>NW_020897761.1:3711632-3866366 GCF_003984885.1 Neopelma chrysocephalum | reverse complement strand
CCTGTGCCTTTAAGCTGACCCCACATCTGCTTTTTATGGGCTCTGGCCAGAGTCAGAATGGAGCTGCCATGGAGAAAGAGCATGAGCTCCATAAGCAAATGCCAAACCATGAATCACAGGAATAGGCTGATATCTCCTGCCACTGACAGTTTACCACCCTGGCACCCAGCGAAGCACCTCCTTCCCTTGCTTGGAGGGCACTGGAAAGCTGACTACTGGATATAAAGCACTGTGCCTGTCACCCTGAGCTAAGCATCGTGTAGCAGTTAAAGAGAAGTAGGCTTAAAAGTCAGAAGCTGTCCTCCCTGTACTGCCTATCTGGTGTGAACTTGAGGGCATCCCTTCAGCCCTCCATGTTTCCTTCTTCCTCCTCATGCCGGGGCTACAAAGCCTGATGGCAGCTCCAAGGAAGAGGTGACTGCTGTCAAAACTCCTTGGCTGCTCTCAGAGCACAAAGTGCCACGGAAAGGAGTCATGTCTGAACGTGTCTATTACATGGCTCTGCCACAAGCTGTATCAGCACTAAATAATTTCAAACTATGACACACAGAAGCAAAAGTTCATGGTTTTAGTGAGGGTGAATTAGCACAACATTGTGCAGCTCCCTGTGTGTATGCACCAGCTTTAAATCAAGTCCTTGTCTGCAGAGACATTGCTTGTGACAGTCCACAAGAGTGAGCCCAGGGATGAAAGGACAGTCCTGTCACCTAAGAGGAATGTAGAGCTTTTACTCGGTCTACTGCAGGTCACTGCCAATTGGCTGTCTTTTTTATTTTGGGAAAATACCACCAAAATGGATATGAAAAATGTTGACCTATTTTAAACATTTTGAACTTTGTTGGAAAGCATCTGTTTTTTCATGACAAGCCATTGCTTGTGTTTGTAATGGTGGATAAAAGGGTAATTTCTCTTCCTGGGAGAATGCTTCTGTGCTCTTGTAAAGATAGTGCTCCTCTGTTGAGCTCACCAATACATGGAAAAACTGGAGCAGAAAACACTGACCAAGTACTGCTTCTTTCCACAGGCTTCAGGATTTTGCTGGGCACATGGAACATGTAAGTATGGAAATTCTAGACCTGCTTTCTGGCTTTGTCAGACATGCTGTGACAAAGATGACTGTCTCACAGCCCTCATGCCTGTTCTAAGGACAGCTGTGAGTACTGACGGCAGAAATATAGAGCCCATAGGGCAGTGTGGCCATGACAAACAGAGTTCCCCAGCTCTGCACCCAGGGCTACCAGCCAGCAACTCTCTCTCTCTCTGGCATAGTAAGTTACGTTCATCTCTGCGAAAATGGCCTATAAAAACAGCACCACAAGGGTAAGATTTATTGCTGCCAAGTGTTAGCTCATCAGTGCTCTAAGCAAACCCCAGGGCAGCTCTAAAGTAACGCCACATATACTAGCCCAGACCCTCAGAGAGATTTAATGAAAAACTTGTGAACGCTTAAAACTTTAGTTAATTACTGTTAACTGTGCAAGACCCAAACCAGCCAGGAGCCCTCCTAGGCAGACACAGTGCCTGAAGGTTCCAACCAGCATTGTGGCCTGAGCTGGGTGTCCCTGTTACATGGTGTTGATACATTCTGCACCAAGACCCCACCGTGTTATGAACCTCAGGCACACACCTCATCAGGCAAAATCCCACATTGCCCTGGGGTGTTGTCTCCTTACCCGGTTTGTCAGAGCACACAGCAAGGGGTATGGCAGCTGCCAACCACTGTTAGCTTTAACACTGACAGCCTGTGCTCACCCAGCACAGAGAGGAGGAAAATCTGGGAAGATTCTGCAGGCTCAGCAATTACTGTAACCACTCTCATCATCCTCAGATCTGGCTGAAATTTTGCCTGTGAATTTTTTCTTATTCAAGACCAGATCAGACCCAACCCCTAGTTTTGAAGATTTCCTGTCTCCGGGGTGCATTCTGCAACTAACCTGTCCTGGCAGGGAGGACCTCCAAGCCACCCATGGCCTTAGTGGTCCTTCACAGCATCTCCTGGCAAATGCTTCCTAGCACTTCTGAGAAGTTAGTCAACTCAAAAAGAATGACCAATAATAATTATAATGACATCAACAAGAGTAATAAATAATAATAATTATTAGGAAGTCAAGAAGGGAATGGTGAATGAGATGCACAAATGGGAAACAGTAAAAAAACATGCTCATGTACAGGAAAAGGTTGTTCTTAAACATAATTAATCATTATATGCATTTTGTCTGTCCTTTCCATAGTAAATGGATCTTCTACACAAGACCCAACTATCATAACCTGGAACTGGAAATTAGAGCACTGCAATGGATTTGTGCAGAAGGACCATGACCAGTCCCTCATAATCGAGCAGAGTGGCACTTACTTCATCTATGCTCAGGTCACCCGCATAAAGGAAATGGACGAGTCTTTTACGCTGACACTGTGCAAAGACACAAATATCACCCTGGACAAGGCTGGGGGACCAATAAATGGAAGTGATATGACGACAGTAAATTTTGCGAGACCCTTTTTCCTGAGCAAAGGAGATAGGCTGTACTGTAAGAAAAATTTTGGTCTTGACAAGATTCTGCTAGGGAATCAGAGTTATTGGGGCCTGTTTAAAATGTAACAGGATTCTGCTCTGAGTCAACTCCTCCCTTATTTCCTCTAGGAAACCTTAGGGCACGGATGAAGAATCTGCAATTTCTCTTTGGGTGAAATTCAACTTGCTGGAGTACATGTCATAGTAGGCTTGCATCCTACAGTGAATATCAAACTTTGGTAATAATGGATGGCACCTGACTGTCACAAAGTATGAGGAAAAGATGCTTCTTGGAGGAAAAAAATCTTGATGCATTATGGGGTTGACTCTCAGGTCCTGGAAAAACAAGTCACTATATTCAGTCTCTTTAGAGCTGAGGAAGAGCTCTGCTCTGCAGCTGGCTGCATTTCAGAGCTGGGTACATGTCAGTCCCTTGGCTCTCTTCTAATGAGAGGTGTTATGCAAAGCTAAGATGTTTTATATCCTTCCTACGCAACCTGCCAGTGAAGCAACGTGTCCACGGCAGAAGGACAGAAACACTCTGTGACAAAAGGAAAGCTTCTCAGCCCCATCCACAGCCTTGCCACCAGTAAGAGAAACACCCTGTATTCACCTTCATGGGTAGCTCAGAGCACAAGGACCTTTCCAGTGAAGCCCAAGCAGTGCAACACCTCTGTGAATCCAGGCTAGCTCTGTGCCACGGCCCAGACATGCCCACCACAGTGAGCCTGTGAATGTGACTGATGCAGCTGCCACAAGGGATGGATCGCTGCTGGCTGAGCGGCACAGACATGCAGCCGAGTTTGCTGTATGGAACAGAGACTGTGGAGGAGAGCTAATGATAGAAAGATGCATATGACGAGAGCGAACACAGAGTGGAGAGCAGAGGATGGACACTTGGAGAACTGTTCCCAGAATTTTTTTAACTGTGCTGTGTAGTGGGTGTTGCAAGCAGGACAGGGCAGGGCAGAGCAGACACAGCCCTGAGATGAAATGGGAAGGGGCTGAGCATCCCTCCCTAATCACCTCCTTCCCACAGACGCAGCTTTGATATCCAGTACAAAGCACTGGCTGTGCCAGTGCCACTGCAGTGAAAACATGAACTAGCAGGGAAGCAGGACACCCTTCACCTGCTCAGGGAACCAGCAGGTGCTGCTCATTTCAAGGCCTACCTGCTGTGCTTCCCAAAATGAACATCAAATCACTGCAGATCACAGGAACACTTCAAAACCTCAGCAAAGGCAAAGTGCTCTCAGAAAAGCAGGCTGCTGTGGCTGCACGACAGCCCAGCTGTCCCACGATGTGGTTCCTCTCCCTTGTCTGGGCAGGCTTTTTCAGGGGCTCTATGCTTTGCTTTTCTGCCTCCTGGACCTTTATGGATGAAAACTTCTCTACCGTTCCTCACAACATGTCACAACCTTGGGAATGGATTTTCATGGGAAAGCAAAGCAACTGAGAGGCTGACTGGAAATACATAATTATTTGGGGTGGGTTGGGGCAGTTAGGGGTGCTATTTGCTCTTATGATTTTATATTCTATATATTGTAACTCTAGATAATGAAGAGTCAACCTTTTGCAGACAAGTCTGCAGTCTTATGTTCAGTTTCATATAAGCTGTTATTGATTAAAACGATACTCTTGTTCTTACATCGCTTTGTTGATTTCCCTTAGTTTAAAATAAAACGAAAAGAAAATCACAAACCGCAAGCGTATCTCACTTCTTTGATATGGACCGAAAAGATAACTGACTGACACATTTCTCTACCCTTTGTCTACTTTCACTGAACCTCCTCTCCCGCTCCGAGAGGTTGGCAGTACAGGCACGGAGTAAGATTGGCTTACACTGCACAGCCCCAGGGCAGTGACAAACTCAGTCGTCTTCCCAACACAGAGGGGAGCTCCATATGGCCCAGCTCCATGGGGATAGGGAGAAGGGGGGATGCCTGCTCCCAGGACACCCCATGCACCAACACATTAAGCCTTGGTGCGAGGCTTTTCACTGAGATGTCAGGATTATGAAAAAGAAACGTCTTTCTCTATCCCGTAACGCCTTTTAATTAAATGTGCTTTCAAATCTATGGGAAGTATGATGTAAAGGAGGGTGAATGCATCATGAGATTGACTGTATAAATAGTTAGTCATGTGCCTTCAACCAGGAAAAAAAAGTGGTGGTTTTTTAACAGGACTTGGGGATTTTCTGCTTTCTTGGAAGCTTAGCACACTGCACAGCCTCCCCAGGATGAGAGATGTAAATGCCCCTTAAAGGAGAGATTTCCATCTCTTTAGAAATTAGCCAAAATGTGGTCCTAGAAAAGAAATAATCAGATTTTTTAACAAATAATTACTTGAACACAAGTAACCACAACACATTCAGTGGTTTTTCTGTTTAATAAGCAGACATAGGCCGTCTATTACCGCCACACCTCAGTACACTACACTCTCCATAGTCTAATAGGAGTTGTTCTACGATGATCTGAAAGTTCATTAAAAAAGTGCCACAAAGCACAGCAAAACCAGCACAGCCTTTCCTCTTAGTAGCCAGAGAGACACTTCTGATGGCGTTGCACAAAGACCCATTGTTTAGGACACTGCTCTCACAGGGGTTTCTCAGGCTGCTCTGAAAGTCACTACCAAGCCTGGCCAGTCAAATGGGGCAGCCATGGGGCAAAGCAGTCCTGGTTTTGAACTGCCCAAAACACAGTGGCTCCTGCCTAAGCCACTGAGCACTTCATGTCCAGAGCCACCCTCAGCCCTCTAAGGATGGGTGAGTGATACCACATCCACTAGTGGTGCCTGAAAACCTGCCCCAGCACAGCTCCCACACACTCTCTGCTTGCGATGGTTAAATTTCTGTGCACTGAAAGCTTTTCTGTCCCCGTTTCTGTCACACAGAACCATGTTCTGAAGATGAAATACACATTGCAGAGTAGGCATGCACAGGTCTCAAAAAGAAGGAAAACTTTTGGATCAGTGAAAGGAATGGATGATGCTGTCCTCTGTTCACAAACAGTGAGCCCAACCACAGAGGAAAGGTAAATGGCAACCTTTAATTTGGGTTGCTTCAAACAAACTCCCGAAGAGCTGATTTTACAGAGTAGTTTCTATTGTGTAAGCAGAACTATTGTTACTTTCAGTTCTAACTTCCAGTGCTCAAGACTTCTGCAGCTCAGTGCAGTAAGATGATGCATTTTGGGACACTGGAGCTAAGCAAACTGGCCTTGGTCTTGGAGGGACGATGACTACCACAGCAGAGTGCTCAGAAAAGCCTTTCCTCTGGACAACATAACCTGTGCCTTCTGGGCAAAAATTAATTGTCTCAATGTAAATTTTCCAGGGAATAAATTAAGTCTGGCACCACAAATCCTGCACTGCTAATTTCAGCACTAAAGATGAGTGCATGGGAAGTTCAAAACTGCTGAAACAGTCTGCCAAGAGAACCAGTGGAGATGTGATTTGTTATTCTTGTACCTGCAGAGTGACAACTGCTTTTACAGTTATATTTCCCCATAATCCTCTTTAGGTAACTGAAACAGGTTCTTGTGGTGGTCTTATCCCTCTAGTTTCATAATTGAGTGGAGATTTAATGGCGCAACCCAAGAGGCCTTAGGCACCACCTTTCTGGTGACAAGTCACATATCACAATTGAGACACAGCACTTGGGTTTCCTGCTCTCTTCTCCCGAATTAGAGAAGGGCTTGCATCATACATGGCTTCCTTATCTCCCAGGCACACCAAAAGCTGCCTCACTCTGTGAGGTGACTACTTTATGAGGGACCATCCACATCCAGGTTTCTCTGTGCTTTGGTACCTCCTGATTCCAGGGGTCCACTGTGCTGGCCACAGCGCTTTTGCGTATAGTAAAAGACAGCCTGTGCCATTCACAGATTTTAGTCTAGTAGGGAAAATATCACTTTGAGAGGAAGAATGTAGTATCAGCAGTTTAGAGATGGGGAAGAAAGGCAAAGCAAGATGGTGTGATTTCCTGAGGATCACCACAAGTGCAGACAAGCAGAGATGAGAACTGACCACGGGACTCAGGGGAAGGTACAAACCAAACATCCTCATTGTGGGCCGTAAGAGCAGTGGTAAGAGCACTGGGGAAATAACCCACAAAGTGACACATGTGGTTTAAATTCTCAATTATTTTTTTCTTTTCTGAAGAAAACAATAATTCAGTCCCAGAACATCCCATAACCCAGAATTGGACATAAAAAACCATTCCAAATGCCAGAAATGTGACTGGCACACCCTCTGGCAGTGTTAATAGGCTGGCCAGCACAATGCTCACCCACCACTTCTTCTGGCCTCCTTGGACACCTGTCAGTGGTATGGACCCCTGGGCTTTCTCAAGCTCAGGAGCAAAATCCATTTCTGCCTCGGGTCTTTTGAAATAAGATTTTGCATTGAATGGCTCTTCCAGTACAGATTTGGCAAATCCCACCTTTCATCTTATTTGAGATGAAAAAACGCAACAGCATTTTTTTGCTTTGACATACAACACTGTTCCATGAAAAAGAAATTCTCATTTCATGTCGTTCCTACACAGATCCTGCAGCTCCTCAGCTGCCAGTGCCTACAGAACAGTCACTGAGTGCTGCTACCACAGGCTTTATGCACAGTGCAGAAAACACACTGGCTTTTGGACCATTTGATAAATGGCACAAGGGCTCAGCTACCAACTGGTGTTGGGAGAAACTGCTTCATGGTGTGGCCATGCTGCTGCAGAAGATATCTGCTGATGTGGCCAACATGCTGCCCACCCTTCTGGCAAATCTCTGAAGAAGTAGGAAGACTTGGAAGCAACACATCCTGTCTTTGTCAAGTAAACAATTCACGAAAGAGTCACTGAAGGGAAGTCACAGGGGTATGACTCACTCCTAGTATAAAATCACACAAAGTATTCTGTTACATGGTACTGTAAGAGGTGGTAGCTGGATGTTGTTCCATCTTGCAACCCCAAGCTCACTTCTTGCTGTCACAGGCAACACCTCCCCTCAGCTCCATCCTTATAGGTTCCCTGGCACTTATCTTTCCTACCTGGCAGGCTTTGGTTTGTTCAAGCCCTTTGAATGTTTTCAGGAGATGGATGGTTGATGCCCTCTCCTCTGTGAACAAGACTTCTGCTGCCAGTGCTCCTTCCCCTCCCTCATCTTAACTCTCCTGCAATGGTGACAGCTCACTGCCTCCTCTCTTCATACAGTGCCACAAAACTTTAAATCAGGAGCCTTGCCAGTGGCTTTCCCACAGCACCAGCTACCAGAAAAGCAGGTGTCAGTTAAAGGGTTTGCTCTTTTCCTGAGAGGTTTTGGAGGAAAAGTGGAGGGAACAAAAAAAGAAAATAAGGTAACAAAAAATTCCAAGATAACAGAAATTAAGCATTTTGCTTCTGTCAATCTTCAGATTTTATAGATGCTTCCACAGTATTTGAGGTCTCTGTCAAAATTTTTGAACAGCTGAGACTAGCAATAGTAAACCATATTAAAAGAAAAAAAATCTAATGATTTTAAGTAAACACTTAAGTGTTCCCTGCTGTGGACCATGTTGTGAGATTTAACTTTGAAAAACCTGTACGACTTTTAAGATGCATGGAAGAAGTGTTGCAAGATGTGGTAGGAATATGACACCAAGCTCCAATTTTACTCATTTCTGTGCTCATCTCAGCAGCCCAGGAATTTACAAAGGTCTTGGGAAAAAAGTGCCAGTCGTGGCAAAAAAACCTAATTCCTTCAAGTGTGACTCATAACTGTATAGCTGGAGCTGAATGCCGGGAACAGCTTTCAAGTTCCAGACCTGAAGCTGAACTTGCCCTGAACTTGCATTTCACAGCAAGGGTGAGTAAGACCACTGGCTTTTGATGCCCACTAGGTTCAAATTTTTAAAATGTTTGCAGACCAACTTAATTGTATGTGAAGCCCTTCTCCTAAAGGGTCCTTGCAAATTCTTCCCATGAAAGGGAAGGACCCTTCTAAACATTCCCTTTACATACAGCAAGTCTACACCCCTAGTAAGAGAAGTGAAGCAGGGACAAGGTAGTCCCTGATATGAGTGAGACCAGAGCAGCAGGTCAAGACAAGGGCTTTGAATGGATGAGGAAGCAAATCCTCATCAATCAATCAGTGAATCCCAACAGGCCTTTGCAACCCCCATTTATAAAGTTAGGTGGCTTTCTTCAAGTACTAAAGTCTTTAATCTGAGAAAGAGTCAGAGTGGCTGCAGGGCAGCCCTTCACACTCTGTGTTTTTGCAGATCTCTAATGCAACTCATCTTCTCGGCTTTTCTTTCCCCCTTAGTTTGCCAGATCAGGGCCATAAGCAGAAACACACCTCACAGTACCTGATGAACTGGCCATTCATCTAAGCATCTGCCTGGGCAACAGCACTGAAATTTATGTGTTTAAATACTTCTCTGAAAAGAGACTATGGAAAATCTAGTGGAGGTGGAAACCAGGAGTGAATCTGTAAAAATGAATCTTACTTGGAACAATTCTTCAAGAAAAAGATGGAAAATCTCACAGTGCACAATGAGGAACTAGAGGTGGCTGAATACTTTTCCTTTTGGGCATGAGGGAAGCTTTGGACTGTGGAAACTGCAGCTGCCATCCTCCTTTTTTCAGTATTTGCTTTTCAGAAGAAGGGATAGTTACTCAGAACTTATTTCCCATGTATTTACAGCTCTTGCTGGATCATTATAGCCACACAGCTCAATAGGCAATGAGGTGAACAAAGCTTACTTCTTCCATAAACCTGGAGTTTGTCCTTGGATAATCTACTGTTGAAAATAGATATAGCTCTGACAGAAGCTCTTCCAGAACTTGGACCTTATGTTGTCCTGTGTGGTGGAGCTTAACCACTTCCTGATCTCTGTCTTGTGCTGTCAGCACTTTCATCTCAAAATTGTGGTAATTTGGAACCATTCCACTCTCCAACTGAGCTGATATCAGCTGTGCAAAACAGGTGGGGGGGTTGTTGTCAGTACAGAGGATATGGAGATGCATGCAGAGCAGCAGCCTGATTTCAGACTCTTTCTAACCCTAGAGAATTAACAGCTTTTTCATGTAACTGGTATTGAAATATTTTCTGGAAATTTGACACTTTTATAATTCTTTTTATTCTCAACATACATATGCCTTTTGATCTGCTGTTCCCCTTTACATGGAAAAGATGATAATTTGTAGCACCTTAGTAGGCTGTGAAGAAACATATCACAGGAACAAATATTGGCAATTTAGAGCAATATTTACCAAAATTTATTATTCAGCCACCTGTCAGTGAGAGCAGGAATTTATCTCTATTGTTAAAATACTGCTCCATGAAGCCCGTATTACAGTCTGAAAACTGATGAACATTTAATAGTAACATTCACACTGATTTCAGAATAATTCCTTTTGTTGCTCTGTATCTGCAACAAAAACCTGGCAAGGAATTGTCATCTCACCCCTCTGGAGATACTCTGTGTGGCTGGAAGACTTCAAAAGACCTGCAGTCACTCTGCTCCAGCCCTGCCACTCACAATCATATTTATATTCTCCCATACTTACATTCACTTTGTATTCATACATTAATATGTGTATTTTCTACCTTAACAACATCTCAATCCCGTGTCATAGAGCTGCTCTGTGCTATTCCTCTTTGTGCCAGAGTCACTGGAAGAACTGCTCAGTTTACTGATGAGGACACCAGAGACAGACCCAGAGAAGCCAGCTAACAGCAAGCTTCCCTTCCCTCTCACTGCAGATAATTGCCTAGACAGGAACCTAAGCTGGAAGTCAGACTGGATCAAAGAACTGAAACCCCTGTGCTAGGGGCTTTTCCTGCCTCTGGATAAAGACCAGATCTTGTTTCTCTCCCACCTGGTGGACCTCAGTGCTGTACATGGGATGTTGTGATATTGCCTGGCAGTGGTAGCAGGTACCCAGGAGACCACAGTGAAAATGCCCCCATCCTCCCTGGAAGGACCTGACCAATGTTCAGGAAAAAGAAACCTTGCTTTGATTCTCATCCCCCGTTTGAGGTGTTCCACAAAGAGTGTGCTTACATGAAGCTGCTACATCAGACAAGAGAAGTAAGTACAAGACATTAGATGACACTTGAAAAAAACTCAGTCTTGCTTATCCCCTCTCTTGGGTGGGATCCTACCTCCTACCTCCAAGATGGGACAATACCTGCACAGAATCAGTAGAGATGACAAAACCATTTTGACAAAGCACTGGAAAAAACTACCCTAGGGACCATACCTACATCAGATTTTGATCCAAAGCACTATGGATTTTGTTTATTCTGAACATGAAAATGCTACCAGATGCTTTAGGCTTCACCCACAGGGAGGACATCCAAACCCTTCTGGGCTGGAGCTGGCCAAGTGCAGACCTAAAACCTGACACAGAGCTGGCTTACTGACAAGGAAAGGGAGAACATCCAGGAATCAGAACATATACTGATAAGCAGTTTTATAAGCCAGCCAGCAGTATGTGCACATATATAAGTAAAATAAATATATATATAAGGAAATATTTTTCTGGCTGCCAACGTGTTTATATGTATGTTTCTTAAATATGATTTTTATTTATGTGCTGAAATTCAATGGTTGCACAATAACCTTGACACTGAAAACACAAACCCAGTTATATACTAATATTATTCGGTGGGGAAATCCATATAAACAGTTTATCTTTAAGTGTTTATAGTAATTCTTCCGTAAGTGAGGCAAGACTGAGGACATCAATCCAATTCAGTAACATCTCCTTCTTAGTCATCCAGCCTATTAATATGTGGGGGTTGAGGATACCATCCTGCCCTTAGCAATGATCATCTTAATCTTTGTGTTGGCGGTTTATTTGGATAACTTTAATAGGAGCAGCAATTTAAGTACATCACTGAGGACAAAGTCTTGACTAGTTTTTCACTAGTTGCTAGTCTTATTTGGATGAGTAAAGAAATGCAATAAAAATATGGTTCAGTTTACTGTGATGATTTTTTCTGGAATCCTATTGAAGTATTGCAGCCCTGCACGCATCCCAAAATGGAGCTGTCCTGACTCTACTGTCAACTTGGATAGCGCTATTAAAAGGATCAGAGTAGGATCTTGTTAAGAGACCCAGGAGACATTCTAAAAAGAGTGCTCAGAAAACCACAGATGGGGGAAAGGTGCTGAACTGCAGATGTGTTTTCTTGGAGCTTTGTGTTCACATTCTACCCTCTCCAGAGCAGAGGTGGCAGCCAAAGAGGGTCTCTGATCTCTTTTACCGCAGGCTGCTGCCTCTTCACTTGGCCAAAATTTTCTTCTTTTAAGATCCAGAAAACCCCTGCTGGATAAAGCCCCCTGGAGACAATGCCAGGCAGCAGGTAGGCCCTCCTCTGCCCCGGGGCTGCCAGGGAGCAGCACAGCACTGTGCCCAGGGCTGAGTCCACCTGAGTACAGCCTCAGTCAGCTTGGGCACAAACCCAAGTAAAGCCTGGGGCACCTCCAGTTTGGAGAGTGGTTCAGGCAGACTCCACCTCTCCACATCACAGGAAGACTGCACAAAAAGAGTTTCAGGTGTCCACTTTGGGAATTTGACACCATATTTCTATTTAATTATTGCTTTAGTCCTGTTTTACCTCTCTTTCGATGTTAACCCCTGTTAGCACAGGAGTACAAACCAAACATTTTAAAAGACAGTATTTTCATGGCATCAGCTCAAGTATTCAGAGTTTAGGAAATATCAGAATGCAAACTAATTTGCAAACACTAGTTGTAGTTCTAGTTATTTGTGTGTGTGTGCACCCTGATATGCTATGGCACATTCTCAGGACACCAGGTCTCATTTTCTGCACAGCAAATACATCCATTAGGGGTAGATCTGATCCTGTAAGAAAGGAAGATTCTAGTCTGTCTGAGCTCTACTACATTTCCTACAGAAACTGGGACATATGTGAAGCACAGAACAACTGACTCCAAGCTCTTAGTAAACTCACAGATGGATGACTTAAGGATAGTTTGATCATTTTAGTTTTATCCCTCCACAAACAGCATATTTATGTGTTGTTAAGCAAATAACAAGCCCCAAACCTTTTAGAAGTGGCTGCTAATTTTACGTTCCTCATTCTCTGACTTGAGATACTGAACTAATTTTTACAGCTACACAGATCCATAGCTGCAGGTTAGACGAAAAGGTCGTTTTGCACACTAACAAAAAAATAAAAATGAAGGAACATAATCATCCTCGCCCTGAAAGCCACAAGGTCGTGGAACATGCAAACATAGAGCAAGAGTATGACCAGTGAATAAAAGCTTGCCTTGATTTCTGCGCATAGGAACCAAGTCAAACCTGCACAGACAGCTGTAAGGTTGTTTCCCGCTTTGGGAATGCTCAGCTCATCAGTCTTTACAGTAATTGAACACACAGGTGCAGTCTGTGGTATTTAACAGATTTCTGCTTTGAATTTGATCTTTGGACAGTGGCCATTACTAATCTCAATTTTCAGTTCTTTTGGAACATTGCTAGTATCAATATTAATTTGACATATTTCACAGAGATTCTTACACAAAGTGTAAGAAGATGTGCACAAGGACCTGCTTACTTAGCATTTATAAACAAGAAAACAATCATCTCTGATTTTTGACTCATACTGAGCAGGAAGGATATTTTCTTTTCCAGAGGAAATTAATAGGTTACTATTTAATTAACATGCTCAAGAATTTCTCTCTATGTGTATTTCTCTTTGACCACACACCTGTTATTCGCTGTGACCTACTATAAGTCCACTAAGGAATGCTTTTTCACCAGCATCCTCATTCCCATGTAGCCCCATGTGCTGTCCAGTGTTTCCAGCTGTTGCATTTGGACTATTTGCAGGTCTGCACTATTAACTGTGTTTAAGTCAGTCTCTTAAACAGAAAGAGCTCAAGGTTGTTCTATAATCTCAGCTCTAAATATAGACATTCATTCACAAAGTAAAAGACCCATTCTTAGACTCTACTTTCTGCTAAACTCCTGATACTCAGGCACCTAAAATTAGACTAAATTTTAAGTCAAACTACTTAACACCACTCTCACATCCCACTCAAACCCAAAACCCCAATGTCACACCCAGACACTGATGACACCTTTCTAGATGTGAAGTGGCAGCTGCCTGTTTCCCTTGTAGTTTAAATGGAGTCTGTCCTATTGGCAGAGGCTTCATCCAGGCCAAAAATACCACTAGTCCCTGATCAAGCAGAATCCTTCCTCCTCAAACTATTTGCAGAGCCAAACGTCAAAATTTCACCTCCCTTCTTCCCTGAACCAGCCCTACAAGGATCATGTCAAAGAATGCAAAAAAATCCGTGATAGTCTTTTCCACTAGGACAACCTGGGATTCAATGTTCTTTTTCCTTGACAAACACAGCCCAAAGCAGTTGGAAGCAACTTATTGTGGATGCACTACTCAAACCCAGGGTGACTGTAAATCACAGGCACGGCACTGCAGCACCAGAAGGGATAACTTTTGGATCGTAACTGCCAACAACAACAGGGATGGGTTTTTGATCCCTGCAGGTTCTCATCTAGAGCAGACACGGTGCACAAACCAGGAAGAGTTACTCCTTTGGGATAGCATTTGCTTACAGCCCACCATTTGCATTCAAGTTAGGACAGGTATCCTTTCAGTTGGCTACATTTCACTTACGTCAGAGTTCTTGTTCCAAGAAGAAATTTAATGCTTAGGGCACATAGAAAAATCAGCAACTTCAGCAGATACCCCCCGAGGTTCCCCTTTCGGATCCCGATGAGATCAGATTCACTACGTTCCTCCATTCACTATCATATGGCTTCTCTGAAACTACACATGAGAATCAGACACCACCAAAACTTCACAAATGATCTGCTCCTTTGGCTTGTGAAAGCTTATGACCAAAATAGATAACAGCATAACAAGTGATTGTGAGACTCACAGACAGTACCGAAAGAGAAAAACATACTGCACTTCAAACATAGAAGCTTTCTATGTTTAAATATCAGGTCTTGGGTTTATTCAGCATGAAAATGTCTCAAATACTTCACACCCTGTAATGTAATGACTAAGACTTTGATTGCAGGACAGCGCATAAAAGAGCTGAAATTAAAAAACCAAACCAAACCAAACCAAGAAACCAACAGAAATTGGAAATCACCTTGTATTTCTAAGCCTTTTCAGAGCTTTCATTTGGTTTTATTTTAAAAAGGCTGGTGGCTCTGAAACAATACCCAAATGGACATGACCAAATTCCCTGTCTCACCTTGCCTTTTATGGCTCAAATCCATCAAATACAAATTATTACATTAAATTTTCAGTGTACTTATGTAAGACTTTTAATTAGTTTTAGGCAGGGGATATTTGAAATAGTGGCAATTTATTATCCTAAAATGCCATTTTGGCCAGTAACAAAAGCATTGTCAGGGAGATGGTGGCAGACCCTGATAAAGCAGTAATGTTTTTATCCATCTCTACAGCTGAGGCCTAGAGCTGGCTCTGAACCAAGCAAAGAATTTGTGCCAGGGAATGTTTTTTCCATTTTTGTCCCTTGTGTATCTCAAAGCTTTCTTCCCAGTACTGCTGGCCACAGAGAGATTACTTGACTAGGCGTCATCAGTCAGAGGGCAGAAAAAAATTCTCTTTGTCTGGTGAGACAAGTCTTATCAAGACAGAAGATTTATATATAAAAAACCCATCACTTTTAACTTGCAGAACCAGGTCCTCTCCAACAGCCTCAGCAGAGTTGTCCTAACTTATACAGGCTGACATCTGCTTCATCTAGAAAGCTTTCAGGGGAATGCAGCAAAACATCCTCCCCTTGCAACTTGAAAGTTGCTGAGAGATATACTGGTTGTACCTTTGCACCTGGTTGCAGACATTTATATTTCTGCCCCATTTCCAGCCCAGCACCATCCCTGGCCTTCCATGCAAGGCAGGGTTCAGTGTGTTGGTCAGGTAGAGACCTGCATGGAGCAAAGGAGACACTTGCATAGGCATGTCCCTCAATGACCTATCCAGTGGAGCTGGACTCATTTCTCATTCATTGTCATAAAACCTTCATTTAACACTCCCACACCTTCCTATTGCTGGAGTCCTCAGAGGTTTCCAGCTTGCTTTGCTCATTGGGATCAAGCTGATGCAGGAGCAGAAGCCAGCATGTGATTCGGGGTACCCTAAGGCAGGAGGAAGAGATACAGGCAAAGGGAGCAGCAGGAATAGCCTGTAGGAGAGAACAGATTGCAGACTTGGGCATATCCTAAGGTCGAAAATAGGGACAAGACTTTGTTCCCTGTTAAAGAAGGGAAAGCTTAGGCAGTTGCAACAGGATTTGTAAGGACCTTCCTAAGGACACACACAGCTCTCATTAGTATGCCAGGCTTCAGAAATTAAGGCTAAAGAAGTACCTATCTTTCAGAGTGAATAGGAGTCTTTTACAGCTGCAACACAGTACGTAACAGAGACTGCAGAAACATTTGTGCAGTTCAGGAGAGTGAAAGCAGCTCATATGGGGACCTTTTCACTGTCAGAGGGAGTCCAAACTCAACAACTTCTTAGGGTCTTGTGGCAGCAGGGTGGGCCTCAAGTGTGAGAGCTTCTGAGAGAAGGGATCGAGAGCTGCCCCCATGTTGGACAGAGACAGTTCCAGCCACCTCCAAAACAGACTCACCACTGGCCGAAGCTAAGCCTGCCGACAGTGCTGGTGGTGCCTCCGTGATAAAAAATTTAAGGATGAGTAAAAAGCACTGTGCAGCAACTATGAGAGAGAGAAGTGAGAAAAATATGAGAGCCCTGAATGCAACAAGGTCAGTGAAGGAGGGAAGGAGGTTCTCCAGGTGCCAGAGGAGAGACTTCCTTGCAGACCATGGTGAAGTGGGTCGTCTGCCCACAGTCCATGAAGGACCCTAAGCCAGAACAGGTGGATGCACCATGAAGCAGTGCATAGAGGACTGGCAGGACCTGAAGCCCAGAGAGATGAGCCCACACAGGAGCAGGTTTTCTGGCAGGAATGTGTCCTGGGGCCATACACCCACGCTGAAGCAGTCTTTTCCTGAAGGGCTACACCCTGTGGAAGGGATCCATGCTGGAGAAGTTCATGAAGCATTGCATCCCATGGGAAGGACCCCATGCTGGAGAAGGGAGACAGTATGAGGAGGAAGAAGTGGCAGAGATAGGGTATTATGAACTGACTATAACCCCTATTCCCCATCCCCCGGTAGGCCTTGACGAGGGGAGGGGGACAGAGGAGAGCAAAGAATAAAGTTGAGCCTGAGAAAAGAGGGGGTGGGAGGAAGATTTTTTAAATTTTATTTTTATTTCTCACTATGTTATTCTGTAATTAAGTGGAAATAAATGAAAGTAATGGTTCTGAGGTCATGTCTGTTTTGCGTATGACAGTACTTGGCAAGTTATCTCCCTGTTTTTATTTTGACCCATGAGCTCCTTCATCTTATTTTCTCCCTATGTCCTGTTGAGGAGGGGGTTGGAGAGCATGGCAGAGTGGGCACCTGGCAGACAGCCAAGGTTAACCCACCAGAGTCAGCAAAATGTACACAAATCCTTAATCAGAAAAAGATGTGTTTTCCCTCATCTGAACAATGAGATAATTCAAGTCACGTGGAGATCATGCTCTCACTGGGTTTATTTGTGTCCTTTTGGTATCTATGAGAGACTTCTCTAAATTCAGGGTATGGAAATGTCACATCCAAGGGGGATGAAAAATAAGACAATATGTATTTTGAAGTTTTAGCAACATCTCAATAGAAGCACAGGGACGGGTTGGAATTTTCTGCCGCCGTTAATGCCTTTCTGCATTATTGCACAATTTGTTATGATTATTTGTATTCTGTGCCAACTACTTCATAAAATGCAATTAAGGCCATTAGTCATACCAAGGCACGTGGAAGTAGGTCTGCCTCAAGTATGTACAATAAAACGCAAGGACAATGATTAAATCCTAATCATCATCAGCTTAAGGAAATGAGGCTGAGGACTCCTTCCTAACTTCTTGAAATGCTGCTTTTCTCTTCAAGTCTGTATTTGACAAGTTAGCAAGGGGGAAGCACTCTGAGTACAAACTAAAAGCTCCAGCATAGAGACAAAATTCTTTAGGGTATAATTTAATTTGTTATTTTACATGGTTAAAAAAAAAAAAAAGATGTTTGCACAAGGGTTTATAAAACAAGGACAAAGTAGAAATGCACAGTATGTCAACACTGCTTCTTGTGTTCTCTCTTTCTCAGGAAATAGACAGGGAAAATAAGAAATCTTTCAAATGGGAAGACTGCATATGATGAAGCCGGGAGCTGAATGTGCTTCCTATGCAACTGCATTAAATCTTTAACAGACTCAAGTCCTCCTTTTTCCCCACTATTTCCAAATGATGAGTTTCCAAGAAACAGCCCCATTCCTTCTATTAACCAAAAAACTGGCCTGCTGTTACTGAAGCCCATTGCAAGACACCAGGCAAGAGATGTTTAGAAACAAAATTGTTTTCTATTTCCTTGGAAATAGAAGGAAACGTATCAGGGGAAACTCCCTGCCCGTGGCTTGGAAAAGGCTCTGCTCCACACCATAGTCACTGCCAGTCTCAGAGACAAAAAAAATATCCTTTTTCTTCTGAAATATGGCCATCTGGCACATCAGAAGGGCATGAATAAGACAGGTCACTGAGCATCAGAACATCTGATTGCAGCAAAAGAACCAGCACACCTCACATAGTCCCCCTGACTCCAGTGGTCACCCATATCTGCTACTTGTGGGAAGACAAAAACCCCAGATGCAGAAATCAGCTTCCACCATGGAGAAAACCAAAACTCCCTGACCTCAGGTATGGCTAAAAAAATCCCAGAGCAGTAACAGAAGATCAATATTAGCAAAGATTAACAGATACTAAATACTCTCCTTCCCTTTCTTACTGCTTACACCCCTGGTAATCCAAGGATTGGTATCATTAAAATTTCCACCCCTCATTCCAAGATTACCCTCTGATAATCTCCTCTTTTAAGTCCATGTAGAAGCAATTCCACAAGTTACCCAAAAAGCTGTTCAGAATAGTCCCAAAACTTCTGGGAATTTTCAACTTGACCTATTCATAAGTTATTAGTTTTGGACTCAGAATTAACCTTAAACTGCAATAAGCTCCCTCTTTGTATGTTTATAGAGAAACCTGGCATGTTTTGTAAGTTTACTAACTGCCAGGCTTAATCAGAAAGAACTCTCCACTTTTTTTTTTTTTTTAGAATGAATCTCTAGAGGTTGACCTGGCCATCCTAGGAATCCTTTTGCACCTCCCAAGATTTATTTTCTTTTAAATACCAGGGAACAAAACTGTATGCAATACTTCCAATGGGGCCTTAAAAGCAGCTTCTATAATTATACTAATGCTTATTTGTCTCTATTAGGACTTTTAATTCTGATGCATAACCTTTTAAGGTCTTCTTACAGCTGAGTCACAACGACAATCCATCCTTTTGTCTCCTACTCAACCCTCTCTCAGGAACAACTTCCCACGATATTGCAAAAGTTCTCTCTGCTTTTCTCTTAAAGAGGCAGCTGGACAGTTCATGTTACTGCTTTCAAACCTCAGATCAAAGGAATATCTAATCAGTTTTCTGTTCCTCCACAGTAATGACATTAATTCCAGATGTGTCATCTGCAAACTTCATGGCCAAATATCTATATAGGCAAGGAATATAATAAATAGGACCAGTCCTAGCTTCAATACTCCTGGCGTCTCTCTAGCTTAGTCCATCTTTGTCCTGTAATTTCCATTATTATTTCCACCACTGAAGAGAAGGCCCTTATGGGGTTATGGATCAATGTTTTACTTGACTCTTGGTTATGTCCATGGCATTACCCTTTAAGAAGTTATTAATTTCTTTGTAAAACATATTAAATTACTCCTGAAATTACTGATCTTGTCTATGTGTGAAGATTTTAATCTTTATCACCTTCCACTTCCTTCCCTACTCAAGTTACCCTTGCTCTTGCACGTCAAGAGTTGAGACATTCAGCAGAAAACTAGGAAATGTATAAATTTCAGGGCAGGGGTGTGTATGTGTGTGTCCCATTTTTGAAGACAGGCACTCTATCTGCCACTTCTCTGTTCCCAAATTTATAGATAAATAAAAAAAAAAATCTCTTCAAATCCATCTGCAATTTCAAGCATCATTTCTTTCAGTAGCCAAGAAAAGAGCTTACTCAGGGACCATTGTATTTTCATACCCATTATCCTAAATTTTGCTTCCACTGCAGATGTTAAACTTCCTTTACCACATAGACATTTTTACTACAGACTTTGACGTTAACCTTATGCATCAGTCTTACTCAAAACTGAGTTAAGGCATTAGTTCAGGATTGGGTCATACCTCAACCTACACAACTTCCTTCAAGCACATCATCTCTCTCCACTTCCTCCTGCCATTCCCCATCTCTTCACAGGGCTGATTCCCCCCCCCCTTCACTACTCATTCTCTTTCCATGTTTTATTTCAACTTTTTATTCATGACTAGTCACCATGACATGGGCTCCTTAGGTATTCATTCTGTCCTTCCATTCCATGTACATTCTAGATTAACCCTTGCTTGGGGTGTTTGCTCAGCTGAGGAGATCCATTACTGTTCTTCACGGTAGCTTCGTACTTCATGGAAATGAAGCCCAAGCTTCATATATTTTTGGATGAAATCCTGTGCCCCATCTCCACGGTCAGACACTCTCACTTCAGTTCAAGGTCAGACAGCTGTTTCTGTATGCCATTCTACCCTACTTCCAACATAGACAATACCTTCTATTTTGTGCCACAATTTTCCTCTCCACCTGCCTTCTACATGTAAGGGCCAGCATCCAGAGTGTTTCCAGAATTTGCATGGTGTGTAGATCTAAGTTAAGCTAAATTTGTTATGGTAGACCAAAGCAATATTAACCTCACCGTGGCTATCCCCAGTAAGCCACCTCCCTCACTAAGGCAAACAGCTCTTTCTTACAGGTGTAAAACAGCATCAATCAGTTCTGAAGAAGCAGGTCTGATTTTGATCTCAATGCATCCAAGAAGAACAGTGACATTCACACTCTACAGTCCACAGGCATATTTGGATACAAAACCAGTTTGGGCTTAGGACTTCATAGATACTTGCTGAAACTAATCTCTCTGATCAGGACTCATCTTTCCCCTTGCTTGTGTTTTTGTTTAATTTATGATTCCTCCCTAGCATTATAGTTTGTGAAAAAGTAACACAAAAAACCCAAACTAGATAATTTTGCAGTCCTAGTATTTTCAGCAAACATGATGATAAACCACAAAGCAGTCACTTCTACCAACAAAGCACTTCCCTCTCCTTTACATTGCTCAGGTTGGTACAGCACTAGCACCAAACTACTGTCACAGCCTCCTGCTTCCAAAACAACTTAAACCAAATCAGCACGCACTATGCCAAAAACTATCTCCCATGCACAGGCTGCATATCACAGCTGCTGTGCACCTGGTCAAACAACAAATCCCTTTTCCAAGACCAGTAGATGCTTCTCTTTAATGCATTACACATTATCCTAGCCTACAGCCATTCTACAAGGTGGAAATGTACTTGGTAGGTAATGTGGAAAGACAGCATGAGACTGGAGCATCCACCTGACAAACAGAAGAGTTGGGCTGGGGGAGAAGGATTTTGAGTCTGGCAGTTCTATAGTCAGCAGGGCAGCACTACTTGGGCAGCAGGAGGAGGCTGGGCCCCCACAGCCCCACAAAAAGCTTTCCTGTGCTTGCTGGTCCTGGGATATGGACTCAACCTGCTTCTGCTGCAGTCAGTGCACAGGTTACCCACCTCTCACTGCCTCACCTGAAAGACCAAATGGATGAAACACTCACTTTTTAATTACAAATTCAGGAAGTTTAGCTGCTTTTTTTCCCCACTTATATCACAGATCTCAGCACAGTGTTGAAGATCTCAGGCCGATCAGCCCAGGCTCTGTGTGGCTGTGATATACAGAGCAGTGCACACACACCTCCACAGGCAATGTCCAGATGGTGTCTGCTGACATGGCCATGGGACCATGTCATGGGACTCTCTAGAGTTCAAGTATTAGAAATGGACAAAAATGCTGCATGGGAAGAGAAAACCACACAAGCAGAGCATTAGAAGCACCTCTGTTCTGGGAAAGAGAGCATTGGATGTTTACTCCTGTCTTGAAGACTAATGGAAAAAGGAATGTGAAAAACAGTGCCCCCGCTTTGGGAAGGAAGATCTTGGGTGGAGAGATTCAGATCATGTCTATGGCATTCAGATTATTCTCACCCAAGTGAAGACCTTTGGCAGCAGCTTCAGAGGAAAAAAAAACAACACAGGAAGCCAATAGTTTTGAGACTGTCTCATTCTGACTTTGAGAGTTAGGAAGATTGAAAAGGAAACTTCATGAACTATCCCTCTCAAGTTAGCTCTTTCACAAGGAGGGGCAGAGAGAGACCACAAGGCTGTTCTTTCCACCCAATGAAAAGCAAGATCTTTGCCCCATTTCCTTTGATCATCTTGCTGGTTTTTTGCACACCCACCTTTCACACCCCACAACAGATCTGTGGCCCTTTAAAAAGAGACATATTTTTTTTCTGTTGACACCCTCAGCCTGTCCATATTGCAGTTGCTCATCTTGAACAGACTCTGCCAGTTGTGTACCTACCATTGGGACTCACATCTGTACAGGACTTCTGTGAACTTTACATTGAACTACATCTCACACAGGGTCCCAACCTCAGCCAGGGCATCCTGGCATCACTGTATCTTGAATGTTACTCGTAAAATCCTCCTTAATACTATCCCTTTTTCAGCCCTGGCCAGACAGCAAGGCCAAGCAAAGGAGTTAAAGCCCTGAGTGCTTTCAGAGAAGAATTAATAGAGTGGCAGGGCACACCAGACTCCAGCATCTCAGACCTAGATGGTTTTCTCCTCTGCTGTATTTCCCATGACTTTCACTACACCTATTCCTTGGACTACAGCTGCTGTCTTTCTTCCTTGGCTTCTCTTATTTCCTTCTAGATATCCACAGGTGCCATTTCACTTGCCTCCTTTACAACCCTTTTGATCCCCACCTAATTACAAAGCACCATGGAAACACCAATTCATTCTTGTGTTCCTGCCTCCCTCTTTTCAAAGGGCATCTGACCTAACCACGGATAAATGCTGCCATTCAAGCCAGGATGGTGAAAGAACAACTGAGCACATGAATGCAGGTAGCGCAGAGGAGCTGGAAATGGCCACATCCCTTTGAAAAGTAAGAGTTCTTCTCTGGTAAGCTGCATCCCTATGTCAGTGCATTTATCACTCAGGGGGAAAAAGCCCCTTGTTCCCTGGGAATTCTGTGTGTCAATCCAATAATGTAGGCTTCTGCTTATTATTCAGTCCTAGGAAACCTCTCAGGGAGGACTGAATCAGCAAGTTTGCCTAAGAAAGTGATGCAGGATAACGTCACCAATGACATCCCCAAGGCTTACTGCTCTTATAACGTGCTAGGGAAATCCCTTGGCAGATAATTGGGAAACAGAGGTAACTTCTCCAATCTTCTGATTCCCTTCTATTCATTTGGCTGACTGCTCCCACCATCTGCATTTCTAACACTCCCAAAGAGAGAAGGAATATGCTTCTCAGATGGGAAGTCAAACATTGCTCTCCTCAGCTTCAGCAGTGTAAGGACTTGAAGACTTTTTGAATTAAAGATAGATAATGGAAAGAAATAAACCATCCAAGCACAAGGAATGTAGAACATAAACACCCTACTAGCCACAGTAAGATGACGGTGGCAGGTATCAGACACGATACCTGCACGATCAGTGTAGCTTAGTCTCTGTGACTGAATTTCTAAATACCAATCCTCTTCACTCGTGCATGTGAATCCAGGTGCTGTGACTAACCACCAGCTATCTTTGGCTACAGATCCTTTTTGAACTCAGAGGAGACAGATGGACAGACAGCGGGAAGGATAAGGTGGAACAGCCCCATCTCCTCATTTCCCACACCAGATGTTTGTGACTTAAAAGTCCCAGGATAAATCTTACCTTTCCTTAGCACAAGCAGGTTCTTGGCTGCATGTGAGTTTGAGACAGAACTGGTCTCCCTGGGGACACAATGTGTCCCCATTTCCCTGCATTTCTGCCCAGGTTTGTACCCGGAGAGTATGATCTGACCTCTGAATGTAGCAACATAGAGCTGCTGCCAGGCTCAGCTTAACAACCAAGGCTCAAATATGAAGAAGTGGCAGAAAGCAGAAGCATGTCTCCCACTTCCCACTGCCAGACCTCCTTCCTTACCGTAAAAGAACAGGAATGCCTGCACTGGAAAATGGGCACGTGGAGAAACGCAGACGTGACTTGAACCACCCACACACACTCTGGCAGAGTTTTACCGCTAACAGAGAAGTCATCTCCACCCTGACATTAATAGTTTTCTACCATTGCTTCTTCCATAATGGGACAAAAGCCAGATGGACACAAGAAAGCTCGTGGGATGAACCTCAAAGTGCTTGAAAACCACTGGCTTAGTCAAGGGGTCACTGCATGGAACTGGGAAGATTTGCAATCGGATTCTTACTGATTCCTGGGCCCTTTAGTAACAGTCATGGCTTTGATGTGTTTTGGAGTAAATTATTAACTCCTGGAACAACTACTCAGAAAGTCATGAATGGTTCACTTGGTGCTTTTTCATTCATTGCTTGCGCAGCAAATGCTTGATTAATAAAAGCATAAGCTGTGGGTTTGGAACAACCCCATTTAATGCCGAAGTAATGTGGTTTTCATCCTTAGGCACCTTCTGGCTGGGCAACAATTTGTCACGCAGGGTGTTTTAAAATCCCCACTCAAGCTGTTGCAGAGTAAAGAGCTAATTATACTAAAACACCCATGACTCATTCAAATCCATTTTTTAGAGACAAAAAATTCTGAAAGCCAAACACCCGAGGTGCATTGGTGTTCACATTAACTGCAAAAAACAAACCAAGAAATTTTCCTAAGACTTGTGGATGAATTTCAGCATAGGCACTTCATATTTGCCACCACCCTTTCTGCAGTCATTGCAAAAAGTTCCGAGACGCATCAAACCCAGAAATCAAAGGGAAATAGAAACCGAGACAATAAGCATGCAGAAAACTAAAGAGAACCTGTTACATAATTATTGTTACTAGCACAGGAGAAACAGAAACAGATTATTTCTGTCTGTATCAAGTAGGAGAAGCTGCAGACAAAGTGCTCCTTCGTACACAGGCACCAGTAAGGGATTCTGGGAGGAAATTAAAGCAGCTGAAGTAGCACTCAATAAGAAGTGCTACAATAAAAAGAACAATTAATCAGGATATGAAGCAGGATGCCCAATTTTAATGTGAGCATATTATAACCTGTTCTGAAATCAATACAATTACATTGGGGAAAATGAATGGGCTTTTCCCAGTGCTGGAAATAAGATCTGTGCTCAGATCTGCCTGCAGCTACAGACCATCCCCAAGCCTTCCCAAAGAGTCAGAAGGAAAAAGGACTCATAATGAATCAGATGTTATAGACTAGAAGCAATTACATTATTATAAAGATCACAACCATAAACCCCATCAACGGCAGGATGGTTAATCAAATAGACAGAAATAAAAAAAAGCAACCAGAATAACCAATTAATAGGAGGTCTTAGAGCCTGAAAAAAAGTGGGACTGTTTACACGGCAAAAGATATGCCAAAAGAGAGAGAACAAGAAATAGATTAGAGAAAGCAGACTGGGAACCTGTTTAATCCTCTCTCGTAAGTAGAAGGAAAGATGTATAGAAAAGAAATTATGTCATATGCAAAACTGGTAAAAGAAAACACTCCATCACATAGTGCAAAACTGAGCATGGAGCCAGTGATTCCAGAAGTGCCATGTAAAAGCCAGGTGTGGAGAGAGAGTGGTGCATTTGTTCTCAGGACTCTGCTAGAGGGGCTCCATGCTGTGTCCTTCTCCTCTGTCCTTCCCCCAGAACTAACGTCCCTTTGCTGCTGGGTGATCTGGACCTATCTAGGTAACAGTTCTCTCCCTTTCAGGACAGCTTCTCTCCCAAGCACACACTCCACCATCCAAGGCCCTTCTCCTGTCTTCAGACTAAAGAGTATTTGGGATTGGGAGCCCTCAAAAGGCAGTTTGAATGGCATAAGGCTGTGTTAAATAGCTTCCTACCTCCTCTGCAGAGTCACTTCTTGCCCTAAAGACACATCATCTAAGAGGACAAAGATTGAAAAGGCCAAAAATGCCAAAACACACGCGAACATTCAGTCAATGTCCCAGCTGACCCCTCAAGCACTGCTCAGCTGCCCATTTGCAAAGCATCACAGACAGTGAAAACAGTGGAACACAGGAACCATCTCCCATTCATTTCATTGCCAAATTACAAATTTGAAGCTGAAAAAAAGATTTCTTGTTTCACAGATGTCAGAAGACATCAGAGTAGCAGAGCAGTACATTACCTGCCTAATAAAAAGCCTCCCATAAATAAAACCAGGAAAAATCACACATATTCTTTGTTTCTTTAGCTGAGCACACTGAAAACTAGTTTTCGCTAACATTTTTGATGTCTGAACCACTTTGGCCATATCATGATAAAGAACAGGCCTTCCTCAGAGGTATTTCCAGATAGCTTGGTGCTCACTCTATGAATGACTTTGTCAATACATCGTGTTTGTGACCTCCAAAACATGTCTAAACCACGTGACATTATCACACAAGGGTCTTGCTTGCAATACCAGAGCAGAATTTGACCTCTGATCACCTGGGAAAACTGGATGCACGTTCAGAATTACAGTCCTTATTATTTTGTGGCCAATACTGCCTCACCTGTACTACTAAAACTCTGGTAATTGCCAGGTGCTTTATCCTTGGAGCTGGGATGCATTGGCTGCATTGTGATTAGGTGTGATAATTGGTTCAAAGATCATCAGCCATCAAGCTTGGTTTGCAACCAGATAATTTAGTGATGGACAAGCCTCCGAAGTAACTCCATGTTTAAGAACTGGAGCATTTTCCAGCTCTTATGACACAGAAGCATTATTATTTGATGAGTGAAAGTCTGGGATAATTCCTTGCACGGCTGAAGCGTTAAGAAGAGCAAATCTGAGAAAAAGAAACCTGCTCAGTCAGGAGTCACAGTGATTCACAGCCATCCTTGTGGTCTCTATTGCAGTTTTGGTGGCAGGAGATGGCGGATGATTAGACAAAGACAGAAGTAGGCCTTTCTTGTTGCTTTTCAGATGTTTCTTTCAGCACTTCTGCCAAAGCCTTGAAGGAATTCTGAACTCACAGACACACATGAACCTTTCTGCTCATTCCATCCGGCAGCCTGTGTAAACAAGCAGCATCACACACAACCTCACTGGTATTGCAAAGAAATTATTTTCTTTCAAAAGAGGCTGGTGGTTCAGAACTCCTCATTTCCAGGTCACTGCTTATCTTGCACTGTGGCAGTTTCACTTCCTATGGGTAGGGATATTTTCATTATCTCTTTCCCTTCCACCCTCTAGTTTCTCCCGCGTGATGAAATATTCGACAGCAATACGAAGAGACAATGGAAGCAGGACAGACTGCCAAAGGACACACTAACTATTCTGACACTCTTATTCATACCAGGATCTTTCACTGCTCCTGAACTGCTTCACTTCTCAATTTATTTGGAAATTGCCTAACTCACAGTCTGTGAGTGTGTGTGCACACCTGCATGGGCTTAGCCCAGCAGCTGAATCGGAAGTGTTCTGTTGACACAGTGACTCTTTTCTGTGCTGAAATAGTAACAAAAGTTGAAATAGCACCAAGTAGGACAGCATGCTGTTCCACATAGGCAGGCACTGAGATACCAGGATGTGAAGAACACTGTGGGGCTTGTGACAAAGGAGAAATCCTTGCACAAGAGAAGCCAAGCAACTCAGAACTTCCTAATGAAGCAAAATCAGTGCAAAAAGAGCATTCTGCCTTTGAAAAGATGAAAAGGGTGAGACTGCAGCTGCATTTTTATGAATGAGATTTGTTAACTGGAACATCTGCCCTGTGTACAAGCCACAAGTGTTTCAATAGCCTGTGTCTGCTATGGGCCCACCTGGGCCAGCTCTGGAACCTGCCACTGTGCCTGACTCACTTCTGACAGTTCCTGCACTTGCCTCATCCAAAAAAGCTGTGACGACAGAGCCTCAGCAGCTGCCATGGATGCCTGATGCCAGTGCCTCTCCATCCTTACCATTAGAAGGCATCTCTGTGCTCTAATTTGAATGTTCCTCCAGTACTCATTACTTTTTGCCCCATCCACAATGGATCTGGAGAATAACTTGTCTTCCTGCATGTGCTTATTTGCTTGCGCTTGTTTGAAATTTGTTCTAATCCTACTCATTCCTTCACTTCTTACATGGAATAAACCCATGTAATTTAATCTACAAAAGCATATATTTAAGATCCCCCTGGAAGAACAAGCAAGTTCCTGTTCTGTTTCAGAAACAAAAAATGTCAGGCTGAGTTTCTAGGGCAGAGTCTTTATTTCTAGTGATAACATGAGCTGTGACAGGAGCTCAGGCTCCAGATCTTAGAATGAAGTTAGTAGCCAAGAAGCTCTTAGCTTAAAATTAAACATCTTTGATCTGAAGTTAAAGACAGACTAAACATGGAAATCCACACTAATTCCTCTTTGCAGAATCTACGTCAGGCAGGTACAAGGGAAGTGTGTTGTTGACAAATAAAAAAAATAAGGAATTGATTTGTGCTTCTTGCAGCTATTTCTAGGTCCTGAATTAGTAACAGCACTCAGAAAAAAATGCAGGTGGGTTGCTTCAGACAGTTCAAATAAGATAGCTGCAAGCAGAGGAAGGTCTTCTGATCAGAGATGAGAAAATTCTGTTATGTTATCTGTCTGTGCATCTCAAAGGTTGCACAACACCTCCTAGTCATCTTTCTCCCGACTCCTGGCTTGCTGCTGCCCAGCTCCTACACAGCCCTGACCCTCTCCATCTCCCCATTGCATGACCACCGCTCCTCAATCACCTCACTGTCAACACCAGCTCCCTCTCCCAGATCCACAAACACACTGGCTCATTCCACATCTCCACACCTCCCCTCTGCTGTGCATTTTATCCTACTCGCCTCTATATGATTTCCCTTTTTTAACTTAGAAACTAGCAGCATTGAGAATTCCAGGAAACTTCCTGCCCCTTGATTCTCGTTAAAAGGAGATTTGCTTGATGCAGTAGAGAAATGACATGGCAAAACCACAGTCTCCCTTCAGACACAGACACAGACGTGTTCACAATACTTGGCTGCCGAACAGTAACGCCTTCCTGCTAAGGACATGCAGACAGATCTGCATCTGTGTGGCTTGGGGTTCATTTTTGTTCTACTTGCAAAAGTGGTTTGTCTACCAAATTCAAATGGGCATCCCAGGGGCAGAGGGAAAAGGTGGGTTTGTTCTGTTCTGAAAAACATTCCCTGCAGCTCCAAACAGGAGGTGAGCTGGGCAGGGGCAGCCACTGCCAACGAGTTCGGCAGACTGACAACTGACTGAAAACAGCATTTAAATGGAAAGTATTTCCATTTTGCATGACTTCCCAGCAGGAGATGAAACACCAGGAAAAAGCACAGTAACTGCCAATCACATGCTAACACTGGGAATTTAATGTGTGTGTGTGTGTACACAGTTCAGAAATAAGAAAAACTCTCAATAATCTCCACAACTGAGGTATTTGTGAATGCTCGAGATACATCTACCCACACCAAAAACTTGGTTTGGGATTTCATTGTGGATAGCTCTGAAAAGACACTGACAACAAAATAAGACATCAGGGGCTGAAGTTTAAAAATGTCTGGCTCTCCCCAAAGGTTTTCGAATAGTTCCCAGATACATTGTTGTTCTAACTTTAACAGGTGAAATGTGTGCTCCTCACACTACAGTGAACAATGAGATTATAAAGTTTTTGTAAACATTCATAGAAGTGAAATCTGAAGGTAAATTTGAACAGTCACAGAGGGCAAGTGAACAGAAAACCAGCAGACAAAACTCAAAATCAGTAAATATGATGCAATAGAACCGGAGAAGAAAACCTGCCAGTTATACACACATGCTTATAGTTATTAAATTACTTGAGAAAGAGAAGCCAATTGAAGACAAACTCATGACTCATGACAGATGATAGATTAGGAGTTACCCTTAGGGAAGATACACTAGAATTAGGTGAAGAGAGAGGCAATGTGAAAAAGAAAAGGCTTAGAAGCTGAGTAGAGATTAGATTAAGAATTTTTCAGTTTGGAAATCTTTACTATAGGAGGAGCAGTCAGTAGGCAGCCATACAACTATATGTGATAAAGAGATAAGCAGAAAAAGGTTATTTCTCATTGTACAAAATCTTGGGGCAGCCAGTCACATTTTCAGGCAGCAGATTATAAGAAACACTTTGCTTTAGTGCATACTACTATGCAGACTGTGTAAACTGCCATGGAAAACTGCAAAGGCCAAAAATAAAAAGTTTGGAAAAAAAAAAATTGGACACCATCATGCAGTCTCCTAAAGTCTGTAAACATCATGCTCACAAACATAATGCAATCACTGTAAACCAGACATTGCTGAAAGTGAAACAGTGCATATCCTGTTCTCATCTGAAAACATTCCCCATCATCAGCTCTTGGGGTAGAATGTTTGTGATGCTGTGTGGGCAGGAGATTCACAGGAGAGCCTTCTTTGTCAACACTGGATATTTTCATATTTTTCCACATTTGGTAAACACATTTGCTCTTTCCTTCATTAAAGGCAGTTCCTTCAGAGAGCTTGAATTTTTACTTCCTTGTGACTCCGTTATGGCAAGAAAAAGCATTTACCTCCCAGAGAAGGGAGGTGGCTCTTGTTATACACACATACAGATACACACCTATTTTCCTGAAAACAGCCACTTGCACTAGAAAATACCTTTAGGATTTTTGAAAAAAAAATCTGAACACCAATTTTCATTGTTCCTATGGGACACTTAACACCATATGGTCTCTTATCTGGGAGGAGGGAATGGACTGTCAGGTGTTCAGTAGCCTGTATTTAAGAAAGGCCATTAGGTCTCAAAGAGAGGAAACAAGGAGAGATAGAAGAGTGGGTACACAGGGACACGAGGAGCTGAACAGTCATGAGAACATGGAGCACAAAAGACTAATTTCCCATGAACGAAGCTGAAATATTTTTCAGGGTATGAGTTTTGCAATCTCAAGCAGCATTTTGGACTGAGAATATCTGCCTAAGCATAGAAACTCAGAGGAAATTTCAATAGCTGAGAAGTGGGGCTAACAACTGGTGTGCCTTGCCTCCCACTCTGCAGAGGCTGCTTGTTTCTCAGCCTACCCCCAACCTTGATAGTATCCCAGGAGCCTCTAAAGGCAAGACTTTGTGTTTCAGTTATTACTGAGGTCTAAAGAGCCAAAAATATTTGGCAAATCCTTGTTATTTGTGTTCTCTTCACAATATGGAGATGTTCTTACTAGTTTGGCGAGGGATTAATGTGAGTCAGCCAACAGCAGAAGGAAGTCTACAAATTAAGCTCACAGCTCCCAGGGGCTGCTGTACAACTGATGCACAAGAGACCTGGGGTTTACAGTTACAAGGGTTTGAGCAAAGCCTCAAATCACAGAATACAGAGAGCTTCTTTTGCGTGAGAGGAAGATTCCAAGACACTGTATATTAGTAAAACGAATGAAATATTAGAAATCTCACCTACATACTCCCTTCACAGATGATATCACATTCCCTCTGCCTGGTCTACGACTATGTTAAGCTTTGTTCATGCAGCTGAGGATCTGTATGACATTAGGACACATTGTAGGGAGCATTGGGAGGGGGAAGAATTCAAACAGTTAGTTGTTTGTATGCTGCCGTCTGTTGCCCCAGGAAAACAGTCTCCCCATTCCAATTGCCCCAGTCTCCCCATTTCCAATTCACTTTGCTCACCACCATGATTTGATTTCACTCACCAGTGACAAACAGAGAAGGAGGGAAAGCAGAGGTGTCCTTTCACAGACAACCCTAAATTTAAATTGTCATAAACACATACCAATTCCTAAACATCAATCTGCAGAACACCTATCAGCAGTGCTAAAACACAACAGAATTTTTGTGTATGACTAGGGCAGGCCCCTAGTCATACAGTTCCTTGCAGTTCCTTTATCCAACTTCAGTAGGAGTATTCAGAATTTACTATATGAAATACAGAATGAGTCTCAGATTTATACTTATGACTCCTTAGGCAGCTAGACTTTCTCTCTCAGGACCAGTAAAACAGGAGGATTGAAAATTAAAAAGTACTGCACAGTGGTTCTGTGACAGCTAAGATGTATTTCATTATACCTGTGACTACTAAAACAGAGAACAGGTGAAGCCCCTTCTCTGAAAGGAAATCAGTGGAAGTTTTGGCATTGACTTAAGTAGGGTCAGGATTACAGCCCATAAAATTAGAGGGCCAGACAAAAGTGCAGAAAAGCAGACAGGTGGCAGATGATGCTCAGATGATGCACTAGTTGTAGCAATTCAGCACTGTACTGAGCATTTAAAACTTGTGGTTTGTTTTGCTTTGCTTTCTTTAAAGATATATTCCTTCTTAAGTTTGGATAGAACATAATGGCAATACAATTTTCACACAGGAACTGAAGTTTTCACAAAAATCAAATCATCAAATTGTTCCCCTCCCTTTTTTTTTTTTAATTTTGTTTCAAATTTCAGTGAAGAAAATTATGAAGAAAAGTTTTGTTCAGGTCACTCATTTCTAATTAAATATTTCACTTTGTTGAACTGTGTTGCAGCTATTCCATTTTCAGGCAACATCAGATAATGCAGGGTTACACTTCCCTTGCAGTCTGGAAAAAGTTGCTCTTCGTAGGTTCTTTGGAAGACTATATTTCTCATACTGTTATATAAATTTTTAATTGACCCAAGCTGTGTCTTGGCTGCAGGAGCCAAACTCCGAAGACAAACTGTATCAAAGATTAGAATGGCAGCAGCACACTCCTAAGCTGTAAGACTCATGAGCTAACAGACTTCTGGAAATGCTGTACTTAATAGTGAACTAGAAGAAAATACACGCGCTTAATTCAGTTTTTTAAACCAAAAATATTTTGATCCGGGGAAAGGTCAAAAATATCTTGGCAGTTTAAAAGACACTGGGGTTTTTTTCCTGACATAGTTCAGTCTAACAAGAACATTTCAGAGTTTTATCTCGATGTAGAAAGGCAGAATTTTGTTCAGCTTATTCAGTGATTTTGCAATGTATTGCGATGGGCAACCAGACATAAACCAAACAAGGCATGACCTCTTTGAACCCACCTGAACCTCTCTGACATTTCTTTTGGGAAAAGAATGAGAAATCTATCCTGAGGTATATATATTTACCAAGTTAAGGCAATCAACACATTTTCATTTCTCAGTAGAAGCAATTCTGGGATATCTTTATTCCAGTCAGAGCATGAATCAAAAGGATTGCTTGTGCAGATAGGAATGCTGCGCTTAAGAAAAGCTTCATATGATAGCTCAGAGACAAACAGGACCTTCTGCAGTGCAAATTCACCTGACTGGACAACTTCCTACTCTTCTGATAAATCACAGGTAACAGTTCCCAAGTCATGACATAGTCATGCAGTCCTATTTGGACTAAAATCTACAGGACTATTAGGTCTCATAATTAAAGACTGTCAGTACTTTTTACTATTACTCTTCCATTTTTCCTTCAAGACATCAATGGATTCTTTACAGCCAACACTCACCTGCCTGTGGCTTTGCTCTGGGAAAAGGCATAATCTAAGACTGAAAGGAGAGTGGAACAGCAATGGTAACCATCTCCTGTGAGACAATTTGGTTTCTGGATGACTTGCTGCCAAAGTGACAGGTCTGATCTCTAAACATTTCTGAGCCTGAAAAGCAGCGAAGGCACTTTTATGTGATTACAGGTGTGGAGATTCTAACCTTGCCAGTGTGAATCCCAATTGCACCAATTAGCACAGGCTGAGATGTGGCTTATCCACCTTAGGACTTACTAGTGGCTAAAGCAATGCCTGCACTTGCAGGCAAGTCAAATGTTCAAACCATGGCTGTTTGCTAGACTGCTCTATCCAAGTGAATGAGGATGCTGCAGACATGGAGCTAAACCAGGAGTAAGCGAACACCTGTGACTTGGTTTGCTGGCAAGAGTGTTGGAGGCATGCTGGGGAGCAGACACAGGCAATCCACCTCCTCCTGGGGACACTGCAAAGATTGGTTCTAAGCCCGGGGAAGCCCCTCAGTCCCAGTGTTCAAGAGATAAGAATGTGTGATAGCAGTGAATCCGAAAAATCGGTCTGAGAAACTGCTCAGAGACTTTTTATCTTTAAGCAGCAAAGGTATTTATTAGCAGCGCTGGGAGCAAGCCAGCTATTACTGGAAAAACTTGCTCACCGGCTTCACACAAAATCAGCAGTTTTATACAATTTTTCAGGTGTGATCAAATGCATACTCAAGTGATTACAGCATCTATTCATACATATTGATAACAGGCGGAGTATAGGTGGAGCTCAGGCGGAGCTTGGGGCGGCGCTTCTCTTGGCCCCCAATTTTAGGGGTACAACTGATCTTCATCCCATGGGGAGGGGGTGTATTCTCATCTTCCTCAGTCTGACCTTTCTTCCTTTCCATTGTTCTTGACCCGCTCGCTCAAGCTTGGAGAAAGCCCTGGCTCCCGGCCTATTTCTCCTATTCAAATGTCTACTTTAGCTTACTGAATCCTAATTTATTACATCTAGACCCATTACATGTACCTTAGCACTCTGTTAAGCTTTGGTCCAGTTAACAGAACAGAACATTTTGGATGTAAGTAACTTGCTAGCAAGCCCAAGTTTCTTAGTTAACTCTTTTGGGCTTACCCTCCTGTTTCAGCAGAAAAGCCAACAAGCAAAATTAGTCATGAATTTCCTTAGTCACTCAATTCTTTCACCCAGATAGAAATACCACCAGAACTGGTCTCCTTACGGAAGAAAATCCTTGAGTCAGAAGAATTAAGTAGTTTCCATCTAGTTAAAACCTTTTACATTAAATGGGCAACAGTTGAACCAAAGGCTATTTTGTACATACAATCATCAGGAAAGTTCACCACAGTCACAGAGACTGAAAACTTCTGTGCTATTCCCAGAACTTCTTGTTGCGCAAACTGGAAGACAAAGTCTCTTTTCCCTGTACCACCCATGTTATTTTCTGTGATGGTGGTGTCCAAGGAGATGGGGTTGAACACAGGAGGTAAGTAATAAGCTGTGATGTGAGAAGATGTGTCCCAACATTGCTACTCTCCCAGAACCAGGAGGCTGTAGGTAGCAAAGTTCTAGGTCACCTCGGCAAGGACAACTACTCAGCAAGGGTACAAGAGGGGTAGAGAAAAATCAAAAACCTTCTGATGTAAAAAAAAAATTACTTCCAACCAAAGGCAGAGTCATCCAGCTAGGAGGTGGACCCTCCAGCTGCACTAGTTACCACAGGGAGCTCCTGCAGCACAAGATGCCATGGCTCACTGAACCTCCTTGCTCTGGAACACCAGACTCGTAGGAGACAATGCCAGCTGGAAAAGGGAGTTTGAGGTTACACTTGATGTTTGGGGATGCTGGAATTCATCCAGAGAGTTCTCAGAACATGTCAATACAGCCTTTTGATCTTCTACACAAACCAATGAGAAGGTGAGAGAGGTTTCAGCCCTCATTCTGCTTTACTCCTGAAAAACCTCAGTTGAGTTAGAATGAGTCACTTTGCCTCTGCTCACTCACATGTTAAAAAAGTAGCAAACAAAAAGTAGAACAGATTATACTGCTGAGTTGAGATTAAGTATTTTTTTTCAAGTTCTAAGGAAAAAGAATAAAAAGCCTCAACCAGCAATAGAGTCTAAATGTCAGTGTAAGACCAAGTCTGGCATAAGACCATAGAGATGAAGATCAGATTGTACAACCCCACATTGCTATTTCTGCCAACGTTGGCCAGACTGCTGGGCTCCAGCTCTGTTTTGGAGACAGCCTGTAATCCATATCCAGGACCAGACTAAGGATACTTCTAAGGAAATCACCCTGCCCAAGAAAATCATCTCAAATCCTTACCACACAGTAGTGGCCCTAAGAAATCAAAGGGATGTGGCCCTAAATTTCCCTTATGTCTCTGACAAGAGGAGCAGCTGCAATTTCAGACAGCAAGAGCATGAGCTGGATTTAACTGACCAGATCATGGCAGAAATGGACAGCATTAGTATGTCCTCCACAGACAAGTGGAATGAACTGAGCAACCTGTTTTCTAATATTGTCTATAAGACTGGTGGTTAGCAGAAGCAGAGTTATGTGCCAGAAACAAGTAATCAAGAAATATCAAACCCCACTGTTCACCAGAGCGACCACAAAATGGTTCACAAAATTATATTTAAATATGATTTTGCCTGTACGTTCCTAGTCAAACCTCAAGGACTAAAAAATAAAACCACAGATTTTGGCTCCTAGTTGTTGAAGAAAGCAGAAAGTTGCTGATACACTTAGGCCTGGATCAGTGCAGCTTTACCTCTTCAGAGAAGGAAAGGACTGGACAGAGACTTGCACAGAAAAAAATATCTTGGACAAAAAGTGAAGAAGAGCAAAGATCCTAACAGCAATTTAACTTCTCATGGGAAACTTGAGAAAGGGGAGAGACAGATGAGAGGAGAACAGAGGTTTGTCGAGGTAACAGGAAGCAGCCTACAGTTTGCCTGGAAACACTTAGAAAATGAAACAATCAGAAAAACAAACAAGCATTGTGAGATCCCAAAACAATATGTTAAGATTATCACAGCCAACCATGCAGGATTAAACACAATGGTGGAAAGGATCAAGACAGAGCTATGTTCCCTCGTGGAGACAAGGGTCATTCTGCACCAGAGGTGACAGCTCCTTTGGACATATCCCTTGAATAGGAGAGGGAGATCCATTAAGGAGGTGGCTTGGACTTGTTCAGAGCCTGCAGCACAGGCCTGACCTTCTCTATTCTCCCTCTATTTCCAGAATTACCAGAGAGGATAGCACCAAAGAGGCGATAGATGGAATTGGGGTCTGGCCTTACCAGGCAAACTTTGAGGACAAGAATGTCTCTCACCACTGCACAGGTTAAGCCTCACACAGCCCACCCAAGGAGACCATTCTGCTTATGACAACCGAAAACTTTCTCAGACTGTCCTGGGGGGATGAATCACACAGAGAGAAACTCTGTCAGGCAACACAGTGAAGGGGCATCACAGCCAGAGTTCCCAATACAAGCAAACAAGACTCAGGCAAATCATTTAGGCTGGAAAAGACCTTTAAGATAGAAGATAAGAGAGGGTAGGGCCTTGTAGGCTCTCAGGTAAGAGCATCCCTCTGCAGAGTCCATCTAGAGTAACTTCTGCGGTGTGTTGTGAATGCCCTAGGGGAGTTTGCATAGCTTTCTATGTTTGATGCAGCCTTTGGGGAAGCAAAAGCAAAATTCTGTTTTACCTGCTCGGGTTGTAACTGTTTAGTACAGTGCTCCTCACTACGCAGTTGTCCCACACCTAGAGCATGGTCCTGGTGCTGTGACCCTGATTCAAGTGGGAGCAGGCAGCTTCCACCAAGGCTGAGAAGGAATCTGTGACCTAAAAGGCACTACTGTCTCCTCAAAACAAGTGAGCGAGTGGAACTAGGACAGGCACTGAAGAGACTATAGCTCACATTGACCTCGTCTCCTGGGGAATCCACTTCCCAAAAGGAGGGGGAAAGGGCAACACAGACTTATAAATACATCATTAACCTGGTGGCTGAATCAGAGCTCAGCTTTGCTGGAAAGGCCTCATAAGACAAAGTCCTAGAAACTCCTGACCCCAGAGACAGAGACACATGAGGCATGACTTCGTCCACTCTTTCCAGACATTGGCTTAGGGACAAATGGCCTGGGCAAGTAAAACTAGATGGAGAAAAAACAAGAAAGAAATGTTGTCTTCAGAGCTTCTTAGCAAGGTCACCATCTATCATTCCTCATATTCCTTATTAGCTCAGATCTCAGGAAGGTAAAACCCTGGAAGTTTCCAGGCACCCAGAGGGAACAGAGGAACATATTCCCTCTGTGCTGTGCAAGAATAGTTGAGAAGTGGCAAACAAGCCTGACTTCAGTGCTTGGGAGAAATGCAATATTAGAATATGATCAAATTTGAGTTACAGGACAAAGTCACGATTCATCTTCTGTTCCTCACTAGCCAAGGAACTCAATTCACATCCTCTCACATATCATCAGCAGAACTGAGTGCAATGTTTCTAATACAGCTACTCCTCACAGTGCAGGAAGCTCCTCAATCTGTCTCTGATTGGTAGACCTCTAAGTGAGTCTGAAATTATGGCTCTTACTGATTTGGCTTTCTGAAGTATTAATGTCTATTAGTACATCATTATTCATCTGAGAAGCAAAACCTCCAGGTCTGCTGATGCCTTATTAAGGAGTATTTGTCTTTTCAATTAACAATTAGGATCTTTGGGGATTCTTTTGGTTTTCTTTGAATGTAGCAGTCAGATTTATATATATATTGTGCAGTTTTACAAGTTACATGATACAAACTTGCTATGTCTCTACTTTTACCAGCAGAAGCATCTGGGAGCTGTGTGGCTGCTCTCAGTGCAGAACACATGCCCCAGTCATACTCATTGATTTCCATGTGACTGAGACACACCTGCTGCCTACTTGTTCCTAAAGATACATGGCTCACATAAAAAAAAAAAATGTTCCTTGATATCTGCTTTATCTCAAGCAATGTATTTCCAAATCAATGGTTTTAGCATTTATATAGGCACTTCACTGCCGAAATAATTAAATACTGATCATGGCTTTCATCTGAATTTCTGGTGATCTTAAAAGGAAGACTGTGTTGAGTGGGATCAGCAACCTATGGAAATGCAGTGATGGTGAAAATGCCCTCTAGTGGGAAAGGACCAACCGCATCTGCAGCCGACATAAAAATGAAGATTTGAGGGTCCACAGCACACCACCGAGCCTCAGAGGCTGGATCAGGTGGCAGCCCTATCCTTTTACACCATCCCTGCACCTGGCTTGGCCGAGGCTGCAGCCAAGCAGCCTCTGAGGGGCTCCCTGCTGCATTCCCAGCACAGTCACACCGATGTGAGCAGTGGTAACACTGCTCTGGCTTTTTCAGCCACACCTTTCCTGCAGTGCCATTCGCCGGGGCCTGCAGAGGACATTATCTGTCATCTGGCACCACCTACTAGTTGGAGAAAAAAGACTTAGTGGAAGCAAACTGAAAAAAGATGGGTAACTATCAGCTGGCAGACAGCTAATCATTATTAAATCCTCTCATTCACGCGGTGCCAGCAGCAGTGCCAAATGCACATCAACTGTGAAAGCTGCAGCCCTAAAGACTGCAGGGCCCCATCCACGGCCATACTGTCACACTGCATGTGATATGACAGCCAGGCTCCAGGAGGCCTATATGAAAGAGAAAACAAGGTTCCTTACAAACAGACAACTAAGCCCAGATGACTGTATGACTCAGTAGTGAAAGCTTGTATGAGAAGGTAGAAAGAGGAATAGAGAAGTGACAGCATGGAAACTGATTGTGAGATAATTTTGTCAGCCCCCTTCTTCCAAATGTACCTTACCCATTTTGATTTTTCAAAGCAGAAGAGTCGAGGTCTGGGGAGATCACACACTTTGTTTACAAGGATACAATGTCTCTTTCTGTCCAAAAATGCTGTCTGGCAGGTTGGATTCCTAACACATGCTCAAATCAACTTCCCTTCACCCCAAAGGCATGGACATAGGAATTCCCACACTTCCCAGATGTATTCAATAGATGCCTCCCACTTCTTTCTCAGATATGTGGGCCTCGCAGAGAGAAGCACAGTGGTCCTCCTTAGTCCACAGAGGACATGTACTCTGTTTGTACATTGTTTTCCATTAGCTAAACCTCACACAAGGCATTTGCCATGGTTTACTCCTCTGGGAAACTCAGTCTTTAGTTCCAATGTCCTCACTGCCATGGTATTCTTGGACTCCCCAGCTGTGCTCCCAGCCAAATGACTCCAGATATTAACCAGTTAATCCCTCTCTAACCATCCCACCCAGCCTCTCATATAGCCATGCACAAAGCTATCTGAGCTGCCGCAGAATTGGACCCCTTGTTTTCACCAGTCATACCATCACAGGGTCATTCACATCCCTTCAGCCCAAAGCCTGTTGCCCAACACTATTCAATAAACCCTATTCCAACTAGACCACATCCAAACAACAGAAAAATGAGAGGGATGGAATAAGCACAGGGCCTTCAACTGGGTTTCACTGAGATAATGCAACACTGCAGCATCACCTCCTCCCCCTCCCCTGTGCAGGGAAGCAAGCAGAAATCAGAGTGTATTCTTGGGAACATGAGTTAGCCCAGTAACATTCCTGGTGCTATCATACTGTGTTTAAACTGTGACCTCACATTTAAATGTAACCACTACAACATCGTCACACCAGTCCTCCCAGTCCCTTCAGCCTGTAAAGCAAAGTGAGCAGTAGAGCACACAGCCTCTCGCTCACAGGCATCCTCATAGAATATGCTGAGTTGGAAGGGACCCACAGGGATCAGAGTTCAGCTCTTGGCCCTGCACGGGACCCTCCCCAGGAATCCCACCCTGTGCCTGAGAGTGTCATTCAAACACTTCTTGAACTCTGTCGAGCTTGGTGCTGTGACCACTTCCCTGGGGAGCCTGTTCCAGTAGTAGCCAATCATCCTCTGGCTGAAGAACCTTTTTCTAATAACCAAGCCAAACCTCCCCTGACACAACTTCAGGCCAGGCCCTTGGGTCCTGTCACTGGTCACCACAGAGAAGGGATCAGTGCCTGCCCATCCCTCTTCCCCTCATGAGGAAGATGTAACTACAGTGAGGTCTCCCCTCAGTCTCCTCCAGGCTCAACAGACCAAGTGCTCTCAGCTGCTCCTCACACAGCTTCCCCTCAAGGCCCCTCCCCAGAGCTCTGCCCTCCCTCACCCCTCAGGCATCCTCAGGGAAGCTCTCTCCCTGGCCCAGGGCATCAACAGGGCAGTTATTTACTGATCCTTCACCCCTGGACAATGATACCAGCTTCTATTCTGCTATTATTTCTACCCCACAGGATCGGAGGGCTCTGGCCCAGACACCACCAGGACACACAGTTTTGACAGAACATGAGTCCTGTGCAGGACCATCTCCTAACCCAGGTTTGTTCACACAGCGTTAGATCAGGTAGATAAAGAGCCACCAGAACTCCTTCCCATAAACAAGCCATGGGATCTGTCACCCTGAACAGCATTTCTCCTTTCCTCCAAGAGCCTGGGATCAGCTAGGGTGTACTAAAACACTTAGAAATACGGTTCCCACCTTGAGCTAAAACAACCACTGAGCAGAAGTGCCTCCCAGAAAGACTGGTTTCACACTGACTGAACCTTGCAGTTGAATGCAGTATTCTGCAGGATAATTCTAGTCTTTCTTTTCCTCCCAAATTTATGAATATTTTTCTCTTCTACTTTTAGACACATATCTGCAGGTCATGCCAGTAGATCCTTCTTCATGACAATGCTAGGGTACAGGCTGTTAGCATTAATCTTTGAACAGAAAGTACTCAGCACTGACTAGGACAAGTTTCCAGTGTTTGACTCCAGAACTTTCACTCAACCACATAGGCACACCACCAAATTAACAAACATTTACAAGTGGAATCGCTTTAACGCATATTTTTAGGCTGTTTACTTTTCCAAAAAGGGATTGTTCTTTACCATGCATCCTGTGGTTTGCTTTGATCCTGATGACGTGGCAGCTTTTTGGGAGCAACCTAGTTAACCAAGCTAACCAAGTTAATTCAAAACCTGATATGGCCAAACTATACCTGACAATTCAAGCATTCAGATCCAAAAGGTTTTTGCCTCAGGCCTTTGGCTACAGCTGTAGAAATGGGCAGTTTCATAGGGTGATATTACCTGAGTATTTATTTTTCCAAAGAGGGTAAAACAACCTTTCTTCAGGGTCAGCAAAGGAGAGCCCTAAGGTTTATGCAAGTACTTCCCTGCTTATCTTGTGATCTTAAGGGTAGCTTCTGGTATCCAATATTTAAGGCTGAAAGTTGACCCCGAAGATATCATGAAAAAAAGTAGTGCAAATGAATACAGTTTGCATGAAGGAAGATAAGCAAACTAAAATCTTCACTTTTCCCTCAGCTCAGACTTTAGTCCTCTACTACCAGCTTCAAAATTACATTGACAACCAAGAAAGAAGAGCTGAAGTTAAAACTTCACCCCAGACTTTGTCTCCACGTTTGTGATTTTAGAATAAGCTTTGGATTGAGATATTTCAGTTTTTACTCTTATATACACTTAGAATTTAATTGCAGAAATATTTGTTTGATCCACAGGGGAGCAGTGTACTTTGAAATATGAGAATTTCAAAATGAAGAGGGTGTCCTTTCTCCAACAATGAAGACAGACTGATCTGTCATACTATTTCTTACTAGAGTTTTGCTTTGGCAAGGTGATAGCTGTCTCAAACCATGACCTAGAAGCATTCAATCCAACTAACACATCACAATTAAACACATCCTGAGTTACTAAATAAACCAGACTAAACCTATTTGCTGCATTGGCTTGAAGAGATAAGGTGTTACCAGCACTTCTTTGCTCAGCAGATACCCTGAGTGAGCTCCTATCCACCCCCCCAGCTCCACTGACCCCCTCCAACAGGTCTGCACAGGACACAGAGGGGAGAGCAAGCACCAAGTGCCCTTCTGGATCCAAAAGCAATGGCCATTTCCCTCTCCCCCAAGGGCAACATCTGCCAAGGGACCTAGGGCATCAAATACACCCAGAGGATATAACCAAATGAGGGGTGGACTAGAAGAAAGCAGAGCTGAGCTGACACTGGAGTCACAGTGAAGCCTGTGTTGTCTAAGTCATTTTGAAACCAACCCTACAGTGGGAAACTCCTCTGCGCCAGCAGAATCACAGAATATGCTGAATTGGAAGAGACCCAGAAGAATCAAAGTCCAAATCTTGTCCCTACACAGGACCATCCCCAAGAGTCACACCCTGTGCCTGAGAGCATCATCCAAACGCTTCTTGAGCTCTGTCAGGCTTGGTGCTGTGACCACTGCCCTGGGGAGCCTGTTGTAGTACCCAATCACCCTCTGAGTGAAGAGCCTTTTTCTAATATCTAACCTAAACCTCCCCTGCAGAGCAGCCTGATCTGCCCTATTCGAGAAAGGCACTGTATTTTTTACATGTTAGAGTTCAATGGTTTGGGAATCACCACTGTATGTCAAACCTGCCTTTATCACTTAGCTTTCTCCTCATAACCTATCAAATACTATAACGGGGAAGGGGGTGTGTGGGGAACAGCCAGTAACAGTGAAACTCAGATACACAAAACAGACACCATAGTCTCTCTGAAAGCTTTATCTGAAAGGAGGGCAAGGGGGACTGAAGGAGGAGGGGCTGCTAAGGGGACCAAAAGCCCCATCAGGTGCTCAGTCCTGGATGGAAACAGCATGCACCGAAACCACACTGATAGGAAGAGGCTCGCTTTAAAAGAGCGAGTCCTTTGTCTGCACTGGAATTTTCATCACACCATGGTGTCTGGACAGAAAGAAGGACTTGAAACTACAATAAAATGTACTTATAAACCCGCTTTCATTCAGAACTTGGTCAGTTGCAAGTCAACTCCCATTGCTGCTTTGCCTGTTGGCACCCTTGAATATCCACACCAGAGCAAGGAGCTCCCCTCCCCAGCTCTCTGCCCCCTCCATCTCTGTAGCAGAGAAAGGTGACAGATGAGGACATCTTTCATTTTTCCCTTTAGCCAAAGGGCAGAAGCAATGAGAAATGCTACCACCAGCAGTAAGGCACAGATTCCATGTCAGCAATGCCAATTGATAGGAAGAGACAGCAGCAGGTCAAACACAGCAAGGTGTCAGCACAAAACCAGCAAGCCACTGAGACATCAGTGCTTGACCCAAAAAGATATTGCCACACAAATGACAGCAAATGCATACACTGACCAAACAAAGAGTGGGATAAGTAGGAGGAGGCAATAACTTGGAGAAAAAAAGCAGAAATCAAATTAAGTAGCTAAGTAAATAGCTCAGAGAACTGCTACACGAGAGTGATCTCTGTCAAGAAAAAGTGAGGTTTCAAAGAGGGCATGTAAACTCTGATGCTGGAGTAATAAGAGAAGGGAAGAGACAATACAATTTTGCTCTCCACATTGAGACAGCATCTTCTCTTCAAGAAGTTTGACAGGGCAACAGAATGAAGGCAATTTTCTTCATGGTCTTGGGGTTGATTTCAAGACTAAGTATTTGCTCATTTAGAGTAGCTCTACAAACCTCAGATGGTATCACAGTGTGACTAAGGGATGTGCAACTCAGGTGGAGAGTTCTGTTAGTTCACAGAACTGGGAGAGGTCCTGGGTGGGAGAAAAGAGGTTCAGTAACAGGAGTTTCCAAAGTTAGGGGGATTTTTCTTTTTTTCTTCTTTCTGAGAACATATCTGAAGAGAAACATTTGTGGCAAGGATGGGAGGACTCCCTCTCCTAAATCAGACTAACCACATGTGACAGCATGCAATTAACAGCTCATCAGGAGAGAGAGGTGGGGCTGTCCCTCAAAGAATTCCCTTGCTTTCAAGGAAATGGAAGGAAGATCAGCCATTTATAGACTGATACAGGAAGGGAAGGAAGAGTGATGCATCCCTATCTTTTCCTTTCTAAAAAAAAAAAAGAAAAAAAAAGGGCAAATTAAGGATTCCTTCTATATCCCTAAGCCACTCCTGCTGCTCTCTACCTCTCTACCATAGTCAGAGCAGGCTCTCCTTGCTTTTTTCCCTTGCCATCTCTATGCTTAGCAGACTCCCTGATGCTTCTTTTGCCCACCACCTTCTTCCAAGGCAAGTCTGGCCTTCCCCAGTTTAGGAAGTGCCAAGCTATATATTCAGATTTAGGATAAGCTGCAACAGTTCTACACAAAACCAGCCCAAACAGGCTGAGTCCAGCTACTTTACATCAAATGGACACCCCTAAACAGCATGAAGCTTTCTTTGTTCATCTATGCCATTGAATTCTGGCTCATAATAAGTCCAGCTGGCGAGAAGAGTGTAATAAACCATGAAACATAAGTGCACCACAGTCCTATCTGGGTCACAGGAAGCAGAAATCACACAGCAGTATATACCATGACAAAGGTATTGCAGAGGAAAAGGTCAAATTCCTGATTCATGCTTTGCAAAAATGTCAACAGAGTATTGTCCTCAAGTGTCAGTGCTGCAGCAGCTGTGACTTTCTTTTTGGGGGTTTCCTTACTCACTTTGAGGTGCTTGAAGGAGAATTGCTAAAAATCTGCTGCTGCTTCATCAGGGCCATCTGGGGAAGTTTCTTGCTACACACTAGAGATGGGCATCCACAGCAGACAGAACTGTACCAGCACATGTGGCAACTCCCAGGGAAGCTCTCTGTGACTGCACAGGCCACTTCAGTAGGAAATCCACAGTGAATTGTTGAACACATTAGTTACAAGGCTGTCTTGCAAACAGAAAACCTTATAGAGCCTCCTTTTCAGACATCAGCTCCCCAGGTCACCTATCTCAACCTGCCTTACAGATGTCAAACAACTCCCTGAACCAAAGTTGTCCTTCTGCCTGACCAGCGTAGAAAGTGAGGTGTGGGGACATAGAGCAGTTTGAAGCAGAGTTGGTAACAGAGAGGAGGCAGCCTTCTTGGTCTTGACTCCTTCATAGCACTCTTAAGTGATTTCTGTGTTCCTGAAAATTTTATTCTAACTGGGAAAAGCCTACCAAGGTGGGCTGATAACTGTTTTGGACCTTTACCCATGAGAAGACTGTAAGAAAAATCATGCAAGAGTGCCACCACCAAACAGTCAAGTAATTCTGGTCTGGTCCCTGTTACAGGGCTTTAACCCACCCCAGTGGATCCAGAACAATCACTGTTGCATGGATGTGAGTGGCAATATCAGACACGAGGTGCCAGAGAAGCAGGGTCTGGAGCTGTACAAAAACAAACAAAACCAAAGGGGTGGGTGGACATCCAAGGAGTCGATATCCATCTGGCAGTGAGGATGTCTGCATGTCTCTGGCTAATTCAGCACAGGGCTGAACATTCCTAGTTCTTGGAGCTTTCATCCCATGTCAACCACTTCACAAAAATCAAGATTACCCACAGTAAAGCTTTCACTTCATCTTGAATGTCTGGCAAGGACAAAAAACCCTCCGCTTTTGAGACTTTGGCTCAACTTTCAGTTCATTTTTTCCCCACTTAGAACAGCCAAAGACTGTAGAGCTGCACAGGGAACTCCTCATTGTGGAGCAGTGAAGCAGCCACACCCTTCAAAAGACAACAGCACTTCCCAGAGAGTCCTTCATGTTGGCCACTGAATATTTTAGATACTGGGTGCTGGGGTTTTTTGAGAGTTTGGAGGTTATTTTTGCTTTGTCAACTTCAGTCTAAGAAATTCAGGTAAGACATAAGCAACCTGTACAAAAAGCTCAGTGTCCTCTGCAAGGGAAGATTTTTAGCTAAATGGCAGCACTGAGACACAGATTTGCAAGGCAAATCAAAGTCCCACAATACCCCTCATAAGCCTATGGCTCCTGTCCACCTACTGCTGGGTTCCCTGTGGACACACTGCCACCGGCACCACAGAGAATAAGATTTTGGCAGGGTGAGAAGAACGATGGAAGATTTACTACAGAATGAGGATCCATAACAAGGATTTAAACTTTAAACTCTACAAGATATCTAGGTCCTCCTTCTCCAAGACAAACATTAACTCCATGCTAAGAACAGCAAAAAACAATCTCCCTGCAGAACAACTCAGCAGTTTCCCTGTTTCTTCCACTTTTCTCTCAGGAAATGTGTGATGGCCAATGATGATGATAACATGGGGTACACAGACCATGTGCTTGATTCAGTCCACAGAAGTACGTACTTGGAAACACATACACATTTCTTCGCTTGCTTCTTCTGCTCTCACAGTGAAATAATTGCCAAAATATTTCCATTGCCTTTGCATTCTCTAACCAGTAATCTTATAATGCATTTTTAGCTTTTAATAAGCCCCCCCCATACCTGTCCAGTAGAATAAACAGATTTACCCCAGAAACACTGGTCCAATAATTTTTTTCTCTCTTTCTTTCAGACCCACTAGCAAAACTACAAGGAAAGAGCTTAATTTGTTTTAAATCCAGCAAGTCTAAGATTATCAGAATAAGAGGCAGCACACACAACCTCATCCACAGCTGCTGGGTTAGACTTGATACTCTCCTGTAATGCACAAGTCCCCGCAGATGAGAGGTGGGAATGTTCCTGCACTGCACACACACTGCTCAATTGCTACGAGGTGCAACACCCCGTTCCCAAAGCAGTATGGGCATTTCCCTCAGGGGCAAGACACTATTGCGCCACAAGGAAGCCCACGGGAATGACCAGATACCACAGGCTGATACACCCAGTACATCATGTACAGACTTGATTGCCTGTAAATAAATGGGTGGGTGATGTTGGGCCTTAAAACTCCTTGTATTAGAACAAATTGTGAAGGGGGGAGAACCTTGAAAACCTCATTGCTGCTTTTGTCACTGCTGACAATGCCAGGTGATACTCTTCCCCAAGAAGGCTGTAAAACCCAAATGTGCTTCGCGTTGTGTAGCGGGTTGGTTTTTCGGATTTTTTAGGCCTGTCATCCTGCAGAGTTCGTGCAGCTGCACTGATTTTCCCGCTGAATCACCACATCCCACATCACAGCAGAAAGAACCCCTGCCTTTGGAACGTCTTGATACCACACAGGCAGCTGAAGGGTCAGTGTTAACACTGAGGGCAAACAACAGGAATTTCACATAGCCATAATGAAGAAAGAAAGTCTGGTAAATGAGTGGTTCAATTAGAAGGAAAAGTACCGTGTCAAAGGTCAAATACTACCGCCTCACATTTTTCTCTACTCCTTTCCCACTCCCCAGTCCTGTCTCCCTCCCTTCTCACTTCTTTCCTTTTCTCTCCCATGCAACACCTCAGCTCACACGAGTCTAGGTAATATGAACATTAAAAACCATATCTATTGCTATCTACTTTAGTAGATAGCAGTGACAGATTCTGCACCAAATTTGCAGCTGCTAAAACTGGAATAAGTACTGGCCTAAGCTATAAATAAGGACACCCAAAAACATGCCCAGGATGTTAAAATAACATGTAAAAATAAAAGGAGGTAGTAGTTCAAAGTTGAGGAGTTTGCAGTTTAGATAAGAGATCACAACAGAAAAGATTTCTAACTATGTATGTTTCAATGTGTTGGGTTTGGCCAATTTGGACATGAGAAGAAGCTCTTGCCTTGCTTGGATTGAAGTGAGGACCAAAGCAACCAAAGTCTGCCTAATGGCACAGGGCAAGAGACTCCCTGCCATTTGTAGCTGCCACGTAACTGCCCTTAAAATTTACCAAACTTGTTCGTTCTTGACTGTGTGTGCAATTCATCACTGTTATAAGCCAGTAAGCTAAGGGAAGGACAAAGACAAAAACTGACCATAGAAAAGAGGAAAGCGCCTGATGGAGTGCTATTGGATATATAAAACTTTAAAATTTTCTCTTTCCTATGGCCATGTTAAAAACAAGTGCTGTGGTCACTACTGAAAACTGTAGAACTGCTGCTGTTAACAGTTTTGTTAACATTTCACCAGTTTTGACAGGAGTTACTGGGAAATCCCTGTGCTGATTCAAGGAACAACAAATACTGTGGTGAAGGCAGGGAATTCTGAAATGTAAACACTCAGTATTCAGTGTTCACTCGGCCAAATCAACAATTAGACAGACATACCAGTGCGCTTTGGGCTTGGCAGGCTCCCCACGTGCTGCAGGAGGTGATGTGTGAAAAACCTGCTCAGACTTCAAATTGCCATAAATGTCCTAAATCAGAAAGAAGCCTGCCGGTTTCTGGGTGCCCTGCTTGCTGTGGCTTCATCTTGCAAGTCACTCATAAGTCAGTTCACCTGAAGAGGAGACAATGTATATTCCTTTCAAGGCAAATGACAGAAGATCTGCTCCATACTGAGCTTCAAGAGAACGCAAAGAATTGTCTTCTTGCTTAAGAGAGGAGAAAGTACAGAGTTTTCAGAATGATTGTAGATCGTGTTCTCAACAGGCCTGCCAGCATGGCCCCTGCCAAGTGGAAATCACAGCACTTAAAGGCACTGTAGTGAAGAATTCAAACAAGCAGTAGTTGCTCTGGTACCGTGCTAAGGAAGTACCCTCTCAAATGTACACAAAGAGACAAGGGGCAAAACCACACAGTTGGTGGGAATACGCAGATTTGATACTACCAAAGCACTAAGGCTGGGAAATATGATTGCTTAAGTGTGTTATTAGATGAATGCTTTTAACTTACAGTCAGATAACTGAGTTTAAAGAGCATAAGTGACATTACCTTAATTTATGTTATATAACCACAGCCTAATTCCATGGCTTAAACCTTAAACCTGCGGAAAATTATATCTTAAAATGTCTTAAAATTACAGGAAATCTCTTTTCTATGTTATTTGCCTCCATGACTAGCTGCTCTCTAATAAAACAATGTCTCCTAATCTCTTCTTCAAACATATTATGTTTTCATTATATCTTTTGATGTTTAAGCTACTAAATTCTTTTTTGAAAGAATGATGTTAAAAATCTGCATTTGGAAAAGGCTGTAAGAATTGCAAGAAGCTCATCCCACTGAGACCATATTCTTTGGAGCTTTACTAAACATATGCATTCGAGATATTTGCAATTTTTCCCCACTCATCCACTTGCTGTAATTCTCTCTCCAAACCAGGTGTTCAAACAGCATAAAGCCATAAAGGAGAGCAATATCTGAGGCCTCCTAATATTTGTTGTAAATCCCCACTTCTCATCTATCTTTTCCTCCACCAGGGTGAATTTGGAGGTTCACTGATTTCATCATAGAATGAATTCTCCTCCTTAGATCCAGTACTCCAAGTACATGTGGACAGTAACTGCTCTAAATAAAATGTGAGAGAAGCTTATTTCCACTAATGAATCATAGAAGAAGCTACATCAAAAGTAGGTAAAGGAAGGTTTACCACAATATGAAAGAATAAAAAAAAGTCAGAATACTATACTATTCAGCAATGATCTATGAGATAAAAACTGGTCAAAAGCAAATGGGAGGTCATATTCCTAAAGCAAACATGACACAAGACACATGATGGGGTTGATTTGTTTTCAGCTATTTGCAAAATTTCTATTGGACAGGTAGGAATGAAGAATGATTTTGTTTATATGCTGAAAGATCAACACGAAGCAAAAACCCACAAAACTTTTAGATTTAGGGAAAGGTTAAAAAAAACCCCAAACATTGTCATGGAATTTAAGTCAAAGTATTTAATTCATCACTTCTTTCTTAAAATATTCTCACCCCTATAATCTTATAAGAAAGCCATTACCATAGGCTTGGGTTTATATTTAGAATACAATATATTTAGAAGATGACATTGGAAAAATATTCAAATACCAAATAAATTGCAACATAGGTCTGCAACAATTTCCATATACATAGGAGCCAAAATATTTTGTCTAAGTTATGACAAGAAGCATTATTCCCAATGACCAAAATGAGCAGTGATCATAGTCCTAATTTCCAAATCAACAACAAAAAAAAAAGCTCATCAGTTCTATGTCAGAGAAAATTGCATGGTTGTTGTGGGTGTCAGGATTTCTCAACTTCACCCCTAAAAGTGATGAATGGGGTCATCTCAGTGCTAAAGCACAGCAGGAAACATTTACTCTTGGTCTATACTAACTTGCAAAGCTATTTTTAAATTCTTTACTTAAAACATACAGAATAAGAGAAGCTTCATCACTGGACTAAGGGAACATTCCTACACACTTCCCATGAGTTGGCAGCCTTTGGACAGAGGTTGTTGCTTTCCAAGAAGAAAACAATTGTGACTTGGGGGGGAGGAGGGAGAGTGTAAAAATGTGTCTAAATGCCAGAATAGATGCTTGTCCTCACTGAGCTCTCTAATGTAATTCTCTATGTTGACTTTGTACATTTCCCTTGTGCATGGAGGACTTGCCCTGGTGTTACAAACAAGGCAGTCAAACAAACAAACAAAAAAGCTTTTCACCGCAGTAGTTGATTTTGTTATGTATATTCAAACATGACTGAATTTACAGTTGGATGCACAAGCAAACAGAGGTGAGGACAAATAGAGACAGCAACTACCACAGCAGGAGTTGGCTGTAGCACCTGTGAACTGGCTGGTATCCTTAAACCAGCCCACAGCTACTGCCTTGAAGGGAAGAACCAGGTGGCCCATAGAAGTGATCCACAGTATCCAGAAGTCCAGGAACTAGTGCTTTGAACAGAGCTCACTCGTGGGAGTACAGCATGGGTGGCCTCAGGGCTCAGGTAGCACAACTGCAAAGCGACAGCTCACCCAAACCAACAGGTCACTGCTGACAAGCTGATGCATCTTCTGTCTACCAAGGCATTCCCTGCTATGAGGGGGACAAGACAGCCTGCAGAGGCATCTGAACCCTTCCATGTTCTGCAAGTGTTTGCTGAAGGTTTCAGTGCAAACCCTTCTCAGCAATTATGACTTCTCCCACATTGAACCAAAGATCAGAGTCAACCACCTGTAGACATCACATCAAAGCCAGAGCAAGTGACAATCCCAGAATTATCAAACACAAGTAGGGAAATGAGATTGCTTGACATCACTAAAATGGAAAGAGGGAACTTCCACAAAGGATGCTCCTGTTTGCGTGACTGCTCACTCAAGCTGCAGTGCTTTGCAGAGGTTCAGGCAGCACAGACTGAGCATTGGTCCAAGATGAAAATCTCTCATTTGGGGGAATCCTGTGCTGCTGGGGCAGCAGGAAGCACAGAGGTGATGTGAAAATCTGAAAGTAGGAGTTGGGAGACTGTTGGACACTGTGCCCATATAAGCCAGCTCTTAAAAACCTTCTTTTCTTTTGCATTGAGATCAGGAAAAGCCTTATTCCAGAACCATGATCCTTATTTAGAAGGCTCACTTCTTTTGTAATAAGCTGGATAACATAACACAGAGGTACTACTCTTGCCACTAGAATATGTTTCTTACAAGCTTATCTTTTTAAAAAGAAAGACTTAAGTAGTTAGTTCACTTTATTAAGTGAAAAAAATAAATCCACACGAAAAAGTTACTATTAATGATGCAGGATTCAGGACACACCTAAAATAAGTTTGCCTTTGTCACTTCAGTTTGGCTTCCTTTTGCAAACTCATGGTATACCTTACAATTATCCCTAAAAATAGTGGTTTTCTCTAAGCATCACAGGACAGCCAAATGATTATTTACTGGGTGTTAGTTGGCATTTGTCTCCTTCTCATTGTTCAATATACAACCCCAGTCTTATTTAAAACTTTTTTAAAAGTTCCACTAAAAAGGTGTAATTACTCTTCAGAGAATTTCTACAATTGTCACTATACAACAGCAGAGAATTTCACAAGTGCTATAAGCCTGTGAGATGCAGATAGACATACTAGCAGGGAAGATCAGGACAATTTGGAGGTGGATAGACCAGATGGCACACCACTGACACGGGCAGTTTGTCCAAAAAAAGGCAGAGCATGCTTTTCTGGGAACAGTACTGACAGGCACAAGAACCAGGCTGCAGGCACCTACCACCCAAGAGGGCACAGCACAATGAATGGGCCCAAACAGACCAAGCTGGTCTCAAGGCAACACAATCCCAAACAACCCTGTTATAATGCAAGAGTTCAGGACCCCCTGGTTGTGATCCCCTCACACAGCTCTCTCCTTTTAGCCTTTGGACAGGTTTGCTTCCGCACTTGCTTACCACAAAATTCATTAAATATCCATAAAATTCAGACAGGCGTGGACTGTTTTGTCTAAGTTTCTTGGGAAGGTTCTTCCTCAGAACAACTCAGTGTTCAGTTGCAGCTCGGATAGTTAAGATGGTCCAAGTTTTAAAACCTGTTTTCAATAAACAGTTTTTCAGGCTGAGCCTCGCTGCTTCATTAATAAGAACAAACCAGCTGCACCTCTACCTCTTTCCAACAAGTCAAACAATTAGGGGAAAAAAGTTACTTCTATTTTTTATGAAGAATTGACTCACAACAAGTGAGAGTAGACACACTCCAAATTTGAAGCAACTCTCCTGCATAGTAAGATTATTTCCCTCCTTCACATTTCCTTCACAGAATCTGGCAAAGATGCACCATTTAGTCCTACCTTGACACTTGACTCAGATTTAGCTGAGAATCTGTAAAATGCAGTGATCTGTTGCTGTGGAGAAAATGTGATTTCTTCTTGTCCTCTGTCTTGTAGCAAGCACTCTTATCAGAAGCAGAGAGATATTCAGCTACTCAAGATCAACCCAGTAAGGGAAGCAGATGTTAAAGATAACATTATTTATTCCCCATTGCTACTAACTCCAAAATACATTCCAAAGTCCTGATTTAGTTTTACAGTCTCCTTTGCCTTCAGACTGACACATGGGCAGAGGATACAGAAAAATTAGATCAAGTGGTTCTGCTCACTCCAATTAATAGGAATGACAGCACTCTGCCCCAGTAGTTCATCTCTGAGTTAGCAGAAGACTTTAGTGCCCAGACAAGAGGATAGTTACAATGCTGCTGCTACTATTGCCTTCCCACCTTTTAGGGTCCTAACATTTTATCTTGGCAGAGATAGTCAGCAGTTGGACTTGATCTCAGAGGTCTTTTCCAACCTAAATGATTCTATGATTCCAAGAGCACCAGCTGTCCTGAGGATTGCACCAATGACACCCCTGAGGGTCTAGTTAGCTACCCTTTCACTGAAGGTAAGCAACACCCAGGGTAGTTTTCACAGCTTAAAAACTGCTTGGTGATTTTAATTATCATCCCAAGGGCATATTATTGATGACAAAGAAGTTGAACCACATTTATGATGGTTGAAGGCAAATGGAACTTTATGAAAAATAAGTCTGCAATAGTTCACGTGCCATGACACCACCTTCACCCAGAAAACCAAACTTACTTCTGCAGAAACATTCTTTAGTCATTCTGGCATGCTGAACTCAGCCAGTGTGCTCAGAGACAGAAACAAAATTTGATCAAAAAGCTTCTTGAGAAGTCAACAAACAGCAACAAAAGATACAAAACAGGAGGTACAATTCTTCTGGATTGTCATACTCATCAAAAACATTAAGGTGTTTTCCTGACTTGATTCCATTTATTGGCGTGAAAAACTCTTCTCATTCACACTTTTCCAGCTATGATTCTTCAAGAGCAGCTTTGCTGTCCCTCTACCCTTAACTCTTGTCCACTCTCATTACTGCCCATGGAACAGTAAGAGTAAGCAGTGGGAGGCAGGATGACTGGAGAAGCACCAGCACACTAGGGAACTTTTCCACTTCCTTTCAGGATGTGTTGTGTCATTTGACCTTCTGCTGAGGTATTTTTAACACAAGGAGAAAGTGGAAGCTTAGTTTTCAAGTGCCTCTATCCTAACAGTCCATGGTGTCGTCATCCAACACCACCATCACATATTTTCAAGGTTCACATGGTCTTTCACAACGAAGGCATTGATGGGAAGGACACCCTGTGCAGCTGAGTAAGTCTACAGTTATGCTAAAGAAGACTCAAGCAAATACCTCGGGTGGAATTTTTGATCTCAGCATCACTCACTTCATAGCCCAGATACATTCTGCACCCCCACAGCACCAGGCTGGCTCTGCAGGCAGTGCCTGTGCAAGCACCCTGTGGGGAGGAGGCCTTGCTTTAACCCTGCCAAGGCTCCCTCGCCCTCTGAGCAAAGCGTACGGGGGAAATTTCAGTCTCCAAGACCCACGGTGAGCTCAGATAAACATCGTGTAGTGCAGTCCCAACCATGGTCCTTGACTACCAGCTCTAGAAACCTAAGTGGCACTCTGCATATCACTCAGCAACACATCATTCTGACATTGTTCTCAGGCACAGTTCATACAATCACAGAAATAATGCCAGGTCACGCCACAGGGATGGGTTTCCCCCCATCTCCTTCTCTTACCCTCCCATACAAGCTAACAAATGGTCATGTTGTGTGTGAGTGGTGGGATGAGGTCTCTGACACAGACTGAAGATGTTGGTTCTCCTTGGAAGAGAACACATATTTACTTCCCAAAGGGTCATGCCTTTCCTGCTGCCATCACAATGCTGCTCAGCCCACAGTGTCCTAGAAGACATGTACTTGCTGTTCAGAATGAGATGAAACAAGGCATGAATTCTAAATGCTTCAACAATCTCACTAACATTGGCTGTCATCCTACACAATACAAAACAGAGCTTGCCTTGAAGTACCCCAACTGATGGACACCAGAGGGTTTTGAAGAGAAGAGGGCTTGCACCGCAAAAAAAAAAAATTGAAAAAAAAAATCTGCCTTTTCAACTGCTCAGACAAGAAGTCCTATATAGTTATCAGAGGACAAGCAGAAACCAAGGCAGTTTCCTGCAGACTCAGAATTAGGGCTGATCCCATTTAGATGGGTGTAAGGGCAGGGACACTGGGGCTGTGTCCAGAGCCACAACACAGAATCCTTTTCTGCAGGCTCTGCTGCACTCTTGTATGAGGTTGTTGAGAAGATATGATACAATTCTTACACTGTGGCTGATTGAATTCTTCATCAGAAACCAAGATCTACAACTGCATCAGTAAAAGAGATTGGACTGGCAATGATAGAAGTAGAAAATGCACAGGGTTCTTGGGTGTTATTGAGCAGGGAAAGGAGTCTGCTGTAAGCTGGACCTCTAGTCCATGAGCTCCTGGCTTACAGCAGGATCCAAACTATGAGTCCCTGAAAAAATAAAGAATTATTTCAACTTATCAATATGTCCCTAGGGCTGGTATATATACCATCTTCCTGCTTAGATGGGTTGATTTCCTTAAACTCTAGCTCTAACCATTCCAAGTCAAACTTCCAAAATTATCCTGAGTGATGAGCTGTTCTGTCAATGCACCCACAGAGAGCCCCAATCCTGCTTTTCATCCCTGGAGTCTTCAAGCAGAGGATTCCTCCTTCCACCTAAAGGCAGGTAAAGGTTTTGTGTTTCCCTACCATCTGCTAGCCAGAGTAAGAGTGGATCATCCAGGTGATCATGCAGAAGCTTTCAGCCACACAGTATTTCTGTCAGGATCCAAGGAAACAGGCAATATTATTCTATAAAACTGTCTCCCTCACAGGCTTTCTCTTCTACCTCCTCCTGGTAAATGCCATCTTAGGATTGCAAAACTCTCTTAGGGAACATTTTTGTCCAGAATAAAAAAAATGCTCCATTTTCCCTAGAAAAATTCAATTTTATGAGCAGACCAATGCTCCCACAGTGCACAGCCTCCTCTCTCCAGTAGCACCAGTCCAGAGACTTTACAGGAATTTCTCCGAAATGCAAATTCCTCTACACCACATCCCCTAGAGCATACCAAAGCAAATTATGAAAAAAAAAAAAAGACTCCAGCTGGGAGATCACAACATGATGGCATTTTGCTTGAAAACAAGGCAAGTAACAAGGCAATTTTTAAGTAACTGTTGACAACCTTTTTACAGAAACAGCTCTGACATTGTTTATTCTCTGTGTAGGACAAAAAATGCCTATCTTTAAACATTCACATTTCCCATGGTAGGAGAGCAAATTTTTTTCAATGTAACCTTTGCAGCACCTTCTGAATCACTAGTGTGATTCACATTCCTGTTCAGAGACAGACTGGAGACACCAACACAGAAATCCCAGGGGAAAGCACAGTTTATCAACCCAATGCCTGTCCTCATCAATGCATTTATCAAAAGAAAGCAATGATTTACCTTGGATGAGGAAAACAAGTGAAGCGATCTGTGTCTAAGAGACCAGAGTGTTTCCTCTATTTGAGCTGTGCCATCTCATCTGCTTTGTAAAAGGACTGCACCTTTCTGCAAAAAAACTTCTTTGAAATTCCAAAACTATAAAGAAAAGATAGAATAATTCCTACTGTTCAAAAGTTCTGCTTACACAGACCATTCTGAAATACTTAACCTGAAATTGAGGTAGCAGAGAACATAACGACAAGTGCCAATAGGCATCCCACCTCGAAGGACTTACAAAGCACAGTTGCCTCTCTCAAAACACTGTCAAGGTCACAAAAGGAACTTGCCATAAGATAAGCCGCCACAGAGGGAATTTGAGAAAAGCACAGGCAGGAGATATTTAGAACAGGAAGGTGCTAATTCCAGGCCTGACGGAGGCGACATCTGTTTAGCATTCTGGTTTAACGCATCCGGACAAAAATTTCCGCTGTGGCAAGTTGTGGGAAATGAAGTAACTGCTCATACACATGCCATGCCAAATTATGGGAACATCTATGACCGCCCCATAGATACCCAGAACTTGGACTGTGTAAAAGTGGTACCCCCAGAAGAACAACTTCAGGACCCACCACTGAAAAGCCCAGGATGAAGAAAGACCAATGGGACACCACTGGATCCACAGGTGGTGACTATCTTCTGCTCTGTCTCCTCCCCCCTCCGCTTTTCTGTTTCTTTCTCTCTCTCTACCTCACATTTACTGTTAAATAAAATCCATGCTATTGACTTCTGCATATGGTCTCACTTGCACCTTAATTCAGGCAGAGGCACCTCTCACTGACTGGACATAACTCAGCAGTGGAAGTATGACACATCAGAACAAAGGATAAAATTCTTTCTTTTCAACCCCTACATTTAATAAAAGGGTAGAAACATAAGGTATGTTTTGTGTTCTCCCACGGGGCATTTTTTGATTCCATCGCAACTGTTGTGCGGGTAACCATGATTCCACAGGGATGTGAACAACAGGACAGCTCTAAGGAAGGATCAGAGCAAGCAAGGACAGGATGAGATGACAGAGATGACAAGGCAGTGTCACACAGCAGTCAGATCACATGCCTGGATGCAAAGGATATTTGTTTATGTGCAACACAGCAGACCAAAGCTTCAAACCTTAAGGCCAAGAGAGGTCTGGATAGAAAGCCAAGAGGTTAAGTCTGTCACAGGACCAGTGGGTGATTGTCTGGTAGCATCAGCAGAAAAGAGGAGAAACGCAAGACTGAAATGGCTCTCCAAGAAAAACAACTGCATTTGCACTAATAGGTCTAATGTAAATATTTGTGCTGGTAACACCAATAAAAAGAACAAACACGAGAAAAGTAGCTGTTAGTTTCTCCCTCCAGTCAGTAAGAAACAATGCTTCTGAAATAGAAAATAAACCTGCAAAGATGTAAAGCTAAAGGAGGAGAAGAATCATACCTCAAAGTGACAACAGGTAGAAGAGCACAAGTTTTGGCTGGCAGCTCTAGAATAATTATTCATGGGATAACTTGCTCTCAGCCACACTACTCTCTCTGAGATAAAACACATCAGAGAAGGTAATCTCAGAGGTAGCTATTGTACGCTGTGCACTAGTAAATTGATTCTGAGGTAGGTGGACCCTGTTGATCACACACAGACAAGGGCTTAGCAGGTATGTTTACTTCAGAACAGTTTCCAGGACAATTTGATCCAAACTCCTTTATTCTTGAAATACTTCTCTCAATATTTTTTCATTGACTCCAGTGGACATGTCCCTGATTCAGATCAGAATGCAAAAAAGAAGAATCACTCAGCTTCTCCTAGGCTACCTTACTTTTGCCCCCCCTCTCTGGTCTAATGACTTCCATTTGTTGCCCCATACCCACTGCACCAACTTGCACTTCCTACTTTAGACCTATGTTAAAACACTCTGCTTCTAAAAGCCATTTTGAAGATGTGTTCACACAACAGTCAGAAGAAAGGAGTGAAAATGCTCTTATTTCTCTCAAGCCAAACTTAGCAGGATGAGGGACACCCCAGTCATGAATCCATTGCACAAAAACTCAAAGATGTGGCATTTTTACAGTTCAAGCAGGAAACAGAAGTAATCATAGAAGCATCTGAGTGAGTTGGTTTTTTACACAAGTGTGGGGGCAGATTAATTCTCCAGTACAGGCTCAAGACATCAGAAGCCCACTAAAAAATGTCAGATTCTCTAGAGTGCATCAGCACCATTCTATGTCCTTCCAGAGAAACTTTATCATCACTAGCTGTTTTACTTGTAACTTGTCAACTCCAGGTGTACTTGGTTAGGTGGAAATGCTGGGCAGCAAACTGAAGAGCAAAGATGATAAAGTAGAAGCCCTTGTTTCCCATATTGCAAATGCAAATATCCTGTGCAATTGTAATGTGTGGGGAAACTGGAAAGGACAGGAACAACACATCAGCTACCCAGTTGCAGTAGAAAGGTTAGATGAACAGGTCAGGACCTGACCCTGCCCTCTTCAAAATCATTGCAAAAGTTATTTGTATGGCAACAAGTAGATATATGCAGGGCACATCCATCAGTCACATTCAGAGTTCTTGTAGAGATCTAGGAGGAAACAGATCCTCTGCTAGCAGTCAAACAATACCTTAGGCAGTGTATAACACTACATCACCATCCTCCAGCCACTGTGAGGTAGCAAACACTGATCATTTGGCTAAATCTAAGCAAGTGACAGATTTCACTTTGAGTGGAAAGAACTCCCATAAGGGGAGATAAAGTGTATTTGCAAACAGTTATATGCTGTTGACCACTGTATATGTGTATATATATATATACACACACATATATACACATACACACGCAAGAATAGCTGCACAAGATCAGATGGTAAAGGGTAGTTGAGACGAGAAGTCTGCCTCTAGCAGTGATAATATTGCTGTTAGGGTACAAGTCATCCTTCTGCATATCTTCTGAGCTCAAGGAGGAAACTGTTGCTCAAGGTTTTCCTACACAGCAAGTTATATCAGGATCCATATGCAAGCTCCATTTCTTGATGTATTAATGTTCTACAACGTATTGAAGCAATAAAATCTCCAGTTTAATCATGCATTCCTGATAGATCTCCAGTCTTTTCTTAGGAACCTCACACAACACAATGACCACACCCTCCCTAAATCATAAACATACAGAAAGTTACCAGCGCACACTAAATCTGTGTTCCAAAAGCAGATGAAAATTCACAGTGCAGGCTTGAGGAAAAGGTCACACCACCGGGGAATAACCACCAAGGCCAAAAAGGGCAGCATTATCCCGGAGAAGAGGACATCATGCAAACAGGAAATCTGGCTTCTCTTGTGGGCAAAACCACAAAAACTAAAAGCTTTCCCTTCCTTCCTTGCCCTCTTGTTTTGCCAACACACAGCCTGTGCAATCCAAGCATGACAGCAGTGAACAGAAAACAACTGACCATTACAAGGGGTCCTCTCAGAAATAAGTCTCTGCAAAACATGAGGCACGAGAGTTGCTTACCACTAGAAAGTAGGTAACAGACAGCAGCAGATAAAAAAGGCCTTGCGGTTTATTCTGAACATGTGTTCAGCTTTACCCATTTACTCTCCTACAAGATCCTCTGCTTCTGGAGCTCAGGGTTCATAATTCTCCATGCTTGATGCCATGAAGGAGAGTGGAGAGCAGGTTGGGAGACCTTCTCTTTTTCCCCTGAAGTCCTCAGTCTGTTAACATGTGTGCAAGACTATTGCCTCGATTTTTCATCAACATTTATAGGTAAAGCTTGTGTAACCTTTGCTTGTATTTCCCGGGTCATAATACAGAGTGTCTGCAGAGGAAAGGAGCTACCGCTATATAGTGATTATCATCTCCCAGGAAACTCAGACTTCCCTTCAAAGCTGTCCACACAATGCCACTGACCAACACAGTGCTCTCAATTTTTACATAAACACACATAGCAGCCCTCATCCAGCACAGCCCAACACCCTCTTTCTGACAGCATGAAAAAGTGGATTTCTCAGGAAGAATACAAGAAGGCGTGTGCATAATATGGGACCCTGCTTTATCTGTCCCAGCAAGCAAAATTTGCTGATTACCTGAGCTGAGGACTTTAACAGTCAGTCATAGACCTAATTTCAACAAATGTAGCTAACCCCTATGACTAAGTACACCTCTGGCTTCTAAAACATCCTGTAGCACTTGGATTGTGTGTTGTTAAACTACCCCTTCCTTTGGCTTTCCTGCATCTGAATCGTTTCACTTTGTGCCCCTGCACTTGTATTACAAGCAATCATGAGTGAAACATATTTCAATTCTCTGTTGATAAATGCATGTCTTCAACACCTCTCCTCAAAACTGCCTTTCTAAACAAAAAAGCTTCGCGTAGTCACCTTGCATATGAAAGCTCACCACCCTAGTTGCTCATCTCTGTATTTCCTACAGCTCTACTCCATAGTTTCTCAGGCTGGAACTGCTGTCAGCATCACAGATGTGGGTGCAATATGGATTTATGTTTCACTTTGCTCTGAACTTTGTTTGTTTGTCTTTTCTTCTCCCACCAAGTTCTGCAGCGAGTTTTTCAGGTAGACATACGATGATTCCAACAGCCTTCCAGAGAGGAAAGGACTATTTGCGATGTCGATGTATATCCCTAGAGCAAGCCCTTATTTCCCACACACATTGCTTTGCAGTGACTGGTAATAAATTGCATTGGCCACATTCTCATCCAGTCATGTGGATTCATGACATCCTTGGGCACCCTATCTATTAATAATGCAACTGCCTTTGTTTTGCTAACATTTGTGGGGATTTGTGTTTTGTTACTCATTTCCAGGGAAAGTTCTTTTCCAGGAAAGACCCACATGTTTGCTAGCAAATAGAAGTGGTGGTAGTACTTTAAATAGACTAAACCCTCACAAACTTATTTTGTAACTGCACTATTGTCAAATTCCTTTTCATTCACGCTTTCAGACAGCCTCAATATAAGCAACCAGTATCAACAGCTAATGAATAAGCAGTATTACAATCCAAACCATAGACCAGAGCTAACTGTAAAATATTTCCATCTCTCCCTGTGCAAGAATGCGTCCGGGAAAAGCTTTCCTTTTTTCCCTGGGATGTGGTACCCATGCTTTTATGGCCAGATTCCCAGGATTTTAAGCATCACCATCTGAAGGTTACTCCACGTGAAAAATGTTAATCATGAGGACTGCAAAGTTTAGTAACCATGCTCAGGAATCCAAGGACCTCACCAGCACCCAAAAAGCCATGACACTAAACAGCTGGCCCAAGATACACACCACCATCTTCCAACTCCTCCTGATGATAGAATTCAGCCTTCCATTGCAGGTGGTCTGACAGCAGGTACACTGCTTCCTGAGCCACATCTGGAAGGAGAGTCTCCCACATCCAGGAATGGAAATAGTAAGGATACCATGCTCTTTGAAACTTCTGTAGGAGAAACAAGGTCTAATCCTGCCCCAGCTAGACCCTCCCAGCACTTTAACATCCTGCAATTTTCCAGTCACTCCCCAGTTGGTGTTCATTAACTTCTGCTGGACCCCTGCTCCTGGAAAACCAGCTACTACATCTGGCTCACTCGGGAAGCTAAGTCACACTAATAAATACTGACTTAACCCAGTATCACAAGACTGACAGGCTCCCTGATGTGCTCCAAGAGAATTTGCAGCTGAATTGTAACACCACCAACAGCGTATCCCTCATTACCAGCAGCCGGGGATCAGACAGAGCTCACAATCCTGTTGTGATCTGCTTCTTCGCATGGGAATTCTGGGACCATCCTCCCAAGGTCTCTGCATTGTTTGGGCTGCAAATGAAAAGCAGCAAGTAGAGAGAACCAGGGGTTTTCTCACCCATGTAGACGGTATTTCTGCGCAGAGGTGGAGAAAATTAGTTCTTTTATGAGGGTCTAGGAAGAAATCCAAGCAGATAAAATCAACAAGGTATAGAACTCTCATGTGCCAGAGTCTGGGCATATATTTCCCTGTCACCAGCATTAGTGAACACAAGGACAAATAGCAAAGTTTATGTACATTTGTTTAGGCTGGAGGAAAGCTGGGAACTCCAGAGTCTTAATAAGCAGCACAGCACTGTTGCAGTACAACTTATCTGCAGGATCCCGGCAAATAAAAACAACAAAAAAATGACTTGCTGCCCTAGGGAATTGCATATGGGAAGCAAACGAAAGATCTGAGTGCCAAAAAAAAACCCCCACAAAGATCCCCTTTCCTGCTGAATCAGTCAGGAAATCCTACAGGAACAACAACATTGGTTATTTTTGGCATCAGCAAGAAATCAAGAGGATTTCAACTGTACAGAGGAAGATGAATGTGTTGCAGAAGGAAGATAAATTAAATATTTTAACAAAGGCAATAAAACAGAAGGGAACTTCCTGATTTGAAAGTAATTTGGCTTGTCAGCCAATTTGTATTTAAAGGTGATTTGTGTGCTGATTTTGGCAAAGCTGTCAGTGTTTCACGATTGTACTCGTGATTTCTTCAAGACATTGGTTTTGGCTCAGTTCTGCCTGACTTGGATGCGGCCACAAATCACCTTGGGGAATGACAGCATTACCAAGCACAGCCACAGCATCTCTGCTGACTGCCAGGGAACGCATCACTGCGGGGAGTGTCAGTTCTGGCTACATAGGGCACTGCACTCTGACTGCTTTCGGAGTTAAAGGTCCGCGTATCTGATGCCGTGTGACTACCCCGGTGACACACTGAGAGGGGAAGTGCCTGCCTACACGTGGAACACACTTGGGACAGGAAGACTGAGTGCTCTGCAAAAAGCCGAGAATTATACACACACAATAATCAAGCAGTTGGAATACTCTGGGCTCTGCTGGAAACCCCGTGAGCAGTGCCAGAACTGTCTCTGCAGTTCCAGCATCATTCTCTGCTCGGCAGTTTTTTGGAAGCAGGAAGCAGGGCAGTAGGGAGAGGCAGCCACAGCTCTGCTGGGTGGGATGGAAGATCTGCCCCAGAGCCCATCCTGGCGGTGGCTGGGATGTATCCAGGCTGTGCTTGGGCCCAGACTGAGAGAAGGAGGAGGGATGAACCAGTCTCAGCTCTTGAGCAGCACTAGCACTAGTCTGCCCTTCTGGCAGAGGCATGAGGGGACAATGGGTCTGTGTCTGCAAAGGATGTGATCAGCCTCCTGGCATTTACACAGAAATACGTATAGGTAAGTAAACATATATCTTTGTAGACAGAATGCTTAATGTAATAAAAAAAATAATAGAGTTAAAAATACAGATAAATTGAAATAGCTGCTGGACTTACTCCCCCAGTTGGAGGCGGAGCTGCCAGGTCTCACAACCCTCAGAGGGTGCATGTGCAGGTAGTGCATCTGTCAGGAACAATAACTCTTCCCTGTGAAATATTCCACAGCCTGTGAAACCTGAGTGAAGCTTTCCCTATCATTGACATGAACTTCATGGTCTTGCTAATCAATAATTTACAAATTGCAGGAATTAACTAGATAACTGAAAAGTCATCTATTTCTTGGGCAAGAAATCAAATAAAGGCCTTCACCTGCATGCAGAGGGAGACCAGATTCTCTTTCACTTGTGCAACTGTCCGAGTTTCTCTTTGCTGTGTTGCCACCATCAGTCTGAATATCAGTCTGCACAGCATACCCACTGCAAGCCCAGGTCAACTGCAGCCCAGGCACATCTCCAGAGTGATTTCTTCCCTTCTGGCACCAGCAGACGCCTTCTTCCAGTGCTCTGGTCTCAGCGCCACAATGGGAGCACTGGATCCCATTACCTGTGCTCCAGTGGCAGGAGCCAAGGAGCTTTGAATCACATTGGAAGAAGAGGTGCCAGCAATGCCATGAATGGGACCACAAATAGCTGAGCACACTGGCCCTGTCACCAGCTATTCCTGCAGCCAGAGCTCAAGAAACAGATTAAATTTGTTAAAATTGCCTGTAGTTCTTGTGGGAGAAAAAGAAATACCAGTGCATGCTCTAGAATGGCTAATTCAGAACTAGCATATGTGATCTATACATCAGATTTGGATGCAAGTCCAGGCAGTGGTGCTAAGGCTTAGCATTGTTTTTAGATTTCCTCAATATGGGGCGGTTTTGTTTAGTGAGAGTTGTCCTGTAAGGGCAGGGGCATCTCGACTGCAAGCCTGGTGACTGCAGAGGAAGCTGCCTGTGTCAATAAGCCATCAAGAGCTTTCCTGTGCCAGCACTGCTCAGGGAAGGCTTGGGCAGTATGGATGTCTTGCGTCAGGTACAAGCTACCTGCTCAGGGATAACACTGCTCAGACACAGCTCCATAACCATTTCAGTGTCTGTGCACAGAGACCAAGCCTGACTCCCAGGAGTCATGAGCTGCTTCATTCCAGCCAAGCACCTCTGTTCCAGTCAGACATGTGTGACCCAGCCACTGCAGAGCTTTTTGCTGCTGGCCATGGCTGGGAAACCAAGAGCCTGCACAGTTATACCGGGACAAAACTGCCCTTGTGCCTCATCTGCAGACTGAGCAATTGTGCAAAAACCTGCCTGAGGTGAAGACCAAACAAGCTCCCTGTGCCCAGGGACTGTCACAGACTCCCTCTTTGTCACCCTACCCTGTCATATCCAAGCACCAGCTCCCAGTCCTGCCAGCCAGCACATTACAGCCAGCCTTGGGCTGGTGCAGGGGAAGAGGCACAGCAAGCAATCAGACTCTCCTGCCTTCCCTTCCTTTCTTGCACAGCCTTTCTCCCAGTGCAGCAACAGCCCTGCCCCTGGGTTCCTTGCACCAAGATGCCTGGGGACAGTGGTGTTTAACAGCAGCGTTTCTACCACACTGGTCTGTCACATGAGAATGTCCTTGCTTAGCCTGTGCTAAGTGCCAAGGCAAATTCCCCCTCAGTCAGGCTTGCATAATAGCAAGGAAGGGGGTGACAGAGTCTCATCCTGTAGTTTCCCTGGGGAGAGAGAAACAGCTCCACCTACAAGGGCTGTCAATTTAGGCAAAAATGTTTCCAAGCAGAGGGTGACAAAACCCCTTGCAAAGCAGCAGTCCATTGGTTTGCATGAAGTGTCACATCTAGAACCTACAGACATTTCTCAATCACTGTTTTTCTCCAAGCTCACCCTCATATATCTGTTCCTAGGAAGGTAAGTTTTATTGTCCCTGTCTCCTAAGAAACTGAGGCACAGAGAGGGTATCAGATTTGTGCTGGGTTCGCTGAGCTCCCAGGCCAGCTTTCTCTCCTGGGAGCATCACAGCCTCTTTGCATGATGCTGAAGACCAGCAGCCCCACAGAGTTCACCTGAGCACAGGTAACAAGGGCCAGTTCTCACACACAAAGCAACACATTGGAGCAGGGAAAGGAATTGCTCTTCTCCCAGAAAGAGACACAGAGGCACCTGTGCTCAGGGCTACACTTCTCAGCACAAGATATAGGTTTAAATGACTCCCAGAGCCAATTCAAGCTAAAATGTCTGTGAGAAGTTGTGGTGGCAACCCTAGAAAGTGTTGCAGTCAGTCACAGGTTCATCTGTCAAAACTGTCAGTACTGCTGGCCCCAAATACTTCATTAATCAGAATTATCCAGCTGAAGCTGGCAGTTATTTCCAGATAAATACCCATGTACACAAGCAAGTGCTGGTAGTACAAGCAGTCTTTCTTTTTGTAAGAAAATAAAGAAGGCTTACAGTAAATAAAAATGACGGTTTAATTGTCTTCTGAAAATTCTAAGTTTCGGTATGTTTCTTGGTTTAATATTAAAATCACACCCATTTCAATTTCCTTATCTGTAATAAGGTAGACCACAACATTAATATCAAGCCACAAGGAATTTGTTAGTGGTGCTGTTCGAGCAACAACTTGGTTTCATACCATGATGAGTTTATCATGTTGCAATGGCAATTTATCTGTAGTTTGTTGCTGTTTGACTGGCAGCTATAAAAAAAGCCTCTGCTTTACCAAGAGAAACCCTGAACAAGTCATACTTTTTTGCTAAAGAAAATTTGATCTGTTTAGATTTTACTGTAGGGGGGGGAAAAAAAAATCACTTTTCTGACCCAAAGACTTTCCTGCACTTGATTTTCAGGCAAACCTTAACAACATACAAACTTTTACTGGAAAATCAGCCTTTGTGAATCAGCTGTCTGGATGATTTCAGTATCTGGGATCAGAGTAACATGTACTTTGGCTTATAAGCATTCTCCCAAAACAAAAACAAATGCACGTGCTATTAACTATTTCACCTTTGAGTCTGAATTTCACATGAACTTAAACAAACAGACTGCTCCCTCAAAGGGGCTATCCCAGTACCTGTTCGCTCAAAACTGTATCAAGAAAGGAGAGGCTTTGTGATGTTCCCATAAAAAGAAAAACAGCCTTAGTCAAAGTGAAATCCTAAACTTGCCAGTGGTTCTTTTAAAACCAGTGGCTTTAGGAGTAAGCTTTATATTTGACAGTTGCTACACAGGCAGAGATGTATTTGAAAATACAAGAGCTGCTCTTGACTTTACTCACATTGAGGTGGGTTAGAGTACATCTCAGAAAGGAGGATGCAACTGGGAAAAGAATAAAGCCTGTGAAGTTTAACTTCTCCAAATGAAAATTTCTGTTTAAAAGCTATTTCTGTGTGACCTATCCACCACTGAGCCACTGACACACCCCTGTGTGGCTCCAGGCAAGAAATTCCTCCTGTTGCTAAAACACAAACTCAGCTCTTTTCCTTCCAGCCATGCTCAGAACAGCATTTTCTGGCCTCTCCAAACAATGGTACTGCTTCAACACAAAGAGAAGCCAGGTCTAGATACCCACTGCTTCGAACTTCAGCTGAAAGCAAGGACACAGATAAGGTGTTCCCAGACTGTCCCAGCAGCTTCCCGCTTGTCTTGCCTCATCCTACGTGAGTGCAGGAGGAAGCAAACCAAGGAGATGAGCCACAGGGAACTGGCCAGGAGCTCCCATCTACACTGTTGTTCTTCACAACTGCCACAGCAGGGGACTAGACCCCACCACAAATCACCTGGTGGACCCTCACACTAAATTCGCTTTTTTCACAGGAACATCACATAGATGGTTCGTAGTCATCCTGTGATGGGCCGGTACACTGACACCTTTTCTTCTTCTCAGTATTTTCTAACTGATGAGACTCCTGCTTAAGAACAGGTTTTCATTATTAGTCACTGAGCACCCTTGAACATCCTACTGCTGAGTTTCAGCCCTTTTCTTCTACTTTGGTCTCAGCATTCCTGGTATGATATTTTGGCACTTCCTCCATGCTGAAATTATTTCCTAACTTCTATCCAAAACACATTTTGTTAATCAGCACCAGGTTTTCATTTTGGGGGAGTTAATGAAAAGAGTAGTTAAGGCTGAACCCTAGGGAGTACTCCCCACGTCCAGTCATCCCAAGATCCCATTTTGGTATAGCTGATTGTCTCCCAATAGAGCAACTCCTATTGCACCTCTTAGCAGTCCCTGTCTTGTCTAATTAGGAGTCATTTCCTGTAGACTTACACACTGAATGCTGTCTAGCTGGTGAAGGGGCAGAGCAAGTTATGCTAGTGAGGTTCAAGTTGTGAACTTCAACTACTTAAGCTGGACAGGCGCAAACGCTCTTGATGCTCATTCTCATTTAAGGAATTGCCTGTTTCCCATCAGCTTCTAACTGATTCCTGACAGGTTGAAAACAACTCACAGCAAGCTTAGAGAGTTACTGCCTGGCAGACAAATCTCTAAGGATTTACAAATCAGAGGCACAAGTGTGTTCATGCATCAGTGGGGAGAGTGCATGACCCCCCTGCTCTCAGATGCAGTTCACCCATGACCAAAGAGGGGCAACAAACACACACACATTTCCTACTGCTCAGCAAATGCAGCTACTTTGCCTAAAGGCACCTTAAACCAGCTGCATACCCAAGTCCTGAGGATTCCTCTGCAGGTTCTACACCAGTAAAGTTTTTAATCACAGCTTTACTTAAATCTAGACAACTTTCTTCTTTGTTTACACACACTCAACCCCTGTTTCAACCCACAGAAAGCACACCACCTTATCTGATCAGCTAGTCAACTCACTGAAAAGTCCAGCCTTGTAGTCTTACAATAAGGACACGCCCTGAAAATGACTTCAGGACTCGGACCTCATTAGACCTTCAAAATTATGTAGGATATCAGCTGCTGTTCCTGTAACTCCAAAAGAGAGAGAGAGAGTACAGCTTTAAAGTGACTTCTTTGGATTTACTTGAGAATTTAGGCTGTACTTTCTCTACAGTCTTTCGAAAGTGTTACCAGAGGCTCCCAAAGACACATTTTCATCAATATCAGCCTTCTCTTCCCAGCTTCCCATCCGGTTTCAAAGCTACACAAAACAAAGACAGATGTTCACATGCATTTACACTTGATCCACCCGATCACACTGTGCAGGTTGATTAGGCTATGCTGAAGCTGGTGATGCTGGGACCATCCTTGAGGGATTTTGCATCTGTTGGTGGTGAAGTGACCCACATGCCCTAGACAAGCTCCCTTCCTTTTACATGGTTTGGTGAGGCACAGCAACTCCCATCCACTTCTCATTGGAAGGGGACAAAGGCAGGGTGTCCCTAGAGTGATAGGAATGGTTATAGCACAAAGACTATTTGAGCTTGGAGCCCTAAGAGTGTTCCAGAGCTCTAGGCTATTACTACAGTCAAAAAGCAAGTTCCACAGGCAAAAATATCCTGGGCTAGGAGAGCTGCAGCTGAGGAACTCACTCATCTCCAGCTCTCAAAACACCAAAATGAGAGGCCTCCCATTTTGACAGCTTGCTCTGCAACCAGCACTTAAATTCACTTTTCCTTAAAAATCACAGTGTCTGGGCAGAATCAAGTCCCCCTACCATTACCCATCCTGCAGCACTGGGACATTTATCTCCGGCAGCCAACTCACTCCATCCTGAGAAAGCTTCTCTCTTTGTTACAAACTTAGTCAGGTATGACTCGCGTATATATGGAACTTCCAAAGGGCAAGCAGGTGTGTTAGGAGGGAACGTTTTCCCACCTGCAGCGCGGTGTCGCCGGGGCCCCACTGTGCTCCCAAGCTCTCTCGAGATGGCAGTGGCAAGGTAAGAACAGCAGTTTCGGTGGTGTCTGCGGGAACCACCAACCCACACAGAGCCCAGGAGCTGCCACAGCCAATACCTGCTGATTTCAAAGCAAGACGCAATGCTTGACAGGCTTTTCATAGCATCCTGATGTCACCTGAAATGGTGACCTCTTACCTCACCCCCCCCAAAAAATACCTAGAGCATCAAAACCTCTCAGTGCCCTCTATTGTCGATAGCACCTTCTTGACACCTCATCAGATATTGACGGTTGGTTACACGCAGAGAAGGTACTGTGCCACAAGCAAAGGATGTAGGAGCCACACTAACAGCACATCTGCCTGGCACTGCAGTTGGATGCCAGCAAAACTCTAAATTCAGGCCAGGCTGATGAACAGTGCCAAACAATGCCACTCGCACAGAGGCCACCGCTCTTATCTTTCAAGATCTTTTTCTGTCAATGATGGGCAAGAAAAATGGGTAGGACAGCATCAAATCACAGAAGAGGTGCCTCTCTACCACCTGCATGGATGAAGGCAACAATTCTGGACACGACCCCCAGGGCACACACATGGCATCAGCAACAGGAGATGACGTTAAGATGAGCCATTGGTGACAGGATTGCCACAGGAAATCTCAATCCACCCTTCAGCATTGAGCACAGGGTGCACACACTGTATTAAAGTCATTCCCCATGTGCCTGCCAAAACAAGGTCTCTTACGACTGAGTAAAAGATAAAGGTCACGGCAAAACCAGCGAGTTTCACAAAAAACATAATTCTAAAAGAAGAAAAAGAAAAGAGTTTTCTTCATTTCAGTGAATCTGAGTCAACTTTTCATCTGTGTTTTTTGTGAAACTCCTCTGACTTTCGGTGACCTTTCTCAGACAGCTGCACAGCACCACCAGTCTCTGATATTGGAAGTTAAATGCATCATTGCACAACACAATGAAAGGAAATGAGCCAGGCCCTGAACGTTGGATTTGAACATTAATCGGGTCAGTGTGCCAAAAGACTGAGACAGAGGTGTAAAGTCTCTGCACTTCCAAATCAAATTTGCTAATATAAGCATAGGGCCCCTATCTAGATGGCAAGAAGGTAAACATTTCTAAGGGTCTCACAAGTGCTTGACTTACACAAAATGAGTGACATAAGAAAACACTGCAGAAAAACTTTAGCAAGCTGAGTGGCACCTATCCGTAATATATCCTGGATATGCCACTAAGATTTGGCTAATTTGCTTTGTATGGTGGGGTTTTTTTCCTTTTTTAAAAGAGGCAGCAGAAGATTATGAACTCGATGGCATGAGGAAAACACCAAAGAAAAAGGTCACTTCCTTTGCAGAAGTGCTAAAGAGACTCTTTGGTTCAAGGGGATGCTTGCAGTACCCTCTGATTCATTTCACATCTGTGAGGGTGGGATCAGAAGCTCTCCAAGTGGCAGCTGTATGGGAAATCTCTCAGGATTTTTACACAGTAAAATATTCACCTATCTAAAAAGGGCCTTAATGATATTCCTTTTTTCCCAAGAAATCTCTTCTCAGATTGAGTCTCGATTCTGGGTGACCTCAACCACCGGTTTCTATTTCTCACCTCCAGCTTCGCTATTCCTTCTGCTTGTGCCTCTCATTGACCAGTTTTTGTTTCCTTGGGTGCCATTTCGGAGCAGAGCTGCAATCATCTTCTCATCCAGGGCACCCTCTTTCCTATCATCCTCCCACTACTGCTCAAACACCCTGTACATCTACTACCATTGCCAAAACAACGTCCTGTATCTCTGGCTATCTTTCAGCAGAGGAGTGGGGACTTCACATTGCTGATTAACAAGGTCAGGCCTTGCTGAAAGCTCCTCTTTGCGGTTTAGCTCTCTTTGCCAACTTACTGCTGTAAGCTCGGCAGTGTTCAGAGAGGTGAGATGCAGTTGAGGCAGCACACATACACCAGAGATACTCAGACAACCTGCAAGTTACTCTAAGTGTGCTAGGAGGACCCTGTTGTGCACCAACACAACTCCAGTTCTTAGGTATCTTTATCTCTAAACAGTATCTTGGTTCATCAATTGTGACATGTTTTTCATTATCACCCTGCTGAGTCAAGAGAGATGTCTCTCCTGGGCCGGCGTGATTCATGATATTTCTCTGCAGATGCACTGAACCCAGCTGCTCGTGGCATCTAGTTCCATACAGCTCAGTAAACAGGACATACCATTTCTGTGTGAGATACTGCAGAGTTTGGACCAGCAACGGCATGGTAGTTCCAAACTCCACCTGCACCCACCAGATCCAGCCTCTGACAGACCTGTGCCTGACCTACAATTTAGAGAAACCAGGGATCCCACAAAGTTTCCTTGGCCATGTTTTAGCAGAAAAGGCACTGACTCAGCACTGTGTTCCAATGGCAGCATCATACCTGGCCTCTGCCATTGACACGTTAGAGCTGGTTTGGCAAGCTGGGACACAACCTTTTATTTGCTTAAGCCACACAGAACAGGCACCAGTAGAGTAATGTCCTCAGGTCAACACCAGGACTTTTGAATCTTTCAAGATTCAAGCATTGCATCAACCCAGCAATAGAGGGGTGATAGTTTGGCAAGTGAGGAATGAGACTGGATCCCCAGCTCTCATTGCTCAGCAGATACCATCCAATCCTGGAGAACTTTATCCCACACTGGAGGGTGGCTGGAGTCCACAGCAGCTCAGGGCACGGACTGTACCTGGTGAGGTGTTCCCACAATACTGGTGCTGGGCTCCACAACACCTGCTGCAGCAGCACCTGGAGTCCACACACCCACACCTCCAACAGGCACAGGCACCCTGCAGGTCAGGTTGGAAGAAGCTGAGCCTCTCAGCATCTCTCTATGGTATTTACACACACCTCCTGAGCAAGACTCACACCTGCTTGTGAAAGTGCACTCACTGGTGATTCAGAAAATCAAAAGCACAGGACGGCCACATGAGCAACTTTACATGTAACCACAAACCACATCAGAGCCAGTCAACCAACCAGCTCATAAGGTGGGAGAAGCTACAGTTCTGAGCTTGCTTGAAGGATGCCCAGAGGAATCAAAGCATTTTTAGACACTGAAAGAACTGTCTTAAGAACATAAGAATCTTCAGGCTAGCAAAGAAATTAGTACAATGTTGGGTTCATAGGGAATTTCAGCTGGTTCTCTCTTAGAGAAAGATTTTTGTGGGGTGAGGAATAAGTTTCCAAGCTTACCAATAAAAAGCTGTCAGTCAAATAAGCAGTTGTCTTCAGATGGGAGCATGTCCAGACTTGCTCAGCATCTCATTTCAGAAATGCCAGTGCAGGACACTGGATGTTGAAGATTTTGACTCATGTCTCTATTGTCGTTAATAAGGTTTTCACACTCATGGCTGGTTCTAACCCTGTATTTTCACAGAGCTGTAAAACAAACCTTATCAGGCCTGAGTGTTACCCCAAGCTTAGGGTCTAGTCATGCAGCTTCTGTGAACATAGCTGGGAAGGCCTCACAAGGTCAGCTGGTGGGTGCAATTTCTCCCACCTCCAGCTCTCGATCTCACCTTACCCCTCTAAGACGTATTTTCCCTTGTCATCATCTCCACATGGAGGTGACCTCGCTTGCACATGGCACAAGTCTGAGCGTACAGCAAGTCACTGTGAGCCAGGGTGATCTCCTCAAGTCCTCTCCAAACATCTCCAACAAGAATGCCACCATGGCAGCGATGAGGCCAGACCGTAAGAACAAGTCCCACCAATGTGCATGCTACCAAGAGTTTGGTTACTGGGGAGAAACAGGCCAGAGGCAAGTGCACAGCACTCTGCTATGGAGGCAGCAGCCAAAATAACAGAACAGATACAACAAAATGGGGTGTGTGTTGGGATGGGACCCTCAACCCAAAGAGAGGAAATTAGCATGAATTGTCTAGTAGAAGTCACAGCTGCAAGCAGTGACCGCAAACATCAATCAATTATTGCAGCCACAGATATTGTTGATGTCAAATGTGTACCCAGTTACCATGGCACGAGCTTGCTCATTCAGCACTTACTGAAAACCTCCTCAGCTGGGAATTGGAAATTAGATCTCTGGTTGGACACGGAACATGCTTTATTTCCTTTCCTTTGATCTTTGCTGTGCTCTTAGCTAACCCTATTTTCTCTCTGTATTCTCTCTGGTCCTACTGGCTATGTGATACCGAAGTGCATCTGGCCAAGTCACGGGAAGCAAAACAGGCTAATGTGCTGGACAAAGATGCTTCTACAAGAAGAAAGCTTAAAAGGAGGGAGCATCCAGCAAAAAGGTCAGATGTTTCTGACCTTCTCTGGCAGTGTGTCGCAGTTCTGCTCAGCAACAAAAGGTGGGCAAGTATTTCCAGGCAGCTCAAACAGTATTAACAGTGCATCTGTTTGGCTTGGGAATAAATCCAGGGCTTAGAGACTTGAAAGCCTGACTATCAGCCAAATACATTGATCCACAGAGCTCTGAAGTTCTAAAAACAAAAATTCATGTGGCTAGGCTGTCAGAGGGTGCACATACGCATTGTCAGCACGGGATGCAAACTCCTGATTTGACATAGCCCAGCTGCAAGGTAGTCAGCTGAGCCTTAGCCCTGCCTTCACTGGGCTCCATGCTCTGTTCCCAGCTGCCTCAGAAAGGTATGCATCAAAGTTTTCTTCCTAGGAAAGAAATACAGTCCACTTCTCTAATCATTCACACACAAGCTGGCAAATATCTGCTGGATTCAAAAATAGCTGCAACAGTGAAGAGCACACAGGAGCAAGAAGTGGTGACTACCCTGAAACATGGATTATGTGGTTTCCCCAAAGGGTACATCAGAGCATGTCCAATACCGTGATTTAAGCAATTATTTTGGAAACTATCTGTCCAAACTTTGGATAGAATGGCTTGCTAACTGGAATTAAAGAAAAAAAAGGAGGGAGAAAAGAAAAAAAGAGGATCCCCAAGAGACATTTGTTCTGCTCCATAATTGAGCAAATGCTGGCCCTGACAAACACCATTGAGCAATACCCTAATTAGGTAGAGACCTCTGCAGACAGATCTTCCTGAAAGCCCAAGCTTCCTCCAAGAAAACCAGACAAATTTTCTTTTAGCAATCAGGGCAGGAGACAGGAACAGCTCTGCCACATCACCCCCTTTCCGCATCTCCCCCCTGTGCTATGGCTTTGATCCCCCCACACAGTGTCTCAGTATCCTCTGGCTCATCTTCCAGCTGTAGCCCACTCTGCCTCTGGCTGCCTTACCCTGGGTGCTGTTAGCTGAGGCAGCAAGCACAGGTCTAACTACGCATCTTCAGAGACCACAGCCACATTCCTGGGAATTGTGGGAAGACCCACAACTCTGACCATGTCATAATCCCATCCAGCCTCCAGTCACTTCCTGAAGTCCCTCCACCCAGGGACTTCATGCGCATGTTCGGTGTGATGCAGCCCAGGGAGCACAGCATGTTCGGTGTGATGCAGCCCAGGGAGCACAGCATGTAGTAATTATCTTCCCACGGCTGCACCTTCCCCCTAGTCCTACTGAGCTCCAAGGCTTGGCTGTGTGTGGATCACAGGCCAGTTCCCCCCAGCCACAGATGCCCCTTGCATTGGGCTAACCCACAATCTCTGGTAAGGGGACACAGTCCCTTTGCACTTTGCCGCTTGCCATAACTCCTCCGCACAGCCAGCACGAGGGGGACGTGCTGCTCCTCCATTACCTTGCAAACGTGCTGTCTGCCTTGCACAGTCTTCCTGTGCTTTGTGGCTCAGGGGCTCACACTCCAGCTCAGCCTGAACCCTCCAAACTCCCCATGGGGCACCCACGAAATACCAGATGTTCCATGCACAGAGGCTGCTTGCCCCTCCTCAGAGCAGCCTCCCTTATCTCTGCGGCAGGGCTGAGCTTCCCAGGCAGGCTGAGGCAGTGCTCCAGCCTGGGCTGGTGGAGCAGGAACAAGGGACAAAGCAAGGTGGTACAGGGTAGAAAGGGTCTACGAGGATGCAGGATGGTCTCAGGGGAGCATAGCAGAGGGGATGTGATTTGGGAAACGAAGGACTGCTCCTACCCCAGCCCAGGCTGCAGCGAGACCAGCCTGCCCTAGGACTCCTTCAGAAAGCACCCAGCAGGATCCTTCCTCAGGTGCAGAATCTCACCCCAGGGACAGCTGAGCTCTCTGCAGCAGGTTTCGAGGCCACTCCGCTCTTTCACAGAGCTTCCCTGCCCTCTAGTGGGTTTAGAGGATCTGTGCAAGAGGACTAAAACAGGGAGAGCCTCCTCTACCTCCCAGCAGCTGCGGGTGGGCAGCCGCCCTCTGGTGCTGGCAGCACCTTATCTTGCAGAGGCAAAGCAAAGCAAGCTGTTTTGGCAGGGAAACGCATCTCTCTTCAACACCTGAAGATCTGAGGAGCAGAGGCACACATTGCTCTGCCAGTGGTGAGGGAAGAGAGATTGGGCTCCTTCTTACCACCTAGATCTCTCTTTCCAAAGATATCTGCCAGCCCTTGCTCAAAGCAGTCACTGTGCTCAGAGGCACAGCTGCTGGGATGGTGTGTGGAGAACCATTTGAACCCGGAGCTTTGAAGAGTTTGTGTTTCCCCCTGTGGCCCAGTATACTTGAAAGGTCCTCAATATACACCTTAATGCCCATCTCATCGGGAAATTGCAAGCTGAGAAAGCACCTTCTCCCCAGTGAAAGCACAATTGCACCAAGCCCTCACACAGCAGAGACAGAACTGTACCATTGCAGGCAAAGAGTAAAAGCCTCTCCTTTGCCATTAAACAAAACAAAGTTTCTTGGCAAGGGACAGATTTCATTGGGGTTGCAGGGGCTCCTTGCTGGGAGCTCTGACCACAATGGCACAGCAGGTCCCACCAGGGTGCTGCAAGGTGGCAGCATTAGCCTGGCCTCAGACTCCTTCAAAACACTTCCTGGTCATGCACCATCCCACTTTGCTGCAGGACCTGCCTCTGATCCCCTCCTTCACTGCCACCCTCCTGTGCTCTTCACACAAAACTGAAATTTATGAACCTGTGCTCCATCTCCCCTTTTGATAAGCCAACAAACCCATCACCCACAGCTGGGACTGTTGCTTGTCACACCCTGGTTTATACAGACATCTAGTGGTCTGTGCTCAAGCTCCACCAGGGCCACCACAGAGCAGCACCAGCACCACCATCTAGTTGTACTGTCAGAGTAAAACCAAGGCGTTCCCATGTTGGGCTTTCACACACACAGAACATATCGGTGTGCCCCAAAGAGCTAGCAATTAAATAAGGTCATTTAGGGAGCCCATGCCCCAAATCAAATGCTTCCAGATGAATCCAGTGCTCTGGCCATTTTTGAGGTCAGTCCTTATGGCAAAAGAGAGCACACAGTCTATGTGATGCATATCTGATAAAACATCTCTGCATCTCTCCATGCAAGAAAGATAACAGGTGTCAGTGTCATGATAACCTGCATCTTGCCAACGCAAAATAAAAAGCACTGAGGACTGACAGGAAACACAGCGTTCCACCAGTAATGGGAGAGTTCAACAAGCACAGCCCCTCCCGAGGGTGGCAGGACTGAAGCCATCACCTACTGATCCTGTGCAGGGACCTCACCTCTGCTCTTCCCTGTGTCCTGTAGGGATTTTCTCCAAGGACTCCATAGGCCTTCAACCTGACTGCTTTAAAGGGTTTGTATTTCCTTCTGTGGCCCAAAGGTACTTGAAAGGTCCCCAATACACATCTTAATACCCATCTCACAGGGAAACTGCTAGCTGAGAAAGCTGTGACCTGCAGGGCATCCTCCAGGTGCCAACACGCTCAACCCTGTCCCACAGCCCCACAGCTGTGACTTTCAGCAGTCACACTCTGGTGGGATGAAGATGCAGCACTGAATTCCCATGAGGCTAGGTGGCTTTGAACAGACTGAATACTGAGAGATCTTCTTTAAAAGTAATATACACACCACCCTGACAGATGCTTTGGAGTAACCAAACAGGCAGTTTCAGACTTGTGTTTTTCCCCCACTTTGAAAGGGGGATAGCCTGTGTCCACCCCCATCATTCCAGCTGATAGCAAACCCAGCCTTTCATCAGTCAGTTGGAGGAGGAGAAGGGGGAGGCAGGGACATGGGAGTGACAGAGGGTTCACACCTGTTCAGACAGTTTACAGTCAAACACCCACGGATCACCATCTAGGTATGATGAAGAAACAAGAGAAATCCTGAATGTCCACTGTTTTGCCAAGCAAAGCAAAAATCTCACATGGAAAAAGCAAGACTCAATGCTGGGACTGCCCTGGCAGTAGCATGTGCACACTAGACTGCACCCACAAACTGCCTTGGTTTTCTGAAGTTCTTATTTAGAACAAACATAATTCCAAAATAGAGTGAGAGACAGCCTTCCCACTGCTCCTGCAGCACTGTTTCTCCCACCCCGACGTGGATGTCTCCATCAGGCTTTCCCCTAAGGCATCCTCGCCTTGTTCTGCACGGCAACATCGTGACTGTGCTGCGCACAGCTGCCGCAGGGGAAAGGGATGGGGCACAGAACACAGCGAGGCAGCCTCAAAGGGCAGCCCAGCTCAAAGCAGGAAAGAGAAAAGCCAACCCGGGAGGAATCCCCGCCTGCTCCGTGCAAAGGTGACCCAGCCCCGGGCTGCAGCGGAGGAGCTCGGTTCTCTGATCTCCAGAGCACATTTGAATTTGAGGAGGTGGGGATGCCCCTGGAGCTGCTGCGAGCAGCTTTTTGGAGGCGTGGGACCACCTGTGAAGCTGAGGAGGAGCCGCCGCTATCAGCTACAGCGAGATGATCGTTTGGTTTCCTGGAGGGGTGACAGTGTGAGTCACTCACCAGTGGGAGGGTGGTTTCATGTGCTCATTGGAGCAGCCGAAACGTGAAACATGTGGGTAGGGTAAAAACAATCCAGATGCAAGTGATTCTGGGGGAGGCAGAATCACCAGGAGGATAGCATTTTTCCTACTTATTTGGGTATCTATAACACTGATCACACAGCACACAGAACTGCTTGCACTTCTCCCCTCCCCTGTGCCAGGGCTGATAAACGCAATGCCACGTCCCAGAGTTCAGGGTCCTCTGAGTCTGCTCCAATGCCACACTGCCCAACCATCAGCATTTCTGCTCAGCCTCCGCATATTTCCCTTTCTCTCTGCCTCCCACTCAGGGAGCCCCTTCCATATGTTCCTCCAGACACTTCATCTGATACCAGGCTTTCCCTTGCCACAGCCTCCAGCCAGGGCAGGATGAAGGCAGCAGCATTTTCACCGAGAGCAACACTCACAGAATTACAAATCAACACAGTAAAAAAAAAAAAATCAGAAAAATGGGGTAAAACCTCAGAGGAGAAAGTATCACAAGAATCTTATTGTCCTAACAGCAGAATTACAGCTAGAACGAAGATCTTAAATCGTCTGCAACATCATCCCCAAAGGTATAAAAAAAACCAACTCCACTTACCAGCCAGCATAGTAAAGTAAGCCACTAATGTGGTTTTCAAACAAGGATTTAAATGAAGATTCTTCCGTTAGCTGGGAAACAAGAAACATCTTGTTCAAAACCTGCTGACAAACATGCATCCCCTGGCAAAAGACCACATTAGTAAGCCTAGGAGTTGCAATACTTTCACCCAAGCAGGGAGTTTTAGAGCAAGACAAGAGGGCTTTAAAAAGAGAAATGGTACTTCTCCCATTATTTAAAGTCAGCTCACTTCATACATGGAAAAGTAAGAGCTCTAATACAAAATATGCTGGTTGCCACATCTCAGCAAGGCTGAGAACTTGAGGTATTACAGGATGGAAACAGCACTGCAAGGAATGAACCTCTTTCACTCAAAACCTTTCAAAAACCTTCCCAGGGACTTATGGAAAGAGGACTCCCACCTTCCAGCCTCACTCAACAACCCTGGACAAGCACGTTTAACACTTCCACTAGATATAGCAGGAGGACCTCACACTGGGCACAGCCATGAGAAAGTTGGCAGGAAGGTGCTCAGCCTTTGACAAAGAAATCAAAGGCAATACACAACAGTTGAAAATGAAAACAAAATGAAAAATAAGTAATGGAGAAGGCTTTGCATTTCAATTCCCCAACACAGCTAATCAATATACACACACAAGGTCTTTTTGCCCTTTTCCAGCCCCACTGCAGAGAGGAGAAGGCTAGAAGCACACTCAGCTGAGGCACAACAAGGCAAGGACAAGACATAAAACAAGTTAAAAGATCCACTTGTGCAGGGGCTACTGACATCTGGAGCAGCAGTGGACACCCATTCCTTCCAAATGCTGCTGCTCCATTTCCCGTGCAGGCTACCCAAGCACAGAGAAGTCCTGGGTTGCTGCTAGACCCTGAGTCAGCACTGGTCTTCAGCTCTACCCACTCAGCCCTCCTGCCTCCTCTCATCTCACTCCTCCAGGGCACAAAACCAGCATGGTGGTGGTGGAAAAAGGGTTATTTTCTTTCATGTCTAATGGAAATGCCTACCTGGTACCTTATCTCACCAGATCAGCTTTCAGAGGGGAAGCACTTCTACTACGCTGCTTCTGATGAAACAGCGCTGAGGGAGATTGAGACAAACTGCGTAGAAATGTCCCCCAACACCTCTCTAAGACTCAAACCACAGCAGGCACAGCATCCAACCCCACCCTGGAGCAGGAGCCCCTCCACACCGCACAGCTGCAGAGTCCCTCTTCCCCCTTACCTCACATTGCAGAATCCACAGCCAGCTCCATCCAGCACCTGCAGTTGCTCCGCTCCAGTCCAGAGTATCCCCTTCTGCTCCAGGGGGTTCATGGCAGAAAAGCTGGGAACACTCCAGTTGAAGTGCCTGCGTTGGGGCACAGCCCCGCACGTACCTGTTTAGTCAGTTCGGCCCTTAAATGTCAGGCAGCTGCCTGAGGGAGAGCCAGTGCTCAGAGGTGCAGAGAGGGAGCACAGATCATCAGGTAAAATCGTCAAGAGTGATTTCTTAGGTGGCTTCCTTTCCTGTAAACACTGTTTGATCCCTGTGTGACTGCTGGTTAGTACAGTCTCACTCGCTCTCATGCGAGACTTAAAGTTCACATTTTGCTTTACAACCACAGAAGAATATCTTTGTGACTGCAGTCCTGAAGGTCTTGCTGTCCAAAGGCCTGCAAATAGGGTGATATGGAGCTGCACAGTAGCCAAGTCACAGGGGCACAGCTTTCACCATTTTTGCAGCCTGGCAGCACAGGCAAGACTTGAGATTTTAAGAGCCAAGGTGCACCAATCCCTCTGCAGACCAGGTATCAGTGACACAGAAGGGAAACAGAACATTTCTTTTAGAATAGGATTTTGCTGCCTTCACAATTTGTCCAGCCTCTGTATCACCAGCTGTCCCAAAGAACCACCAGAGACGTCATTCCAAGCAATTACACTGAAAATGTGGTAACCACACAGCACACCACCAGCTCCTGGGTCAGACAAAAGGTTCCCACAGCCTTTGTCCACCCTCTAGCACTATCCAGAAACAGATGTTTGGTGAATTATTAAGAATCCAAGCCTCCTTTTGATGCACTTTCTCAGTAACCAGAGATGAATTAGCACAAAGCCAGACCAGTTTCAAACACACACAGCAAAATCCAAGTCCATAAAACGCTCTAGGCCCAAACAGGAACATTAAGCTGCAGAATTTAAAGCACAAAGGCAGAAAAGCAAAAAGCCTTACCTGCCAGCCAGCACAGCACAACTGAACCAACCCCTGCTTCCTTTACCCTGCTTTAAGTAATTTGCCCAATTAGGACAATTAACATTTGCTGTGCCTTGCTCTCCACACAGGTGTGGAAGATGCCACAAACCAGAAACTCTCAGGCTAACTAATCACCAGGTGTATCAGTTTTCACCCAGATTAGCTTGTTTTTCACCACTGAGTCTCGGGCCTTTCTCTATTAAGTGTAAAACCTTTCTATATTTTTCCCCAAGAATGGTAGTTTTTGACACTTCAACACTAAGCTGCGTTCTCACTACAAGGCAAATACTGCAAAAGTTGACTAAGGAGTAGGAGAGATGAAAGACACCCACTTCTGCCTTTGGTCTCTGCTCCTCTGTCTATTCCAGCTCAAAGACTTTCCTGCTACCTGCCATGGGTGAGCCACAAGGAGGTGCCCAGAACAATCCTAGAGGCTTCTCCAGGGTCACTCCATCCCAGAAAGTGGTTTTGTATCATACAAATTCAAATTTCCTGAATGCTTTACCTCCTCCCCCCAGCAGCATAGGGACAAAGGGAATGGGTGTTGTGCTCAATTCATCAAACATTGTCTCTGCTGCTTCTTCCTCCTCAGGAGCTGGACTCCTCACATGCTTCCCCTGCTCCAGCATGAGGTCCCTCCCATGGGAGACAGTCCTCCACAAGTTTCTCTAACATGAGTCCTTCCCATAGGCTGCAGTTCTTCACAAACTACTCCATCACTGGTCCCTTCCCCAGGGTGTAGTCCTTCAGGAACAGACTGCTCCCACAGGGTCACAAATCCTGCCAGCAAACCAGTTCCAGCAGGAGCTCCTCTCTCCACTGGTCTGTGAGATGAAGTGTATCAAATTGAAAGTTTTATGTTGGCTCATCAGCAAAGTGCTCAGTTTTTATGTGAAAAACTCCACTCTCCTGCCAGGAGCTTGCTCCAGTGAAGGTAACTCCTACTGGGTCACAGCCTTCTTTGGGCTTCCACCTGCCCCAGCACAGAGTCCTCCATGAGCTGCAGGTGGGTATCTGCTCCCTCCTGGACCTCCACAAGCTGCAGGGGAACAGCCTGAGTCACCATGGTCTGCACTCTGCTCCAGCACCTGGAGCACCTCCTCCCCTCCCTTCTTCACCAAGTTTGGTGCCTGCAGAGCTGTGTTTCTCACATAAACCTCACTCCTGTCTTCTGCTGCTGCCAGGGTGCAGGTTTTTCCCCTTCTGAAATGCATTGTCCCAGAGGCACTACAGTGTCACTGCTGGGCTCAGCTTTGGCCAGCGGTGGGTCCATCTGGGAGCCAGCTGGCATCGGCTATATCGGAGATAAGGGGAGCTTCTGGCATCTTCTCACAGCAACTACCCCTGTAGCCTCCCCGCTACCAAAACCTTACTATGTGAACCCAATACACTCTTCTCACTTCTTTCCACTTTCCCCAGCAAGTCCTGCTTACCCAAATAATTTAGTCTTTTCCAAGCCTAAGACAATTTTGTTACAAATGTCTGACTTTGTTCAAGACCTTTTGCATGCTGAGCCACGAAGACAGTAGTGTACCATCTCTTGGTAAGGATGTCTCGGTTAAACAGGTTACCAATGGCAGAGGAAGAACAATGGAAGGCTGCAAACTATATCCAGATATGAAAGGATTTCTCTTCTGTACACTCAGGCCCTTTGCTTTCACATAAAAACCAAGCATTTTGCTGATGAGCCAACCTAAAACTTTCAATTTGAAACACTTCATCTCACAGTCAGCCCACAATGGTCCCAAGAGAACCATGTGACAAATCTTCAAAAGAACTGGGAAAGCTCCAGTCCCAAAGAGATTCAATAACACCTTATTTGTCTAAAGCTCTTCAGGGATACAGCTGGAAGTAACATTACTGTGCCTAGTTGGTGAATAGTCTCATTAACACAATACTGGCAATAGCCACCTCTAACATTTTTTAACTTATTAGGATCTTAATCTACTTTGGAGTCTCCTGGGGATTTTACTTTTAAGATTACTCTGAATTCAGCTCCCCACTTAACATTCTAAAGCAATCCAGGTATGATTTTGCCACAAACCACTTTGATATGGTTATACCTGATACCTGCATCCAGAAGTCACATATCAACAAGTCTGCAGATCTGCATGTGTAAAGCAGGGTGTTCATTTCAATTGTACCCTTTAAACTTCCCTGCCATAGCCTTCAAGACCTCCAAATATTTCATCACAGTTCATAAGCTGTCCTGACTTAAGCCCATTCCCTGCAGAGCTGTTTCCTGACAGTGCTCATCCAGCCATGGCTGGGAGGCGCAGGATGCACAGCAAAGCAGACTGTCTCTCAGGCTACAGACGTGACATCCCTGCTCCCCCTCACCAAAGCCCTTTGAAGCTCCTAAGACCCTATCAGGAAATTAAGGTGGAACAGCAGTGGCTCAAGACCACCTCCAGAAGCACACAAACCCCCCAGCTGTCCTGTCCCTGTTCTCGGTAACCTCCACTTCCTGCCCAAGGTGGCTTGATTTCCTGTAGCTCTCTCCACAAAATAAAGAAGAAACATTTTCTGTTTGTATCTGATGTTCTAATAAGCCCCGAGCTGTTTGTCACAGTTGCTGCTGATCTGCTCCCTTCCAGGTGGCAGAGAGGCGTCACGGGGGTCAGCCCACCCTGAGCACCTACGGGTGGAACAAGCCTGTCACCTCAAAGGTGTCTGGAATGGGGGGGAGCTGTTCATCTCCTCCTGCACATCCTCTCCTCCTCCCTGGATGCTGGAGGAGGGTTTCCCTGCGTGAGAATATCACCCTGAGTGCAGCAACAGTGCACAGAGAAAGGACAATTCTGGCTTGGGGCTGGGCTGGGACCTGGTGTCGAGTCATAGGATAAGAAGGTGGGAAAGGCTCTCTGGAGGATTCCTGTCCAGTCTGCTGTGCCAGGCAGGGCTGACAAGTAGAGCTGGGTACTGGCATATGTCAGCCCACACTGTAGTTCCCAGTCACTGAGGTCCTGGCCCATGAGGAGCCAGAACCTCTTCCTAAGACTGTCTTCCTGAGCTCAGGGCTCTCCAAGGGAGGTTGCAAGCTTTGGAGAGAACATGCCATCTTGCAAAGGCCTCATCCTGTAGCCACAAGCCATGACCTCTCTGTCCCAGCCACGGGGACATTAATCCCATTTCTGGGATTAAGATTAACCCATGGCAAGCCTGCCAGCCAGCCAGGCACTAGTACTGTCCCTCTTCAGGCTCCCAGGCACTCACAAACCACCCAAGGCTGAACCCAGCAACTTCAGGGAAGAAGGAAGGTCTTGTCACAGTTTAGATCAGCAGCGCTTGCTGCCCTCGCCACCACCAAGCATCAAGGAAAGTCTGAGCATCACCTCCCCCACGGCTGGGAGGGCAGCACAGGCGGTCAACACGGCCCTGCAGGAGACATGGGACCTCTCCAGAGCAGGGGATACATTGGCCTGCAGCACCATGGAGAGAACCCAGTCCATGGGTGCCAGACAGCACTGCTGGATACCCTCAGCACCATCCCAAGCATTCACCTGGTCACAGGGAATAGGCACTGCTGCGGGATCGAGTGGGCACCTTTCTCAGCAGTGGGATGGAAGGAGCTTTCAAAAGGTCCTCAGCTCAGCACAGGCCATGGTGGTGCCAGAGCTCTTGGGACAGGGAAGGCTCCACCACCCTTCGTGGAAGGACAGACCCGGTCTACCCCCAAGCCCTCACCACCACGGCTGTGACTCACCCGTCCCAGTGGAAGAGTCATCTGCAGAATGCAAGTGTTTATGATTCACTTGTGGGGCTCGCTGTCTCCAGGCTGTTTTGGAACACTGCTGTCTCACAGTGCTGCACTGCCCGGGCAGGTGGGGGTGCTGATGTCACAAACCACAAGTTCTCCTGGCAGCACCGTGTGGCAGAGCCAAGGAACACAGGCAGGACACCAGCTTGTCTGAGTGTTAGTGGTGCATGTGCCAGGGAGCTGAACCCTGGAGCTGCCCTACCTACAGCCAGGACCTGTCGTGCAGCTTTCCTTGTGCCACCAAAGTACACGTCAGTGGACCTGTGGCTTCACTGAGCATGGAGACCATCCAAATCCTAGTCCTCTCCAAAGTCCCTGGCTCCAGCCCCTTGTTTCAGCTTCCTCTTTTTCTGCAGGGTTAATGTGTGTGGCCACACCTTTGCTCTGCTTCCCTTCAGTTGAAAATGTACTCACACCATCACAAACTGCACACTGGGAGTCAGTTCAGACCAATGTCCCCAAAATACCAGGTTCTGAGACAAAGGACACCATATCTGTGAATCTAATGTCCTTATGAAGTGAAAGGATGCACTCTTTGCTCATCCAAGCAGAGTTTGAAGGGCTCTAATATAGCTCCACCCTTCTGTCAGCCCTTATTCTCATCCCTACCCAGCTCCAGTCTCAAGCAAGGCATTCAGGGCATTTCCCACTCCCCAGCACTTACTGTGGCACCTCTGTGTCCTAACCTCCCTCCCAAACACATTTCCTGGCTGCTCACCAAGTCACTTCTCTGCCAGGTCCAGAAATCTTGCAGACATTGCCAGACTTCGTGGGGAGGGCAGGGAATGAGTCCTAGGGGGATCTTGGTGTGAGCCAAGGGCAGCCTTGAGGGTGACAGAGACTTCTCTGTGGCAGCAAGAATGTGTCGGTAGCTGGAAGCAAGGTCAGGCTGCAAGGACCAAGCACTGCAGAGAAACCTGTTTTACCTCTCTTTTATTCTCCCTCCTTGCTCTGAGTTGTCTCACTAAAAAGAGGCATTTCTTAGTTTCTATTCAGGCTTTCCAGCCACTAGCCAGTCAATTTAATTTTTAACAGACTTCAGACCACCATCCTTTCCCCAACACACACGCAAGGACTGGGGCCAGTGTATCTCCAGCAGCTCAGGTAGCTCCAGCCAGACCCACAAAACAAACAGATGTTCCCCATGGGAGTCCTCCAGCCCTTCAGGTTTTAAGCTTGATATTAGGGAACTAGCTAACATTGGAAATAAAAGCATTATATCAACTACAATACAATTACATTCGGTTTCCCTACAAATGTAAACACAACACGTTTCAAGGGTGCTGCCTAAAGTGCTGGCAGCTTTACCTGCTCCCTGGCTGGTTGGAGGTTGTATTACGTGTAGGCTTGCTCTATTTAAGGGGTAAAAATAGCTGCCTACAGACACAGATAGTACTTATTAATTATTAATGACCTCCACTTCCCACACATCTCTAACACACAGCCATTTCTAACGCCTCAGTCACGAGTCATTCGCTGTCCCTGCACAGCTAGAGGAGCTGGAAATGAAGGCATAAAGGGAAAAAAACAGGGTGGAGGTGTGTGAAAGATGTTGCTTTGTCTTTGTTTCTCACCATCCAAATCTCTTTCAACTGGCAATAAATTAGTTTCCTCAAACTGAGTCTGTTTTGGTGGTGAGGGTAACTGGTAATTCATCTAGCTGTATTTGTTCAACCATGAGCCTTTCCAACTTATTTTCTCCCCTCTGTGCTGCTGAGGAGGGGGAGTGAGAGTGGCTGGGTGGCCACTGGGGAGCTGGTTGGGGTCAGCCCACCACAGGTACCCAGTATTATTTAAATTTCAAGCACTGAAATGTGCGTATCCATCCAGCAAGTATCACTTCTACAGCATATTCCAGGTGAGAGCCTGAGTACATCACACATGGCTCAGCCCTGCTTGCCCCAGAGAGGCACGTAAGCCACTGGCCCTGTTCAGCACACAGGGGTGCTGAGAGGGGAAAAAAACATTTCTGTCTGCATGTCTGGCAAGAATATGTTTACAGCCCTGGCAGGGACTTTGGAGACCATGCAGTAGCACGGAAAAGGAGGAATTCCTGACAGACTTACTACCCAGCTGACCCAGCAGCTCCGTGCAAGGCTGAGGGTTTCCTGGGAGGCAGCATGGAGCTTCTCTGCCTACCTGCTGCCTTTTACGTCAACAAGAGAGCACAGAGGTACTTCAGGTTCGCATTTTTGTGTTCAATGTGCTCTTCAAGACCACAGGAAATAGCACAACACTTTTAAAAAGTAGGTCTGGGTGGGAGTGGGGGGGTATAGCTTTTTTTTCCTCTTTTCCTTTTTTTTTTTTTCCACGGAGGAAATCGGAAGAAAAGAATGAGATGATTAAAAAGCAGTTAAAGAAAGAGTGAATTTCCAAACCAATTGCGTGATGCATTCTGTTAATAGGTGATTCAGTGGTTCTGCAAGAGGGTTTTCACACCCTAAATGCAAAAGCAAAGCGTTCAACAGTGGTAACAGACTTATAGAGGGTACAAACCACTAGAAAACAGTTGCGAGAAAAAAAAAGAGAGCAATTTGGTCACCAAAAAAGGTCAAAATTCCAAAGAAGGCTATACAAAGAAACAACACTTGCTAAGTAAAGTTCCTAGAGAGTCAATCGTTTAAGACAATGAACATGAATTTCTTTTCTCTAAACCATCTCCTTCTTTCATATAACATTTTTTTCTCTCTCCAGAGGGCTCTGTGTGCTGATTGGACCTGGCTGTGGGCTGGTGGAGAGGAGAGGCTCATCACTGTCACCATTTCCATACCCGCTTTCGATGCTGGTCATAACCCCACCACGAGCACTGTGTGAAATCAGCAGGTTTTCCTTTGGTGTCCTATAAGGTTGGGTGCTAGGCAGGGTTTACAGGCAATGAGCTGAGACACAGAGAAATGAAAGCGCTGCTTAACCAAATGCCAATTTTAGATTTTTTTTTCGAAGAATTCAGTGGGGCTTGTCTGGCTGCTGGTATGCTCTGCATTCAGCTCCAACACTCCCAAACAGCAATCTGGAGCGTGGCAGCCTAGAAGTTGTCTGCTACCATATTCCCATGTTCTTTTACTTCATCCCCTCAGTGTACCCGCCAGTCTCCTTCAAGCAATAGGGCTGGACTTTTGCTTACTTTGCATAAAGACAAACAATGGCAGTGGGGAGAACAATTTTGGCTGAAGTGCTGGTGAGCACTTTCAGGGTAGGGTCCCACAGGAGAGAGTAGTCAGTACTTGGAGGCAGAAGTTCCCCGTACCCAGTGCCACCTACAGCCACTGCAAAGAGCCTGGTGCCAGCAGGGAGCTGTGCAGTTGGTGCTCTGCTCCTTTCCAGGGGTCCTGTGCACAGCACTGGTACTTCTCTTGCAGCACTGCAATCCTACCAGCTCTGAAACGTTTAATCTGAGGCTTGGAGGGCTTTAGGTACAGTGACTATGAGGATGGACAGACTGGCAGATGGATTACACCATGTCTTGCCACTAAACATCCCCCTGTGCAGAATAAAATGCATATGGTGACAAACACTTCAAGGCAGGGAGACAGTACCTAAGGATGGTTCAAACTGAATTAAGAAACTACCATCCCCTTCTATCCATCAACAGCCTTACCTGAGTCACATCCCTCAGCCCAGCAAGCAGGATTTCCACGGATTGTGAGGAGTTTTGAGCAAAATGTTTTCTGATCTTCCATGGTTTGGATTTCTCTTTCCGGACTTTATTGAAAGCTGAATCTTGGATACCTGTTCTCCATGCAGAAACCTTATTAGTAGACACAAATGTTCCTCTCTGATGCCTTTTTGTTTGAAATCTTTTGCCTCTGTGTTGGCATAAACCTCACTTTAGTGAGGAGAAACATCAGGAGAAATGCATATCCCCAGCACGGGGCCCAGAAGGGCACACAGTCCAGTTTTGATAGTTATTCAGATGGTTCAAAAGGCCAGCTACTCCCCTGCCAGTGCAGCTTTCCAAGCTGAAGGTCCCAGGGAATTGGCTGACCAGCTGTCTTTCACTCCCCAAAAATGACCTGACAAAGGGGGACTGAAGGAGTCACTTAACAACAGAAGAAAAATGGACAGGAGACTTTTTCAATTATTGTTGAAGGAAACTGGTTATGAAGTGTGGGGGAAAGAGAGAGAGATGTGAAATCTCTATGACGGTTTGTAAGGGGGGAGAAAAGTTGATTCTCCATAGAGAGAGCTGAGTAATACAGAGTGTGCTGAGGAATGGGGAAGCAACTGAGTTGCACATTGGGTTTTGTTATTCCACCTAGAGCTTTTAGTCTCTTTGCTATCCAGAGGAACGAGCAGCTGATTTTCAAAAAAAGTGAGTCTTTAGAACAGAAAGCCTGCGTGCCTGCTCACGTCTTGGCAGGGGTAACCAGCCAGACCAGTGCCCACCAGTATGATCCTAGAGCAGCACTGCTGGTCTCACCACAGGCAGGGGCTGGGGAGCTCAACGTCTTCACAGCTCTGCCTGGCAGGAGACACCACTGCCATCACTGCCAGCCAACTCCTGCATCCCAGAATAAAGTCCCACATCTCCTGTAACAGGTTATGTGCAAGGAATGGAACATTTGACTCTCTGCATCACACCAAGAGATGAATCAGCAACAAGTTGTCAAGCTTTTCTTCTTCTTTTTTTTTTTTAATAATTAAAATCAACAAGAAATTCCCATGCAACTTGCCTCACCTTACAGAAAAATTTCTTCTCTCTTTACTCATCTCATGCTCTCTTTTGCGTTGAACTTCACGTAGTCATGCCTAAAATTACACTTTTGTAATCATGAAGTAATATAGCCATGCCAGACCACTAGGAGAATAATAACAATATCTAAGTCTACATCTCTTCCTTTTTCTCCTCTCTCTAACCACTAGACAATGCTCCTTCACAACCTGGTAAAAATTTGCTGGAGTCTGTACAGCTCCTTGGGCTGGAAGATGTGACCCCACAAGATATTGTAACAGAAACTTAGAGAGCCCAAGTCTGGCTTTAGGTAAATGAAGGAGGTAAAAAAAAAAAGGAAAACAATAATCAACCTGCAAAAACCCACTAGAATTTGTCAGATCAAACAGAAGGTTACTGCCTGAACTCACAGGATTTGAGTGTCTTCAGATATATCAATTCTTCCATTCTTACTCATATTCTTCTGCCTGGGAGGGCTACAGGAACAGTTATACATAACACCTCTCACCAGTGACAGTTCCAGCTAACCATCTAAGCTCTGAGGTTTCCGAGCCAAGAGCTGGAGATCAGCAATTGTTCCTTTTGCTTTACCTTTACTGTGCACCAGTCACCTTCCTGCCCATCATGAGTAACCACGGACTAGTAAAGAGTCAGGATACATAGATAAGGGATGCTGGTCATAGCTGTCCAGGGAATATTTCTCCTCTCTGACCAGGATTTTGTTTGCTTCCACTGCACTTCTGCTGTAGAAGCAGCAGTGACCCAACCCATACCGTCCTTTCTATAATGCAGCCCCTTCTGCCACCTTTTTTACTGCACACACTGAGCCTGCATAGGGTTTTCAAGACACTGGCATCCTGCTCTCCCTTTTCCTCCACCAAGGCAGGCAAATAGGGTGCAGCATCTGATACGCATCAACCACAAAAGCAGCCATATCTTTATCAAGCACCTCACTGCACTCGGCTGCATAGCAGCACAAATGGTTGCTGTGCAGAGCCCTGGGTTGGCCAGCTGCAAATCCAAACACACAGCCATCACGTGGGAAGGGTTCAGCTGCCCACAAGAGCTGTCTGTGGACACCTTCCACTGTCCCAGGTTGGTCCAAGCCCCATCCAACCTGGCCTTGAACACTTCCAGGGATAGGGCGGCCACAGCTTCTCTGGGCAATGTGTGCCAGTGCCTCACCACCCGCATAGTAAAGAATTTCTTCCTAATATCCAATCTAACCCTGCCCCCTGTCAGTGTAAAGTCATTCCCTCTTGTTCTTTCATGCCATGCCCTTGTCACAAGTCCCTTTTCAGCTCTTTGGGAGCCCCTTTAAGCACTGAAATGGGCTCTAAGGTCCCCCTGGAGCCTTCTGTTCTCCAGGCTGAATAATCCCAATTCTCTCAGCTTGACAGAGCCTAATGTCAGCATTAAATATTCATTAAGTATTTAATGGTAACAATAGGCACTCATTTCACTAAATGAACAGTTCATTAGCTAGATAAACAGATGACTTTATTAAAGCCATTGTGGCAAAAGCGGCCATGAACCGACTCTGTGCTGTTTGAAATTGCATAATCCTGTCACGATCTTACTTGGAATCTATAGTCAGAGCCCACAAGCTAAGTAGCGGATTTGCTGTGAGCAGTTTAGAGGGATATTTGAGGAAGGGATCACAAAGCAGAAACGCATGTCTTACCAGCATCTGTGCTGCTGACTTGGCACAGTCACAGCTGCTCTCTGATTCGGGAGCAAGCCTAGCAGCACCGAGCTTTATCCTGCAAGGATAAGCCAGCCCTGTCCACCTCAGGAGACCCCAGCACTACTCACACGTAACAAGGCTGTCCACTCCACTGTGCCACTGTCTCTGAAATGTGCAGGTCTGTATTGCCTTTAACATTTCAGACAAAAAGACAAACAGATGCCTGTCCCCTCGTGATGTGCAGCAATAGCAACTGCTGCATCCTGTCCCAGAGGCAGCTACAGTCACAGTCTGGATAAATTACCAGGTGCTGACTGAAAGAAGCCTTTAGGAGCTTTCCAACCCTTCCAATACCACACTAACAGAGAGCATAACTTCAGTGAGAGTTCCTCTGGACACAGAATGCCCTGCCTCTCTCCAAGCTGTTGGAAGCGTATGATGTGCTCAGCTAGTTTTGCTACAGAAACAGCTGAAAAGCTTGCAGGCAAGAGTACATACAGATTCCTACTCCCCATTTGGATGTCTCACCACTAGGAGAGCAACACAGCGCAAACAGCAATCGGAAGAGGATGGCAGGGTCTGGATCAAGCATCTCCATGTCTGCGCTATATGTTTTGCCCCTCTGATAGTAGCAGGGGTGGGGTAGTAAGAAAGAATCAGGCAAGACAAAAGGTCCCTAAACTTCATCTGTTTGATGTATGTTCCATCCCGAGAAATGCAGTGGAACCATCTGAGTGCAGCAACGGGTGTGTGAGCAGAGGTGCAGTGTTCCCTTCACACTGGACACACCAGTAGCCAGACCACTGACAAATTTCCAAGAAATAGGCTTACCTGAAGCGAGAAACAGCAAACCACAGGCCACAACTGAGAGCTGAGAGTAGCACAGTGGAAAAGTAAATAAATGCTGCAGACTGTTGAAGAGCAGACCAACATCAGAGCTGCAAGAAGGCACAACCACAGGCAAAAGTGATGATGCAACACAGCTGCAGCCTTTGGGTCCTGCCTGCTGGTAGCATGACAGACAACTCTGGGGATAGAACTGCATCGACCAGACACCAGAGTGAGCAAATAGGTTTGTTGTTTTTTTTTTTACACCACTTCCTTTCCTTGTCCTTCAGACTGCCCTGTGAGAAGTCACACAGAGGACCGTGGTGTCTTTGGAGATGGCAGTGCTTCTGCTCAGCAAAAAGCATCTGGCTCCACTCAAGCTCAAGCCTGTATTTTGAGATCAGGCCCTGCCTGATGGTCCAAGTGGGTTTGGGCTGTCTGGTCTGTGCTGCCCAGATCCCACCTCCCCAGACCCCAAATACTGATGTTTGCATGCTGGAGCCCCAAAGCTCCATGGAAGGGATCCTGTGCAGTGTCAAGCAGGCAGTGAAGTGGGATGAGGCTCCCAGATTTCTGCCATGCTGCTGGAGAAGGAACAAGGTGCTGGACCCTGATCACAGAGGCCTTCAGTGTTTTGGCCATTGCAGAAGCCTGTTGCACCAAATGAGGAGAGGACAGTGTCACTTACTAGAAAAATATATCTTTATTTACCATCTGTGTTTTGCTCAGGAGAGAACATCTTATGACAAGGGGGCCAGCTGAAGCCATGCCATGGATAGATGCTAGCATGTCACCACATGCATCATGAAAGGGGTGGCAGACCAGCTCTCCACAGAGGATCCTCACATACTGAAAGGGCAGGAGGGGGGGTTGGAAATGCTGCTTTCACTTTAAGTCTCACTGCCCTGCTGTTCAGATCCTGTCAGCACATGGCCTCCCCACCAGCCCCATCCCCACAGGGTGGTCATGGTTCCACTCCAGGGTGAGGACCCCCTTCATGCCACCACTACTTCTGGCATGTTCCTTGCAAGGCAGTTGGGATGAGTTAAATAAAGGGGTTGAGGAGCATTTTCTGGGATGGGAACAGTTCGATAACTAAACACAAAATGAACATACCAAGTGTAACAGCCCAGCTTGCAGGCAGGTGCCTGTCAGACAGCAGGCACAGAGCCCTGTGCCCAGGCAGGGTGGGCACCCATGGCCCGGGGTGAGCAGTTGTTGGCACTGCCCATTCCCACACCACTCCCTGCAGTGTGGCACAACCCAGGCACTTGCAGTCCTGGCTCAAGGGACCTTCATAATGCCCACCAGCTGTCCCTGCTGGCCCAAGCTCACCAGGGCCATGGCACCATGTGGGGCTGCAGGGCCCAGCCTCTTCTCAGGTAGCAAGTAGTGAGTTTCAATGGGGTCTTCAGCACATTGCATTTTGAGTTTGTTGGGGGTTTCTTGGTAAGGAGAACATGTGCAATTATCTTCAGGTTGACACAGTACAGCTCTGGTGCTTCCCAGGTGTCTGCTTTCAAGCCTTTGCCAGTGGCTTGAACCCTCTCACACTGAAGGCCAAAACATGGTTTCTTGGTGAGTTTCGTGGTGTGTGACCCTGGTTTGGCCACTGCACTCAGGCAGCCCTCACATCCTAGTCTGTGTGTGAGGGGGGCTGCTGGCCACACTCCATTTCAAAGCTTAAACAAGCCAAAGAAAGTCTTGGATTCCTCAAAATTAACCAGAGCGATTTTGGAGACGTTGACGTGCACGCTGTCCATCTTCCTGAGACTGAACAGAGCCCCCAGGTTGCTTTTCCGGGCCCACGTCCTGTGGCCCGTGCAGTAGTTGATGCCTTTGTCCTCCATCAGCACGTAGCTGCCCGGGGAGCTCGGGTTTCTCTTGTAGACAATGTGTGTGAGCACCTGGTTATCGCAGACATTGCCCCGGAACAGCACGTTGGAGTACACAAAGTACAGCCCGGTCTCATTGATGACAAGCCCCCGGTCGCGGTACTGAATGTCACTGGTGTAGGCATGGCCAGAGATGGGCTCCCACTCTAGAGGGAGGCCCTGCTGGGATGGGCTGCCTGGAAGGCGAAACGAGAAGGAAAAAAAAAGGGTGGTAAAGTACAACAGTTGTGTGGTTTTTTCCCCTCAAGTCACACCCCACATCACAAGTCTACCATTCTCCAAGCCCTTGACTGCAGCCCACCCTGACCTGGCACCTCACCAACGCCAGCCCCTTGTGACAGCTTCTGCCCCACACCCCCCAGAGGCAAGCCAAAAACAGGCCTCACTGAGAAGTCTGAATGAGGGGGAGATTTTATCTGTGGAGCAACTTTCCATTGTCAGAGCACGTTTTCCAAGGAAAATAGGAAGGCCTGTGTGAGGTGGGCTCTTCACAACTACAACCATGACACCCTCTCACCCCCATCACATCTGCCCTATCCCCTGCTCCCAAATCCTGCTGGTCCCTCAGCACATACCTGTTAAGTGTGCTGCCTTTCTTTCTTCTTTTTTCATTGACTCCTTCTGCCCTGCACAAAAATAGAGAAGACATTAGCCATGTGCCCAGAGAGCAGAAGGGAGCCAGCCACAAAGCTCTCACTTGAGACCCTGCAAACCACCCCTCTGGTCAGGCAGACCCTGTCCTCAGGGAGGCAGAGCACAGCTGGGAAAACTCTGCCTTTCCTGGGGGCCTCGGCTTCCCTTGGACATTTGGGCCAGTTACACCAACTCAGTATGTGGATCTCACCCACTTCATCCTTCCCTTCTTATCAGCATCTACTTCGTGTCCTCTAATTTTAGAAGCAGCCTATTCTTTCTTCAAGCCACTTAAATTTTTCTATCCTCTCCCTCTTCTTCTTTACACTATTTCCCTGTTTCTATTTATTTATCCACCCCCTCAAGAAATTCAGGGTTACTACTTTTGTTTGGCTTCTGCTAAAGAAGCTTTCGGTCAGAGCACTGAGCATCCAGTTAAAATGCCAGTTCCTCTTCCCCTAAAGTGGAAAATTTATTGATATGGGAGTTGATGGGAATCAGGACTGCCCTTTCCAGAGAATTTTGCTATTTCCAAATTTGTTTGCGTTCAGTATCAGAACACATTTGGAAAGAAATTAACTTTTCTACTAACCAAAATCCCCAAAGGGAGAAAATAAAATAAAACCTTTCAAATCTAGCAAAAATTGTCAAGAGAGCTGAAAAGCTCTTTAAGACTTGGCCATCATTACGAAGGATATCCTCACTGACAACATTAACATGGAATGCAAATGAAAAAATAATAGTTGGGAAGTTCAAAATATGATTTTTAAATTGTTCCATTGAAATTGAAACTCTCTTTTTTCGTAAGTGAAATCTAGAAAAATTGTCAGGTTCTTGCGGAAAGTTTCAATTTCACTGAAATTACATTTCTAAGAGAAAAAGCACTCTACATATAATCAAACATTTCTCAACTAGCTTTGTACCAAAAGAATTTAGGAAAAAATAAGGTGTGCTTTCAAGGGTGGGAGTTAATTCCTCACTCCAAACAAAACAGACTCCTCTACTTCCTCCCAGAATCTTCTAAGAGTAAGGAGAGAAAGAAATAACATGTGCAGTGCCCATCTCCTCTCTCCTCCTTCCATTCATGTTGTTGCTCTGTGTCAGGGCAGCCAGATTCTCTTTCACAGCAGAGTACTCCCAGTACCATTGTCACACTGGGAATGGGAGGCCCCAGGATTGTCACACTGTCCCAGAACCCTGTGGCTGACACCTCTGAGCAGTTCAGTGGGGAGGTTGCAGGACCACATCCCCACAGCCCTGAGATAAAGCTCTTTGTCCAGTCAAGCAAGAGAAATCAGCACTCTCAGAGCATCAAGCTGTGACCTCTGATGAGGAGAGGAAAGAGTCTGACAGGAACACTCACACCTGCTAACACAGGAGTTCCTCCTCCAAGTACATCAACTCACCTATGAGTTTCTCCAGAGCTGGAGGGATGTGTTCAGCGCTGGCAGACTGTCAAAAGAGAAGAGTGACACTGTCTTAGAGTGAGAGCATAAGCAGCCAAAGACTGTCTTTGACAGTGTAAATTCTGGGTGCTCACGGGGAGCTGTAAAGTGCTAAGAAATATACAGGGAGAGACCTCACAGCACTCAGGAACACGAAGACATCCAGATACATCAGTCACCAAACGAGCAGTTCCTCACAGTAATAAGCAACCCCACTTACTCTGTCACGACAGACACTGAAGTAGCACCATCCTGTCCCTTGGGGAGCTTTGCACCACCTGAGCATTTCAGACACAATTTCAAGTTTTTCCTTTTCCCTGTTTCCCCAGGCACATGTGACCAGCCAGGCAAACCTCACCTCTCTGAGTTCAGCCAGTTCTTTCTCCAGTTGAAAAATCCGAAACATGCTCAGCCCCACTCCAGCGAAGGCCAGCAGGAGCAGCAAGTAGATCACCAGGAAGTCGAAGCCCCTCCTTTCCCTGTTTTTCCCTGGCTTTTTCCTCCGGTCCGGTACTGGTGGTGGGAAAGGAGCAACAGGGGGTGCCGAGGGGCAGGAAGTACTTGCTTCAGCACAGCCGTCCACCCAAAAAATCTGGGGGTACGTGTAGTTCAAGTTCTGCTGCATGGCCGGGAGCGGGATGGGCTGGACACGCTTGGTGTGGTCCTCCATATGGCAGCCAAAAGCCGCAGGGGTTGTCCCAGCCTGAGCCCTGGGGGAGCACCCAGCTCTGCCTTTGTACGCCTGCATCCCTGCATCCGGTGAACACCCGGCTCAGATGCTGCGACTCTCTGAAAGCCTCAAGCACCGACAGCAAACCCCAAAGAGCTTCCGCCCTCGGCTGCAGGCTCGGGGCACGAACCTGCTCCTCCCCCGCGAGGCAGCGGGACCAGCCCGCGGGGCTCGGGAGCCGAACGCGATCCCGCAGCCACGGGCAGGAGGTACGAGGGCTGCGCTGCCAGTCCGGGGCTGAGTAATAGCTCGTACCCACCACCAGCCACTCTTTCCAGCAGCCCACTCGGACAGAGGCAGCTGCTTTTCCACTGAGGTGTCCTAGACCACAAGCAATGCAAAAGGAACGACAAAACCTCTGGCAGAGGGCAGAGACAGAGCTTAAGATTTCTGCCCTCAGCAAAAGGATGAGAAACCAATGCCAAGTGCAGCTGTGAGTGCTGGGGACTCACTTCGTTTCACACAGGACAAATTCCTTACCACTGTCCGTTTTGCATCCGACCTTTTCCTTGGCTGCTTCACAGGGCATGGATCCTGAGTCACAGAACACGGTCACAGACACCATCCCACTGTGATAAAAACCAATCTAAGTCAGAAGAGGGACACAGTGAGTGCTGCAGCCCGAACAGAGCTGCCCCAGCATTACCAGCCCAAGCAGAGCTCGGTGGGCTGCCCTCACCCCCACTGATCCACCGGGGCACCAGCCAGGCTGAACTAGGGGACTGTTGTAATATGGGGAACACACAGTGCCTTGGGGCACAAGCAGGCTCTTCTGGCAGCTTCTGCTGCCCCTCATACCTTTGCAAATACTATCTCCAATCCCACAGTCCTTTTCTAACCTGAAGAAGCCTCACAGAGGGAAGGGCTTTTTCATGATCTCTCCAGGTCAGTGCTGAGCACTGCAGCAGGATCAAACCTGGCTGGGTATCTCCTGACTAAAGCCAGGGGCAGACATAGTGCCACTCATCTGAGTACAATTTCTCTTGCCCTTCAAGAAATCATCCAGAATCCAGGCTATGCTGCAAGGACCAGCACTTATAAGAGCTCATTACAAAACCCTAATGAAGAGAGACAGGGACATTTCCATTCCTCATTGACTGCAGATTTCTGAGTGGTGACAATGAGATTTTCCTGAAGATTTACAGGTGCACACAACTGATTATAAATAGTTTGTTCTGGCATTTTACAGAAGTGTGTATTTGTATAGTAGTGTTAAAAAACTAAAATGCTTGATACAAGAACAAACTGGAGATTTGTGGCTGAAGGAAGCGATCCCAATACACAGGCTTTGATCTTGAACATCAAAACTGGGATCTGAGAAGAGCACACTTGAATAACGTATGTACACTTGTTTCTCCAAAGCAAGGGCTCAGCTCTGCCTCCAACCACACCAATAAATCAAATGTGCTGTCAAAGCCATGCCTGCACCACCAGACACCCCACTGCTTTTTGAAGATGTTCACCACAGCCCTTTGCTGCAGCAGCGATGTGCAGCAAAAGAGGTTTCAACAACCCCATCTGGCTCTTGCTTGCGCTTCTAGGTTTCTGACATAAGACACAAAGCGACACAAATCCAACTCCAACAGTTCAAGCTGGGTTATGCCTACCCTCTCTCAGCACTCCAGAGCAGCATTCCCCAGCCAGCCCAAGGACAGGTCCCCATCCACTCCCATGACCATTACAAGAGAGTTTCACACAGTGGCTTTGCCTAGAGAGGATCCATTCCCAAGTTCTTCCCTGACACCGTGTTTAATGCCAACATCTTATCCCGGTGGGACTGAGGGCACAGTAGCAGTCTCCCTTAAATGTCAGAAGGGTTCTTATTTCTCACCCACTGCTTCCTATTTTCACAAAGATGCTTTTTTAATTGGTGGGTGAGAGGGAGAGACAATGAAAGCAGCTAAAGCCATTTCAGCTGCATCTTTGCTTTTGAATGCTCCAGTCAAGAGCCTGCTAATATCACGTCATGGCAAGCCAATGATCACGGATATTTTACCAGCAAAGGACTGTATTTGGTGCACAACATTCTTTCAGGGACCTCTCCCTTCCTCACACACTGTACTGTGCTGGTGCTGCTGTCACACTCCGTTTTCCTTGTCACCAGCTTGAGATATCACCAAGATGACAGTCACAGAGCAGTTGGCGTTGATTTAGACAAGGTTAAGCCCTCCTAAAATATGGGACAAGGACAGTTAGGCAGGAAAGGAGGGCATAAGAAGGACAAAAAGGGTATCAGATTTTTCCATCTGCCTCCTTATCCTCCTCTTCAGTCAGTCTGCAAGACGCACACTCTGTTTCCAGCAGCCTTATTATGTCATTTGAACAGAAAAGAGTATTTTCAAAGGGAAACACCTTCCAGAGCCTTTATCAGAGAATTGTCCCCCTTTGCCAAACCAACAAAAAACATGACACAGTCTGAAGAAAAGGATTTGCTCAGAAGAACACTCTCCATCCCCACCTTCACCCCCAGAGGAGACATGGGAGCTTTTACTAACAATACACACAATTGTACTAAAGTTTATGTTGACAGCAGAGAATCAGCCAGCAGCTACAAGTTTGTATCAGCAGATTTGGGGACAAAAGGATGACTTGCCTGAAATATCCCAAAGAAAGCAGGACTTGAACAATGATCCAGATCTAACACTTGACAGAAGATAAACCAAAACTGACTTAAGTGTGAACCTCTGTGTAGGAGAAGCTCTCATCATGTTTTGAACACAGTCTGTCTGAAAGCGATTAACAAATGTTTCCTATTACGCTAATGACTAGTGGAAATGCCAAAAAGCAACTCCTGAAAGCCCACAGGCCTGCATAAATTACACCCAAGAACTGAGGAAGTTGAGACTCATTCGCATTCAAAAAACAGTATTCAAAACCATGAGGACAGGGAATTGCGTCAGAAGAAAAGGCTAAAAACAAAGACTTCAAATCAAGCTCTTTAGGTAGAAAATATCATATTAGAAAGAAAACAACTCTGAAACTGAGGCTCCTCAGATGGACATGAGCTCCCAGTAGGGAAAGCCCACGGGTTCCCATAAGTTCCCCCACGAGAGCTCACATACAGCACCAGACAGCTACAGACAGTCCTGGAACCCACTCCCAAGTCTATGTTCAACTTTGGAGAGGCTCTGGAAGAAGTTGCAGTAACTGCTGGACAGCAAAGGGATTCAACTCTGTGCATTGAAGAGTAGATTGGCAGGGAGGGATGGACAGTGTGTGGAAAACCTGTACAAAGAAGGATGATTTCCAGCAGCAGAGTGCTCTTGAATCTCACAGAATAAAAACCTTCCCAGGGAGCCACAGCTGAAGGAGTTCCAACAAAAAAAAAAAAGGACATGGATTTTTGACTGGACATTAGCATGGATTCTTGTAAGAGCTACCTCCAAAGGGACAGGATCTTCATCTACTCAAGCCTTGGAGAGGCATGGAAGACATTTGAACTCACCCAGCCTTTGCAGTTGGTGCTGACATCTTTGGGTCTGTTCTTTATTACGTGCTTTTTTAACAGTTTGGTTTCCCAAATGAGGTTGATACTTTTCATTTCCTCAGTGACTGCTCTCCTTGCTAGAAGCATTTACAGAACGTGTAAAGCCATGTCTTGGTGCCAACAGCTCATACAGGGGACATTCAGATATTCACACTTGAGCAGGTTTCAAAATCCATTGCTAACAGCTCAGGACTGGTGCTGCAGTGCTTAATATGTCCCTCTTCCAGTGAGCAAGGGGCTTTGTCCTCTCCTTCACCGTGATCCCAACAAGCAGACAACAGCCCTGAATTCAGCAAAAGAGGTACAGGGCTCTGTCCCGAGGTGGGAGAGAATCCAAGGAGTCGAAACAGCTGAGAAAAAGAGAGGAATAATTAAAATATTACTCTGCTGCTTTCATTTCTTTTGAACAAGGAAATGAGGTATAGTGGTTATGAGGTAACAGGATCTATTCTGAGAAACAGAAGCAGGTCATTTCATATGATACAATAGCTTAGTCATGGGAGAAAATGTAATGAGGTGCTGTGGTCGCTCAGAGGTTGTGAGGAAGACCCAAGGAGAATGTGCAGATGCTGATTTCCCATCTCCTCCCCAGTGACAGCTGAGAACTGCATTCACAAGCTCTTCAGCAGGATCTGTGCCCTGCTCCAGGTTCTCAGCACAATGCCAGGCTTTGCCTTGGCAAACACCAGCTGGCTCTGCTGGTCAATGTGGCCTAGTTGGTATTTGACAATTTTGTTTTCTTGGGAGCAGCCTCAGCCCATAAAAAAACCAACCAAACAAAATACCCCAGACCAGCCAACCAGCAACAACAAAAAAACAACAAAATCCCCCAAGATCTACCTTGAGATCTTCACCCAGTCCACCAGGATCACACCTCAGCTCCAGGTCACTCAGCAAATTCAGGTCCTCCAGCATTGGTTTTGTGACAGAGAGCCCAGCACCAGGTGTGTCCACCTCATTACACAGCACAGATATCAGCTGACTTCCCAAAACCCCAAGGGACCTTCAGCTGACTTTCCTGGGATTTAACATTGAGCTACAGTCTACACAACCTTGACGTTCCAGTAGTAACTGTGTCAAATTATGACTAACAGAAGATTCATTACCTGCTTTAAGTTATTTTTCTGGGAGAAAAGAAATAGACAGGGATTCTTGTTTGCTGCAAGCTTGTGGAGGGCCTGGCAGCTGGATGTAGGCTCTGACCACATCTAACAAAGGAAAAACAAGCCTCAGGGTGGCAAACATTTTCCATCTCTAGGTCCACAAAGTGCAGAACTAACTTCCTCTCCATTCCCTACCAAAAGCTGTACTGCTGATGAGGGAGTTACTGGGTGATGCCACTGGAAAGCAGCACAGGTGAGACCAGTTGCAGCTCCCAGGCCATGTGTCCAATGTGAGACAGTAGCAAGGCAACAGAAAGCTCCTTGGAAACTTCTTTCAAAATTACTATCCTTATATTAGAGAAGGGATAATAAGAAAGATTCATTTCAGCACCCTTTTCTAAACTAAAGCATTTTCTCTAGACAAGCTCTGGGGACACATTATCTTTGAGCTCTCACAAACCACAGCGATGTCTCCTGCAGCACCCAGTGCTGTTTGACACTTTGGGTTTCCAGATGAGCCACCCGGTGCCTGCTCACAGCAGTTTGTGGTCAGGGCTCTACACTTTAATTGTTCCAGATCAAGTGGAACATGTTTGTACCCAGTTAAGCAAAGCATGCTAAGCTGTTCCATCTTGCTTCATCTCGTGCTGTAACTTGGAGAAAGCAGAAGCCACACAGAGACACCTCAGACTTGAGTTCTCTACTTACAACACCAAACCACTGGTAGAGTTTGCATATTTAGAAAATATTGGTTTTCCTCTCTGATACTTAATGTATATAACCTAAATGCCTTCTTCTGGCAACCACAGCTGGTAATTCACTTACACAAGGTGTATGTTCGTGACTATCCATCCCCCTGAGGAAACCTCTGCATTCTGTAGATATTTTTTGATCATGGGCTCCAGACCTGCCCAAGGTCTGAAGGACACCATCCTCACTCAACACACACACACTGGCTTCTTGGTATTTTACATCAGCAGCTGTCCAATCTCAGTATGTAATATCACAAGATGGACTAGGCCCCCCCATTTAAGTATCCACACCATCAGAGGAATTAATTCAGATTTAAAGATTGTCTTCATTAGAAACTATTATTCCCTATATGAAGATTATAACCAATTTGAGAGACCTGATTCCACCAAAGAATCAAATTTTGAAAGCTAGATTGCATGACATTAATACAACTGAAAGTAAAAAATTACTCAAGAGCCCACATGAAAGGACAGCATTAAGCAGTAAAAACGTGATGTTGAGAGTCCTTTTTTTAAAACAGTGGTTACAGATACTTAAAAGCAGGAAGTCAGCAGAAGGTGGAAGCTGTGGTTCAATCTCCAGTCTCCTGCCAGAGCACACACTCTCGAATCTGCAAAAGCACAATCAGCTCTGTAGGTTCCTTCAGATGTGTTATTCCCATGGCACATTTCCTGTTCATTCTTCCACAGAATGCGGCAACTCCTTAGATCTAAGTCATGCCCAGTGCTTAAAATGTACAGAGAGCACAGGGTATTAAAGGATTGGTTTAGAAGGCATTTGGTTTGACATCTGAAACTGTTAACTTGGAAATGTGAACATGTGCTTGGAATTTCAACATTGTCAGACTGAAATAGTCAATGTAAGATCACCAAAAGACTTTTGTCCACTGTAGCAAACTGAAAAGAAACAGCTGCACAACCAGCAAAGCCTCCCCCTCCCTGAACATGCTACTGCTACTGGGAAAGGACCTTCAGATGAGACAAGTGGGTGCTATGGTCCAACTACCCCCTACCTGAAGCTACAAACTGGATTCCCAGAAAAAAGAAGAGGCAAATCCTGCAGAAGCAGGATAATCCTTTTTATCATGCCAATGTCCTCCCTTACACGATGGCTCTGCTGTGAAGACCTCTCTGGGGAGCATCCAAGACTGGTGACATGTCCCATGACATGATCCACTGAACAACTCCCCACCCCAGAGGAAGTACAAGGCATTCCCACCTGAGCTTGAAGTGCATAATAACAACTCATGAAGTCTTTGAGGTTTGGGGGGGGGGGAGCTTCCCCCTGCCCCAATGGATCAAGACCACCACCTCAACCAACAGACATGGAAGCTGCAACTATCAAGTTTCATTGCTGCATCCAGTGGGTTGTGACTATATATATGTATTTATATATTTGGACCCTTATCCTTTCTTTCCCTTTCTCTCCCTTACACATTTTCTTAAGTGTTATTTTTATGCCTTAATGTTGCTATGCTTTAATATTGCTGCATCACTATAGATGTTGGCACCCAAAATGGCAACAAACTTGTTTACCTTTGAAACAAAATTGTTCTAAAATAAACCCTACATATATATATGTTACATATATAACATATATATATATATATGTTTACAAACACCAACTATTTAGTGTTGTTTCACTCTAATCCACCCCAAATGATTTATTTACAAGAACCTGGGTTACCCTCCTCTTCTGGGCGGGTCATAACAAATGGGCAGTTTCATTCTACATTTATCAGCCTAGTATATACCTGCCAGTCTTTGGTTCATAGCCAGAGAGTAAAGATGGGCTGTTTTAAGAATTCAGACATGTCCAGTTTCAGGCGACTCTTACTGAAGAGAAGAGCCCAGTGGTTGCCTGGGCAATGAAGGTACACAGTTTCCTACAAGTGACATATTAAGAGAAAGGAGTAAATAAAAGAAGTCCACACCTTCCCCCCAAAAAAACAGCCACTCTCCCCATCCAACCTCCCCCCCCCAGCAAAACTCTCACTAAATTGCTTTTTAAATAACAGTGCTATGATGAAGCAGAGAGTCTTGAGATACTCAAGTGAAAAAATCAGTGCTGGAGAGCCTGTGAATCCAGCATTTGGCTGCACGCAGTGCTGCTGTGCTTGACAGAAATAAGTTAGGAGGGGAGGACCAGTAAGGGGCAAATCAAGCTGAAAACTCTGGTTTGAAATAATAAACGACTCCCTAATCTTTTCCTTTCAGGGTCTTTTATATCTTTCACAAACCTTAGCTCTGAGTACCAAGAGGTCATTTCATGCAGTCCTTCTCACAGAAAGCCACCACACCCAGGGATCCTCCTGGGCAAGGTGTGAACAGACCTGCTGGAAATTTATCCAGCAGCTTCACAGGGCCACAATTCCTGAATTTTCAGACAAAGCACAACTTGGCCTTCAGAATTCACCTCCCCCTTTTCTTTCTTTAAATAGACAAACACATCTGGGCTGAGTTTATGAACTTCTTACTAGGGCCAAAGGACCCCAGTCCTAGTCCTAGACTGAAAATTAAAGAATAGCCCTTCTCAGACAATTTAAGCCACAAGTTTCATTTTCAAAGGAAAAATGCCAGTAAATGAAAGACAAAGTGTTCAGATTTATTTGGAAATTCACAGTTTCTAATGGCACTACAGCTCTGTAGTTACATACTCTTGTTCCACAACATTGGATGCTGCACTCTGGTGGTATGTATTTTCCTAATCCAGGTTTGACACCCTTCTGAATTCAGGTTCAACATGTCTGGTTCATGTGCTCTGACTGGCTAATTGTGCAGATCAACTCTGAAAGTACATCACTTTAAAGTATTCAAAAACTAACAAGAAAGCAGCAAAAAAAACAAAGTCTTTAAATAAGTCACATTACATACAATACCCAGGAAAGGCATTAGATCTGTTAAAAAGGGTACCACTAAAAGTGCTCAATAAGTTAACTTATTTTGTACAACGTGAACCTGTAACACCTGTCAAAAGGAATAACCTTTTGTTCCACTCATTCAGAATCACACAACATTTTAGCAACCACACATCCTATAGTATCCAAATATACAATCACAGTCAAAATAAAAAAACACTTGAATATGAAATACCAACCATACCAACACTGCACATTTGTTAGCCAATACAAAAGCAAACGTTATGGAAATACCCGCAGTGAACCAGCCCGACTGCTCAGACTCCAAGGCTTTGCAAACTCAGCGCACCCAGACCAGCTCAGAGAATGGCCCAGCTGTGCCAGGCTCACCCTCCCGTTCTTCAGCTGAGCTTTCACTGAACTCAGCACAACAGTGAGCATTCTTCATCCACTTCCTTCAGAGAACTGCAGCAGGCCATTGAGATGACAAATGCATTCATCAGCCTCAGGTTCCACTGCACACGGGAAATCCTGGAGAGCCACCATCACTGATTTTGCACAGACCACAGCTCACATTTGTGACTGAGGGTGCAAATAAACACAGTTACCAACCAACCCTGGTGACATATTTTCCTCAGAGTTTGCAAAACCAGAATCTAGTCAGGCAAGTCCATCTATTGGTATTTTTACAGTATCCAGTCCACATTACCGAGTCCAGCTGAAGGCCAACACATGTCCCTTTACAGCACTGTAGTGTTGCATCTTCAAAAAAAGCTAGAGAAATTACAAAATAAATCAAATGACAAACAATTGTATCTCCCCTCTTCCAGTGGCATTATAAATAGACAAAAGGCACATAAATATGGGAAGGTGCAAGAAATAGGAACAAAGCTAAAGGAAGAGGATTAGGCTTTTATCCCTATTCCACCCAACAAACTGGGTTTCAAAAAATCTCTGTCCCAGGAACTGTGAAAAAAAACCTTTATAAAATGAACCCTGCCCTCCCTCCCCCCAAGCTGTTCTCATAGGAAATTATCAGCCTTGTAAAGCTGCAGCTTATAGCCAAGATTGACACAATCCCATCTATTTTAAAAAGGCAGAAACCAAATTTCTGAATACTTTCCAATTAGTTGAGCTCTTTGTCTCCCACTATCCTCCCACAGAATACCACAGACTGTTCTCAAATGAACAAACACTCTCCTGTTTGAGAAGTTCAGCTAGTTTTAGATGTGTCCAGACACTGTCGTGACACCAAGTGTTCCCACTGTTATATCTTTGTTTCCTTTGATTATGTCATGCAGGCTTGGCATTGACCCCGACTTAGTCTGTATTAGAGTTTTTATGAGCTTCCCTTGGTCTGAAACTTTAGACCGTCTTCGCTTTATAGCCCTCTTCTCAGTTTTTGTCTTTTGGGTCTGTCCATTGCACAGACTCGTACACGCTGAAATGCCACAAAAATAGGACTCCTCAGACTGTGATGACGTTTCGGAGCTTCCTTCGGATGGGGGGCCCTTATATGAAGAGTGATAAACTTCCCCAATGTTAGAGAAGTCCCTCTGGTTTGTGAAGGGCTTCCTTCCTTTGATTTCCCCGTTGGCTATGGGATGCACAGGCTCTGTTGTCGGCTTAACAGTCTCTGGCTTTTCACTTTTGTATTTGCAACGCTTTTTCTGAAATCACAAATGAAAAAAAGAAACAGTGAGGTTCTGGAAGGGAAGCAGAGCAGCCAAGACACGCCTTCAGTCATCTGCCAGCACAACCACCTCAGCCCCGCCAGCCCTCCCACCCCACTGTACCTTCTTCTCTGGGGAAAACTTCAGAGGTTCTACAATGTACAGATCCTCTGGATCCACTGTAAGAGAGGAAACACACACTTAGCAGTCCTGACACTGCCAGTTCTAGAGCAACACAACAAAATATTCCACTTCTCAGGCACATTTTTTTCTCCCTTTGTAAGTTAAGGGGGCACAACACAAACACTGGAAGTGAGGGAGCACACAGAGGAATTCCACTGTGCTGTCATGGCAGCTGTCAGTGCCACACACTTGAAAACAGGTGGCTTTCTGATAAACTAGGCCACGGGAGAGGTGCAGAGAACATCCTTTGGGGAAAAGGAGCACGAGTCAGCAAAAGTTGAAGTCTAAGAAAACAAACCAGTATAACAGTGTTTAACAAGCAACCTGACCCTGACAGGACAGAAGCATGTGCACCTATCAAGGACACAGACGTTCAGATGGACATGAGACCAGTCTGGCATTCTTCCACCAGTGCTTTGGTGAAGGCAAAATCATTCTTCCAAGATGAAGCAGGGGAGAATTCAGGAAGAGTGTGTTTTTTTCAAAAAAGAAAATAAAATAGCATAGGCCTTAGCTAGTCTTTATTACAACACATTTCCAACCCAACTTACGAGTTTTCATGCACTTGCATTCACAGTACAAAAACCTGTGAGGCAAGTTTGCTGCACCCAAAGAACAGCATCAGCTGCATACTTGGTAATTACTATAATCTGCAACACTTGGTTTTGCATGACAATGATGGCCTAAGAAATCAAAATTCAGTTGTCCCAAGTCTGATGTGAATATTGAAAAGACCAGATCATTCCTCATACCCAAGCCAAGATAAATGGTCTCAATTTCTTACTACAGTTGCTAAATTTGAATCCTAAATACCTGCCAAGTTTCAAACACAGACTATCAAGACTTCTGAAAAGTAGGGCACTCAGACTTCCCACATCTGGCTCTTACAAGAAAAAAAACCTACTCTGCAAGCTTCACAGCTTTGCAGACCTGAGTGCCTGCATGGATTGCTACTAACCCCAAGAAAACATGCAGAGCAGAGCATAACTGATGTCAAAAAACTGCATTTAAGGTTTTAGCATAGTTCAGCACACTTCTATGAATATCTGGTAATTTGTTCACAAACCACCTTGTCCTATAGAACACATATATGAACTACATGCACATTGTGCAGCACTATGAGTAACACTAGAAACTAGATGTACAATATGAATAATACCTTCTTTACCAGCTAGCTGAAAAGACTGTGATCTGACCAGTGGAAGAGAAGTTCTTCTTTTCAGATTCATATCATCATAGGAGGAAAAACACCTAGGAAATTCCAGAAAGCTTTTTTAACACATTTGTCTCAGTACTTTGTCATATACATTTTTCATTAAAAAGCATTTTTGGTAGAAAGACAGAACTAAGATGCCCAAGACAACCTGGCAATCAGACACAGCACTGTGTTTGCAACACATTATCAAGTGCAGTAGGCCCAAAATGCTTCTAGGAGAGTGTACTACAAAGCAGTAATGGCTCTCTGCCATCAATTTTGAGTGTGCAGAAAGAAGACTCAGAATTAAAGCAGACATGTCAGTACCAGCAGACTGTGGAAATACCAAAAAAAGTTGCAAGAACAACTAAGTTTCAAATATAAATACGTTACCTTTTGGGGCTAGGGTAGTGATTGCTTTTGGGAATTTTTGAGAGGTAATCGTCACAGAACTGAGAAGGGCTCCTGCACCGCTGCACAAAAAGCACCAAGCCCAAGATGAGACAAAGAACCAGTGAAATCACCAGGTAAGTCTGTCGATCAGAAACCTGCAGGAATTGGATACAATTATTAAAGACAGAATAATTTCATGATACTAGTATTTTCGTGTTTTAAACTTTAAAAGACAAGTCATTGTCCTTCAGTTTCACTTAACACTTGTTCAAATTTGAGTAATTTTTCAGAGGTTTGATGTGGTCTATGAGCTGTGCAGCACTGAAGGAGCAAAGGCTGAATCCCACTACCTGCTAACACGGGACAGTATTTTACTGCCTACAGTACCAGCATTACTAGAGAAGCTGCCACCCCTTGTAAAGAGCATTCAAATCTACCTGAAGCAATAAACTTCCCATAAAAAAGCATGCTTAGAAGGTAACTTCTCTGGTTTACAACTGACATGGACTATAGCAAATCTAAGTGATGCTTTTCATCAGCTGACACTGAAGTACTTCACAGAACACCATTATAATCACTTGATTCAATGTGGTTTCACTAACTACAGCGCTCATGAACAGGAGCTTAACCAGCCAGGCATCAAAGAAGGAGTCACACTAAGTGTTAGAAAACATCTCAAGGGAGGTCTCTGGCAACAGGCACAAAATTAAAAAGGTCATGTTTATGATACTGCTTGAAATCCCAGGCAGGAGAACATAAACATTTAAGACAAGACATTTCCAGTATTGTTGCCAAGATCCCTCTAATCTCCAAAGATGACAATATCCAGTGAGGAAAGGAGAAAGGTGCCTTGGCTCAGACTACAGTCATGGGGTTGTAGGGCTGTAGTAATCATTACCAATTTTGCTGTGCACAAAACAGCTCAAGCTACTCAAATTTGTAGCTTAAAGTTTAGGATAAAGCAAGCTGAAAGCAACACTACAGACAACTTAAAGCTTCATTTAAAGACTCTGGCCTCTTCAAACAGAGATCTGTTTATGCATCTGTTTCCTCTGAGTCCTCGTGCCATACTGCTGAACTGTAATTACCTCCCGTTTGAGCTCTGCCACAGTCGCTGACAGGTTGGCAGCCAGCTGGGTCATGTTGGTGAGCTGTGCTTGTAACAGCTGGATTGCTTCTGTCTGACGCTGATCCTGTGTTCAAGAGAGTCACGGTCATGTTAGTGCTTGTCAGGTTCCCACTATCATATGCACTCATGTACAGTTAGTGTTCTGTCTGACACAGCCAGGCACTCTGCAGCCACATGACCCATCCAGCATTGTTTTTAGCCCAGCTTTATGTAACATTTTGACTTGTCAGATAACATTTCGTAAAGTTATGCCAAGTGCATTTCATTACAGTGATTTGTGCTGCCCTCATTCCAGGCAGAGTGAGCAGCCAGCTCCAGGCAGTGGCTGTCAGGAGGCTGAGTACTGCCACGTCACAGAATACACATGCGCACGACCAGGCACAGCTCCAGTCTCAGGGTTGACACAGAGAGAGCTCTTGTCCCAGGATCAGGCAGCCAGTCACTTAATGACAGGAGCCAGGAACAACAACTTTGGAGCTGCGCCCCGGAAAGAGCCCTAACAGGATTCTTAATCCTATGAGAAATCAAGGAAGGTGAGCAGAATATCAGGGAGGTTAACCAAGAGGAGACTGATCAGCATTGATACTCTTCAAAAAACAGAACAGAAAAGAGAACACATTTGAAGTTGCCATTTTCTTCACTCCTGATGGATGAGCAAACTACAGGCCTGGGACTGCACTTCAGAAACTTTGAGACAGTTTGGGACCAAGCCTGCTATGCCACATGCACAGCTGCTTTAGTGAATATTCAGCACAATCGTACAGGCTCAGAAAAGCAACCGTGGCAGAGAAGGGAACACCCACATTTTAAAGAATCAACTAAAGCTTTTGTTACATGAATTACACTTTCAAATGCAAATTTCACTTAAGCCATTACTGTACCCCTCTACCATTCTATAGGCTGGGTCTCTTCAGCAGCAGCAGAGAATTTGTCTCTCTATACTTAAATCAGATATGAAAAACCAACCAAGTTAAAAAAATTGTTTTGAGTGCAGCTACAATCAAGAAACAAGGTGTGGGACTGACCTGGATGACTTTCTCATTGACAAAGACCAAAAAGTTTTAGCCACTGCCAGTTGATAAGTTATTTTTTTTCTTCAAATACAAAATCAGAAAACAGAGCTGGGAATGGTCTTATCCTAAAACAACTGGGAACATACATAAAAATTTTACTATGGAGAAAAAAAACAGGGAAGCATGGGATGGATGCTTGTAAAAGGCAGATATACAGCTCAACTGAAAGAGGATTTCTCCAACTCCTTGTAACTCTTCATTAAAAGTAAACTTTCTTAATTAGGAAATACTTAAATACTCCAACAAGCCATACCTGCTCTTCTGCTATTCTTGAGGTGTTCTGAAGTTTTATTATTGTTTTGTTGAAAGCCTTCTGCATTTCTTCCATTTGCTTTCGGTACCTAAAACAAAGAGCATGTAAGTCTGAAATACTAGTGCATAAAACTCCTCAACTTAGACTTGTCTTCAGAAACCATGACTATGCCAGTGAAAAACTTCTCTTTGCCCAAAGTTTTATTTAAATATCAAGTGGCATTTGCTTTTGAGTTTTGCACATAAAACAGATGTGTCTTTCTGGGGTTTTTGTTTGTTTTTTTCCCAAGGTTAAAATCAAATCTATTTCAACACCTTGGAATTTAGTGCCACTTTACTGAACTTCACTCTGGAAGCACTGACTGCCGAGACAGACAACACAACAGTAAGTATAATGAAGAGCCCCTTCCTTGGAACCAATTCTGAAATTGGTACATTTCTCCTGTGCCTAAGGAGCACCACAGATAAACACTAATATCAATACATCCCTCATAGAAAAGCTCTTAGTTCCTTCTCCACACTCACTTATTCAACAGGAGTTATTACAGATGGATAACATAGTAATTTAAGTGGAAGTAACTCAATAAAGAAGGCACTGTAGGTCTGTGGCATTCAGTTTTAAAGCAACAGAAGGATGTGCCCTTTGGTTGAAAGGATTAGGGACAGGATTAGTGCCTCCATCCTGGCAACGCTTTATCCTTTTAAAAAACCCACAGCAATATTCCTGAGAACAAAATAAATGTGATTCTATCTGAAATACAAAGAGGGAACCTCTGCCACACACAGAATTCTGGGTCTCCAGCAGCTACCCAGCCTTAGTTACTTTCCTCAGTGTTCCATAAAGCTTTATGCTGTGAGTGCACTCTACCCAACCACCCCTGTGTTACTCTCCATATGGATATGTTCCTTTGTGTCAATGGCTAAGACCATCCTCAGACTTACCTCTGACTGAGTTCTTCTAAATAACGGCTGCTAAGAGACATATTGACTTCCAGGGCTTTTATGCGATTATTCAACCGCATGAAGACAGACTCCTTTTGATTGGATCCATGAACGAGATTTCCATTAGCATAGCCCAGATCTGTTGAATTCTGCAATTCAGCATAGAAGTCTGTAGCTGTTCTCTGGGGTCCCCCTGAGACTGGAATTGCCATTAAAGCTTCTTCAGCTGCCTGATCATCCTCCTTTGTTTCGGCAGGCACAGAAGATTCGACAGGAGGCAAAACAGGTTTCTGCACTTCTGGAGTGCTCTCCTTTCCTTCCCCAGCAACACTGGCTACTACATCCACTGTATTTTCAGGCTGCAGAACAGTCTTTGTAGGCTTTGAAATCACTGGAGTAGTCATAGTCTCTCTTGTGCTCATCTCCTTTACCTCAGTGACCACACTGGTCTCAGAAGCTACAGGGCTTTCTTCTACAACCGAACTCTCAGCCTTTTCCATTTCAGCACTGATCTCAGGTACATCCACCTGGGGAGTCCCCCTTAGTGCTACCTGGCCTGCATCTTCTTTTGCAGGCTCCAACACCACGTCTGTTGTGGGTGATGGTTTAACTTGAGAAGTAACTTCCAAGAGGAGGGACTGAGAGACAGTTTGAGGATGGCTCGGCTCCAGTTCAATTGACTCTGTGGTCTCATTACTTATCTCCTCGTGGACCACACTGCTCAAGACAACTGCAGCAATAGACCCAGATGGTCTCTCAGCTTTGCTGTCCGGTTGCTCGGGCAGAGGTTCATCTATCACCGCAGGGACAGACTCGGTCAGAGCTGCCTGTGGCTGCTGCACATCAGCAGGGTGAGCTGGCCCTTCCTTGCCTCCAGTTTTACTGTGCTGCCGACGCAGGGCTGCTGCCACTGAGCACCACTTAAACAGGTATTCCGAAAACGTGGAAATACAGCACACTGCTGCCATGTCACAGCAGTACTGCTCTGTCTCAAGTTCAAACCAGGTCGATGCTTCTTCTTCCTGATCATCACTGGACAGCAAGGTTACTGTGGACTGGCTTGTATCTTCTTCATACTCTTGTACGAGCTGAACAATAGGACTTTCTTTAGTCAAATCCACCGCTATTTGCTCTTTATCTATCTGTGGAATATCTGTAGTAACAAGTCTACAACAAAAGAGTAAACACAGGATGTTAATTCAACAGTTTTACATGCCTGCTCTGGAAGACTGCAAAAGTAGGATCTTTTAGAAAAATCAGCAAGGCTTCATTTGGTAACCAAAGGCCAATTTGGAGACAGCGAGAAATTCTCTAAGGTAGCATTTTCTCTGGTGTTCTTCAGTCTCAGCTTGCAAACAAATTATTTCAACCCTTGCTTCTGAAACAGAAGCCTTCTCAGTGAGATATAGCCCCTTCCCTCACCCCCCAAAAAAGTCACCATTTCAAATATCACTAAATTGTTCCACAGCAAACATCTTACTCCGCTGCTGCAATCTTCAAGTGCAAACACAAGAATCTCAGCCTTCTCACTGAACTTCCTCAGTCTCTCAACAACCAGAGTACTAGAAATCCATAAAACCTCTAAATGCAGCACAACTCATGTCTTAACATTAAAGAGGTAGAATCTTGGCTCTAAGTAGCCAAATCAATTCTCAACAATTGCAATCAAGTGAAAAAAAAAAAGTCCCAGAATCTATATACAACTCCTCTTTCCAACCTAATTCTGTGTATTTGCATACAAATTTTTATTAAAGATAGTCTAGCAAAAACATTAAGCTTCTAAACATGAATTTTTGCCCATATAATTTAGTTGAAGTTTCAGCAATACAATGTAATGCCTAATTAGTCTCCCTTGCAGGAGAGAACCACAAAACCTGGACCAATATTAAGTCAGTTGCTGTGCCAAAACAAAACATGTTTTATTATGGAAATACATATAAACAGTAACTAAACCAATAAATTCCCCTGGTTAGTAACATTACCATACTACAGACTTCACCAAACACTTGCTTTTTCACTTGTTTATGTCTGTATGCCATATCTGACCATTCTGGTACCAAAGATTCCAGACTAGTGCATATTAGTCTCTGCTAGGAACATATCAGAGAAATCCCATCACCAATCACTTACTCTGGTGAAGGAACAGGCGTTGGTTCAGGTAGTCTCGGTGCAGCTGTTGAAGTTGCAGGAGTGGCAGTGACATTTTCAGACACGCTTTTGTTCCCTGCTGCAGGAAGGAGGTAAATGTGAACATCAAATTCTTTGAAAACAAAGATGGTTCTTGACTTTTAAAGTTTGGGTTTGTTGCTGGGGTTTTCTTTGATTATTAACTGCTCTACCAAATTAATTGTAGATGTCATGCCAAGTTATCTGAATGAAAGTGCTACTGTCAGTTTGTAAATATGATGTTGTGGACAGCCTCAGAATACTTCCAGAAAGAAGCAGCAAATTAGACTTTACAACTTAACCTAGGTAACAAAGAGTAAAGATCTCTGAATAAAACTGAACAGGCCTATGTGTCATGTTTATATCAGTTCCTTCCTCAGCAAATTTGGCATCTTTGTTCCACTTTTCACAGTAAGTAAGATAAGAATTCCATGACACTAATCGACTGTGTCATAAAAGGTGGAAAGAGTCACTTTAACATAGGTCATCCAAATCTTCATAGAAACATTAAACAAGACAACAAGGAGAAATTAAAACTTCACAGAATGTTTTTCATTAAAGAAAACAACCATCAATAAAATACCTTCTGTTTCAGTCGACTCCTCAGTTTTGGCTCCAAGCATATTAGCAGCAATGTTCACCATACTGAGGATAGCATCTAAAAGAGACAACAGCTACTCAACAAGGACACACTCAGAGGGCCCAGAGATCAGCAGCACTGAGCAATCTGCTATTTTGCAATACTTACTTGAAAGGAATCACAGTATAAAGACATAAAAAAAGCCTGGTCATTCTATTATGTGGGATGCAGTTGTTCCTTTTAAAGGGTAAGTTAATAAGCTAGAAACCTGTACCTAACTTTTACCAGCTGGACCTTCTAATAACAGCAAGAAGTACTTGCTGACCATCAGTCCACTGAAACCAAGGAATAGTAAAACAAACAGAGTATTTAAGCATGGAATTTGCTGACAACTTGAGTATGTGAACCTCTGAGAAAGGTCCTAAGCCAGAAATTTAAAGCTTGAACACTCAAATAGAAAAGCTCTAATAAAAGCTCTAATAAGCTCTTTTCTCATAACAGAACTAAAGGGAGTCGAGAAATGTCAAGACTAGTGGAAGACTCCAGAATACTTCCTATGAGATTAAATGTCTGGGAATCCCTAAATCTCCCCCTCAGAGGACCCTCTTCCTCACTGCTTGTTTAAGACAAATGATACAAAATGGAAGCCTATCACTTTTGTCTGAGCATGTACATATAAGAAAACCACCACAGAAAACCCCACAAACTCTACTCCTTCCAAAAGAGGAACACTGACTACCCTGCCAGAGAAGAAAGGTCTCAACAACAAGATCCACTAAATAATGATCACTGCAATGTTCAGTGCTTTAGGAAGACAGCTGAGCACGATCAGCAACAGAGGTTTCAAATCTTTTAATCTTCACTTTAGTACTCTAAAAAAAAAATAACAGAAAAGTCACTGTATTTTTTAGACAGTGAACATAAACTTGCAATACTGCTCTTACAGACAGATCATGTGAATATGCATCATCAGGACAGCTTGAAAGTAGAAAGTCTGAAAGCCACAGAGAACAGATAAGCAGTGTCAGGGAAGAATTTATTGCTTTCTCTCATCTGTGAGAGACTAACACTTACAAAGAATCTGCCTTTTGCACTAAGTGCAAAACTGTTCTAAGCTGTGAATATTCCTAGCCATGACTTTTTTATTCTCAGGAGACAACTATTTTCTAGAAAATAGTATCAGAATTCTGTAGCTTTGATCCACTATGGGATGAAAGGAAAGTCTGAGCCCAGACAGCATTAACTGAGTGCAAATCTACACTACAGGAACAAATCTTCATTAACTGAGACAGAAGGAAAAGCAGAACAGTGTAAGAGCTCCTTAGAAACAGTTGTGTGGAGCTGATACTAGCCTGAATAATTCAGCAGTTAAGAATGCCATTAAAACTAAATATTCATATATTCTTAGCAAACAAACCCTACACTGGAGGTTTTCCAAAGCAAAAAGTGAGAAGAGACAGTCAAGAACTATTAGTTCTCTAAAAAAACCCCAAAAACACAGCCCTTAGGAAGAACATAAGTTACAATATTTACATAAAGCCTTCTCAGAAATAGTATTCTCCATTCCTCCCTTTCAAGCTGTACACAAAGTAAATCTTTACATTGTCTCCTATAAATAAAGCACATTAAACACAGATTTCCAAGTTCCAAATAATTAAGGTTCTACAGCACGTTAGGACTGGCTACTTACAGGCCTATGCAAGGTTCACATTATCTTAAGTGCTCAGGATCCGTCCGTACAGGAAAAGTTTTCACAAAACAGACATCCTTAGAAATTGAAAGTTCTATTTTTAGAACACTAAGATTGATATCCCAACTTTAAATTGTCATTTATTCCAATGAAACTAAATAGGAATCACAATACATTGCTTCAGCAGAAGAACATGAAATTTGTAGATGTTGCATGACAAAACATCATTCTACTTTGAATTAACTCATCTTGTTTTCGCACAGCAATAGTGTATCTAATAAATCATACTCACTTGTTGCAGAACCAAGAAGATTTTTTGAAGATTTTTCTTCGCCTGTGTTATAATCCAATAAATAATCTGTGTATAAAGAAGAACACTTGTGACTATCAAAATTAAATGTGTCATGGACAGAGAATATAAACCTCAAGATTTAACATTTCACTCAATTATGTCAGTTTGATAGTGTGAAAATAAAACTACAGAAATAAAGTTAGAGGTCAGATACAGGTGTTCGCCAGGATTCACAAGACAGATGCAGCAAACAACTCACTGAGCTTCACAGAGGCTGGAGGTACATGGTTTCACATTTTTCAATTAAAACACACCATGACTGCAGCCAAAATAAGCTCCTTCCCAATTGCATGTAGCATTGATTATAAAAACAATCACAGGAAATGGGCTATGGACACTAAGTATAAATCTGTTTTGTGGGAGCTGCTTTGACTATTTTAGTAATCCTTGACTACTGTCAGCAGATGAAGAAATTATTGTCTATTCTGTCAAGCGAAATAGAGACTTATTACAAGCATTTTAAAGCAACCTTCCACATAGTTACATTTTAACAAATTGTTTAAAACTTAAAAGGATTGTTGGAAGAGCCCAGAACACTGTCAACAAGACACATAGTAAATTTAACAGTCAAATCTTTTATCATAATCAGGAAACGAGCCACCAGACTAGCACAGGAGATGTGTGAATGGCTGAAAAAATGCACAAAATATTTGTTTACCATAATCTTCATCAAAGAGTTCTTGTCGTTCAGACTGATACTGAGAATCAGCTATTTCTTCATATTCTTCAACCATGCTCGTACCAAATACCCTATGAACGAAGTTTTAAAAGAAAACCTAATATTAGCCTATTAGTTATGTAATTGTGTTACCTAATTAATAAGCACTATTACTTTTATGTAGCAAGTTAATTAGGATCACAGTAGTTGCATTCAGTTAACCAAGATCAAGCTGGAGGTATGTTTATTTTCTCAAAGTTGTATCCACAAAGTCCACTGCTGGCTTTTAAATGCTGAACCAAAACAAGATCGTGTTTTCCATTCTAATTCCAAAGAGTCTTTTCCTCCTTTTTAACTCTAACTTACACCTAGACTTCCTTGTCTTAAGCTCTCCATGAGTTCTTACACCTCCTCTTCAGCCTCACCTTTGACTAACTTTAGGAGTATCTATTCATAACTACTTCACTTTGCATACTATATTCTCTGTGACTTGTTCTGTCAAAACTAAATCAAATCAATCCAATCTAAAGTAGTCTTGTCAACTGAAAATATGGTTTGACTTATACCACTACAGAGTTCCCAAGTTCAAGACCTGTTTTTTAGGAGCAGTGCAGAGGCTAATGGTCCTCTGAACTACAAACACACAGGTGTTTCTACTTGGATATTCCAAGCATTACTAACTGCAAGCACTTGGGGTGCCAAAAAACACAGAAGCTTTTTCTCAAAGCGCTCACCAAACCTGCTCTTTTTAGTTCACCACTTGTTCCCTATTTTGCTTGGTCAGCCTTGAATGCTCGTGTCCTTCTCTAAAGCTGCTCCTGTTCCCTCACGCTCCCCCCTACAAATATGAACTATTCCTTGCATACTGGAGAACCAATTAAAAAGATTCAAAACTTCTTTAAACAGACATGAAGGAGTCTACACAGCAGCTAAGTTAGGTAACTACTTCAATTCAAAATATTTGCAGATAAATTTAATTGAAAACTAGAATTTGTTGCTCAAATACTATTGAAAAAGACTAATCCTCACTGCAAGGAGGTAGAAAGACAAAGCAAAACAAGAAATATTACCTTATAAGACTTAAAGGACAAAAATGTTCTGATCCAAAATGTGATATCAACTCCACCTAAAGAGTAAGAGGTATTTAAAATAAAACTCCAAAGACCCACAGAGTCAAGAGTTCATTAACATACACATTCAACCTTGAAATTCCAAGTTTTATTTATTCAAGGGATTTGCAGACTGCCCACAGCAGAAAAGACCAAGAGATTTATTCTTGCCATGCATTAAAGTGCTGAGTCGCAGCAGAGAACCCCCCAAGCCCCAAGCATTCACCATTCCAAAAGAAGAGGTTGCTAACCTTTATGTACTTGATGAACATCTGAAGCGAGAGAAGGGAAAGGAGAAAAAAGAAAAAAAAAAGATGTCAGTACAAAGGCTGAACACACATGCCACAGGCAACTACAGAGTTTGGCTGGGTTTAATTCAGTGCTATAAATGCCTAAGATGACAAGCTGTGGAGGATTAAGTTGCAATACTACATCTGCCTGGGGTAGCAAGATTTCTTTTAGCCCTTGTACCTTGCAGATTCGAAGGTTACATGCAACGAGTGTTTTATTAAGTTATAAGTTTAACTTAAGTTATTCAATTTTTCAAGGCAGCATGATTGAAGACAGAATACTGAAGTGTGTTAAATGTTCTAAGTGTATTTTTTATCCCTTAAAGAGCACAGACTACAGAAAGTGACTCAAGAGGAAAAATAACCCCACATAGCATGCATTTGTGTACTGCTGCTGCTTCAAGTTCAGCATAACATGCTTCAGTTTATAGAAGCACGACTGGAGAAATAGAGCATCTGATGACAGACTTAGAAGCTTCAGCTGTCTGTGTGTTTCTAGTGCCACCTTGACTACACACTGGTATTTATTTAATCTGAATTAATTTGCAAGTGTAGAATACATTTATGAAACTACTATGTAGACATGTAGACACTACCACTGAAGGACTGTAATAATCTACAAGTGAGACCAACTATTCCCACAAAAGCACTCTTACAATAAAATTTCAATTGTTTTTGATAAAAGTTCAGTAGGCCACATCAAAAAATTAAACTTTTTTGAAAAATTTTTGGACTCTTCTTCTGTAGTCTACACACTCAGAACTCGAACATTTTACCATGCTGTGTTATTCAAGGCAGAGCACTGTATCCACCAAGGGATTAAGTGCTGAAGCATCTACTGGAATTCTGGATCTTCAGTGACAGACAAGATTCCAGCTACCTTGAGGCATTAATTCAGCCAGAAAACAGAATTAAAAATAAATGAAATCTTTATTCTGTGACTCATGCAGAATTTCTGGGTAGAGAAGTTAAACAACTATCATTCATAGCTGCTGCTTCATGAAAACACAAAGCGTAATTCAGTAGCACAACTAAATTTTTTTTTGGCAGCACCATAATTGGTAGATAAACACATCACTGGAGAGGACCTAAAAGGTCTGTATTTTATTTGAATTTAAACCTCCACTACATCCCCATATTTTCACAAAAGCTTTTATCCCTGTTCAAGTACCACATTAATTATTTATGGAGTTTTATTCTCTTTGAGTCTCCTGAACAAATGCAAGCTATTTTGAAGGTGGAGATATCACAGCAATGCTCCAGTAGCATTAACAGCATCTCTGGATGCTGTTACACAGGGTAAGCCCAGTAGCTTAAATAATTTGCCTGAGTCAGAATTATGCTTGAGCAATTGCAAAACTGCACTTCGAATCTATTGATGAGAACCAAGATTCAAACATTTAGTCTTTCAGGTTCACTTAAAACTGTACAGCAAAATACAATACAAAAACATCAAGAAAGACACATATTCTGATCTGTGCTCCAGGAAGTGAGACAGTACATATGTATGTGTATAAAGCAGGTATAGCCAAGAGACAAAATAGGTCAAGATTCTTCTAATCTTGCATTCAGGGGACACTTGGTTAAGTCAAATAGAATAGAACATTGTCTGGATTTTTCTTAATTCAGCTATCAGCTAAGTATGCACTTGGACACAAGGCAATAGGTGCCTCCCAAGATCCTCTCAGTTACCATTTTGAGGCAGGTCAGAGGCTTGTGACTGTACACAGCTCATACCACTGGGGCCACTAATGAACCCAGGGCAATTAATGGGAAGGCAGGCTTGGATAACACATTTCTCTGGATGCTGTTACACAGGGTAAGCCCAGCAAACCCTTCCATCCCTGACAAGCATGGATGCTTTTGCACTATTAAGTTACCTTAACATATTTTGCATACATCTGTTCATCCAGAGGAAAGCTTTGGACATTTCTCTCATCTCTGGCATGGAAAGTACCTAATTTAATCCATTTGTTTGTTGGATACCTAGAAAGGAAACAATGAAGTCAGCTAATGAAATGCAAGAACACAGTGTTCACAGACATTTGCTGAGGTTTCCCCAAACGCCTTTCCAGAGAAGGAATAATTTTTTCTTTCCAGTTGCACAGTAACAGCAATGTGTTTTTTATGGAAGGGAGAGCTGCAAGATAAAGTAGTCCCAGCACAAAAACTCAGTAGCACCTCTTCACATACTTAAAACAGCGTGCAAGCCCTTGAAGGACAAAACCCTATATTTGATCCAATTACTGAAATTCAGCCAGTCTACAATAAAGTATCTGGAACTGAAAAAAGCCATCTCACAGGAACAGTGAAGAACACAACATCTAAGTGACAGGTTGTAAATATTGCTGTAAGCAAGCAGTAAAAAGCTGTGAGCAGAGTTAGAACTACACAATAGACCAAGTGCTGAAAGTCCAAATCTACGTGCTTCAAGCACCCAAAAAGAAACTGAGTTTTTAATTTTTAAGGGAGCAAAGGAAAAAAAAAAAGCTAAATCGATAAAATATACACACACAAAGAAAATTCATATAACTTCACAAAACATTACGCTTTGCATAATAACAGGCACACACAGACCATGTTCCTTGAAGCCTTGTATCTAATTATTATTTCATTTTTCATTCAGAAGGGTAAATTTAGATAACATACCTGTCACTAATTGACACCAGAAAGTCTTTAGGAGTGGAAGAGAATAATTCATGATTTGCAATGTCAAACTGCTTTACTTGGACTGGTTCACAGAGCTCAACAACAAACCTTAAAGACAAAAAGGAAATATTTAAACAAAGGAAAAAAAAAAAGACTTTTCCTTCCACAATTACAATCCTCAGCCCTGTACTCCATTACTGTTGCAAAGCCAGAAAAATGTTGTAGAGTAAGAAGGCAACACTTGTTGCTCCCTTCAGAATCACTAGTGATATTTTCCTGACTATCCAGCTTAGTAGCTCTAGAGAGCACCTGCAGCTACAAGAGCTTCATCCATCTTGTACTCAAAGGCATCAAGTCACAGAACTAAAAACTAAGGACAGCAAATATAATTTAAAATCACATCTGAAATACCAGTTAGTATATGGTAAATTCTGATCACCTCTCCTAGTTATTTGACAGCTGGAGAAAGAAACCAAAATCTCTACCTAAATACTCTGCGCTTTACCTTCTGCAAGATTATAATTATGCAAAACCTACAAATAGGAAAGTAAATAAAAATACCACCTTAATATTACTTCTCAATAGCAGAGCTAGATTTCTATGGGAGGCACAATAGAGCACCTTGTGCTAATTCTGTCAAAGTTCCTTACACACCCATTTCAAGCAGCAATACACCAAGGTCAAGTCAGTCCCAGAGGATAAACACATTGCCATCACAATGGAAAACTGTAATCATATGAGATGAGCAAACCTCAGTAACTTACCAGATTTTAGTACTGCAAGGATTGAGCATATAAAGGTCCATGTTTTCCATCAAAATAGCTGAAGTACTCTATATAAAAAGAGGATTAGTATTTTAAACTGCATGGTAGATACCAACACAGCATCAAGGATTTCTCCTGCTTTCCAAAAATAACTCTGATATTAGGTATGCGGACTAATAACCAAGTTTCATAACATTCTGAGCAAGATAATGTACAGGACATAGTAAATCATACTACTGTGGAGCCATTAAAGATTATTTACTATGGTGAGATGTTTAATACAGCTTGGTTCAGTTGTTCATTTTCTGTAATAAGTAGACTCTGCTCCCCTTTCTGAATTCACTTAAAAAGACATCAGGTCCTCTATAGCAATCCCTCTTAAAAAAAGCACAGATCACTATGTCCCATTTTAATAAATCAAATCCCCATAAACACAAACATAGGAACAAAAGATTACTTCACAAATCAGTGTTCAGTTTTAAGTGTACTTTGTAGTACTTCCTGCATAACACTACATTAAAATAATGCACACTGATAATTAGTAAATGCTTACCTTTGCCTCTGGATTCGCTGCCAAGATTTTGGCACCGCACTCTACAGAGGCGTAGTTATTCCTATTTTTCTGGACCTTTTTAGTGGCATGCTGCCCACCAACAGCAGAGGGGTGCATTGACTGACCTAGGAACAAGAAAATATTGCTACTATAACAAACCATGCAAACAAAACAGTATTTTCACTGTCAGCGAGCTTCTGCTCACGGCTTTTATATAATGAAGGCCATTAATTATGTAATTCCAGCAGAAAAATGAAGTTCCAGGCTGCATTCCAAATTGAGACAGTCTCCCTATTCAAATCTAGTACAAGATGAAAGCAGTCTCTATTTAGACCAAAGCAAGGAATCCTGAACTTACTCTTTTCTTTCTCCACTTCCATGACTTTCTTCTTCCATTCATCAAATGTTGGAATGTCTCCAGGGTCCTTTGGAGTTATTACTGATGTAGGGTCAATTTCTCCTGTTTTCTTAAAGTCTTTCTACAAAAGAAAGAGCCACCGATTGTGAATATTTTTCAGTACCAACAATGAAAACAAAAATGAACTTCAACAAACAAAGCAAGCTCTCATCAAGTCAAGAGCAGACACATCACTTGCACCCATGTTAACAACATCGTGCCAAGGTAAGCAAGCTTACAAGCCAGAAAAAACACGTGATGATTTCCTCCTGGAATTACAGATTCTCTCACCAAGGTGATGGTAATTTTTGTGGCTAAAGTAATACATTTTAAGTAAAATTTAAGCATTCTGTCTCAAACACCTGCTTTTCCTTCAAAATTTTTGCTTTTCCTCCCCCTAATAAGGAAAGGTTTCCCTGCAGCAAAAATCTTCAAACATAAATTTTGGTCATGACAGAATTCCAGAGGTCCCCTGGAATTTCTGAACATCTCAAAAACAGCAGAATGAGATGTTTAAAAATGGTTTCTTTAACATTTAATCAAAGAAATAATATTTTGGACTTCCCTAACAAAGCAGCAACCCTGTTAAATTGAATTTCAAGTCAACTTCTCTGTACAAACACATTTTCAGCACACCATCAGATGCACAAACAGCTTTGGCTCAACATTTCAAGTGTAGAGGCCATTTTGTAGAAAATGTTTTAAAGTTAGTTCCCAAGATATTAGTGATAGTTTAAATGTCATCCTAAAATAGCAAAAAGGCATGGCCTCGGTCATTCTTTAGTTATTTAAAAAACATAAGCTTTGGAAAGTGCCTCACAGTAAGAGCATAAAAAAGTCATATAGTTGAGTATAAAAGACCTGTCTAGTTAAATAACTCACTTTAACAGGGGCCAAGTAAGATTCCTGGGACAGAATAAAAACACACCAAACATTCTGTGTTTCCTCCAACTGTCATCTTTGCCTCTAGCCATCTGCTTGCTAGTCAGGAACTTCCTGACTCAGTCAAGATTCAACCCTCAAGCTTCTTTTCTACAAGCTCACTTGGACCACGCAACTTCCCCGTTTTCTTTTTCAGCTCATATAAAAAAAATTCTGCATCTACAGCGTCCTGTGGGAAGTCCCAGCTTAACCATCTTTACATAAAGAACAGTTCTTCTGAATTCTCCTCCAGATAGTTTACTTGATTTCCCCAAGTCTTATATTTGAAAAGACTTGCTAGCTCAGAAAAACTGAGTGCCAGCAGATCAGCTTTGCTGCCCTTTTCTCTCTGTTTTATACAGTGGCAATCAGGCAAGTGATGGTTATCACTCATCTTTATCAGTGATGATAACCTAGCAGAGGGCACTGGGCTCCTGTGTGTACTGAGTAAATATCAGCACTGCTTACCTCCCTTTTTAAGTTCTCCGAGGCATTCAGAGCAGATTTTTGCTCATCTGCCCCCTTTTCAGCTACTGAAACTTTCGACTCAAATTCAGATTTTGTCTTCTTTCCCTTGCCATGTGAAGATGATATATTCTCTATATGTTGACCTGCAAGGCTGAAAGTATAAAGAGTATAAGGACCCATAAAATCAGTCATAGGCAATAACAAACACACACAAACACAAACAAAATATGTAGATAAGCAAGCACATGCCAATGTTTGCTGCAAAGCCAGGACAGAAAAGAACAACTACCTTTACACTATTCAGACTCACAACCTATGTGGATACTCACCTCTCTGGTGCACTGACAAAAGAGGAAGGCTCACTCTGAGGGTCAGCCTCAAGTGTCCCACCAATATCACAGTCAGGTTCTGACTGCTCAGCTTCACTAGAGCTGACTACAGGGGTATCAGCACGGGAATTCTCTATTGCACTGAAGGGAAAGAAATAACATGCTTTTTAGCCTTCTGATGATATAAGTAACCCTGACAATCAACCACATAACTAAAGATATTAGAAAGTTTTCATAAAGCAACAGTCTCAGAAATAATTAAGAAACAGATGAAGTATGCTGTACTTAAGGAACTGCATCCTCAGCTGTACCCATGCAAGAAAAGAATTTCCATTTTAGCTTGTTTGTCCCAGAAAGGAACTCAAAACTAGCTTCTCATCTCCCAGAACTCTCATCTAACATTTTACCAGACACTGCAATGGATAATTCTTCCCATCATCATTACAAACTAACAACAGGTTCATGGTTATCTGGCTGCCAGCAATTTTCTTTACCCTTTCAACAAAGGAAAGAAACATGAGATTGAGTTCCTCACTAAAAGCTCCTAATGTTCCCAAGTCAATGGGTGGAAGTCAGAACAGAACTTGGCTAAAAGCAGAGGAGAAAAATGGTGCTGTAACAATATACAATAAAGCCAGGCAGACTTCCTTTCCTCTAGGTTCATTTATTTTTTTCCCCACTAGTGTAATAAAAATCAGGTAACCCAGCAGACCATTATCCAAGCTGTACCAACAGCCCAAACTAGCTGATCTGCCCACTGCTTCACATCCTCTCTCCCAGAAAGGCTGAACACACCACATCAGACAAATCCAGAGGCAAAAAGTGAAACAAAAGTCTCCCCGTTTGCTCTTTCGGAATGACAATGGGTGGAGAGAAGAAGATGGACAACCAATAACTTCCAGTTCTGACTGTCACATTGCTCTAGGCTAAAGCCAGGTATAAGTCAAAGTTTTATTCTGCCCTCTAAAATTCAGCATAAGCTTTCCTTAATGTCAGCAGCAAAGTAGGTTAATCCAATATCATGATAGAGCTGCCAAAACACAAATAGCACGTCAGCGACTTAAAAGGGAATCTTTCTGGTTCTCTGGCTGCTACAATTATCAACAGAAGCAGCTGCAACCAACCCAGGGAGACAATTTTAGTACCTTTCATATGATAGAGTTCCTACAGCATAACACAAAAACCTCATAGACATTCAAGACTTTTTGCAATGTAGCAAAATCTAACAAACATTATGAATACAAGAATTTATTGGCTACAAACAGGGAGTAGTTTCTCTGAACACCTCAAAAATGCCTACATCTGAGGTGCACAGTTTGGCTCTGCATGTAAAGCTTCACTAACTGAATAAGGCTGACTACTACACTTAAAGCTGAAAAGCTCCACATATTCTCCATCTCAGTGGGTGAGAGTATGAATAATTATCAACTGAATAAAATACGTAACAAGTATGAACTTAAAAATCCCCTGATCTCAGGATGTACCTGACTGGCCCCAAGTAACTAATTTTGGCAAAAGGTGAAGCTAGAAGCTGTGGTGTTCTCTCTCCTTTGGATACCTTGATTTGTTAGTAGCTTTGCCTTAACTTTTAAAATGCACTACCAAGCTCACTTTGCACAGCAGCTGTCTTTACTTGCAGGCAGAAGGAGCTCAGATAATTTTGCAAGAAGTTTGCCTCAGACTAGGCCTGAGTAGAAAAGCTACAGTCAGTGCTGTCCTAAAAAAGGATCCATTACAAAGTAAAAATAGTTTGGAATAAAATTACTTTCAGAATATTTTGACTAAGAGGCTCTGCTGTATTATTAGACCAGTAATACCTGAGGGAGATGGACTTTGTTACACTGACAGGCCTCAGCATCTAAAACAGGAAAAATGCTGTCTGAAGATAAAAAATGCAACTGTATCTTTTTAAAGATCTTGTTTAAATATGGGGTTGGACTACAGCTGTTTTGAATATTAATCTGTACAATAACAGACCATCCATTACTATTTAAAGCTAAATTGCAGTTTGAAATATGCATCTCTCCTATATTAATTCTGCCCTTTTTCCCTGAAAATGGTACTGGCGTCAGAACACTGCCCAGCATTAACTAATCAATCAGGTGCTCCAAAACAAGTTTCCATTTTCATTCATTTCATAGTTCAAGTCTTCAGAGTTCCTCACTCCAGTATCCCCAACTGTGACTGACAGTTTTGAACAGTTACCAGATACCAAGCTGAATGTTTAAAAGAAAAAAACATCCTGTCTCTACAACCTGACAACAGTAGGATTTACAACATGTTACAACAAGGAATCACTGCAGTAGTTGACAACAGCTATAAAAACAACAGGCTGAAACGATATTCCAGTTTTGCTTTATAAAAACTGCAAATTTTGGAAGACTTGCAATTAAAGACACTGATGAAGTACCAAAATGTGCTTAAGCATTAGCCCTGGTAGACTAGGCAAGATCAATCAGCAAACAAGACTTCCACACCTTTTCTATGGTAAAGAAACTCAATTTGGTAAAACAGAAAAACCGGACTCTTAAACCCAAGACACCAAAGACAAGTCTACTTAAACATTTGACACATTAAAAATTATCTACCAAAATATTCGATTTTTATCAGCAATCAGAACAATGTATTTCCCTCAGCACACATCAGAAACCCCACCAGAACTCTGTGAAAGTATTGAGAAGTACACACACATGCGTTTTCCTACTACAGTTCACATTTGATAGCACAGCATTCCACAAAAGAAGGGAAACCACACAAACTCCAGAAGGCTTCCTGCAGCAGAGGTAGCTCTGCAATACCCTGCTCAGTAGTAGAACTGCAAATGGTCTTGACTCCATTTATATAAAAACTTGCTATTTTTTCAAAAATCTCCTCATATCAGAACTTATTTCAGATTGCTCTGTTTTAAGTTCCAAAATAAAATTCTGCAGAGTTCTTCCTTAACTGAAAGCAGAGGCCATGGCTGAAGCAGCCTCGATGCTTGTTGTCACAGATGTGAAAGCACATTTGTGAAGGGCAGAAATCCTAATGGGAAAGACCTGAGGGCTTTTATAGTACAGATTATCTAAGCACATGGGCTTTTTCTCAAAGCAGCAGCTTAGAAACTGATAATGGCAATAGTATGTCACTTCATGCAAGTACACAACTGTTTATCCACACACTGAGTAAATGATGACATACGCCATTAGCACTGACACCATAAACCAGCAAAACAATCACATGTAACAGTCTAATTTTATCCCTACTAAACCTTTTAACAACATCAGAGTAAGTGATATTCTCGAAGACAAAAACCAACAAAATTTAAAGGGCTTACTCAGGCTGTGAGACTGGAGGTATCTCTGAGGTAGGTGAACTGGAAGTGTTTTCAGTGCTTGCAACTATGCTGGAGGAAGCTTCATTTACATCTGCTGAGGGTGGACTCACAACTTCAGGCTGGCTTGCTTCACTTATTTCTGTCGACTGTGAAAACATCACAGGTGAACACACATTTTTGCAAAACCTGAACAGGAAAAGCATTCATACAATAACATCTGGTATGGAGTTCTGAAAGTTCAGTAGTTCAGATTTGTCAGAAATAAATTTTCTTTCTTCCTTAAGTGGTATTCTGTGTTGCTCTGGGATAGTTGCAACACTCTTCCACAGTCTGCAATAACATGTAAAAATATTAACTGAAGCAGGGATGTGCAATCTTATAGAGACAGTCAGGAGAACACCAGTTTGAATATTGCAGCAACGGAAAAAACAGTTCCGCTTGCATGTTCTATTACAATAAAATTTACTGTTTTCATCCTAAACTAAATTTTGGAGAAGGCTTCCAATTTTTCACTCAAATGGAGGTCCAAAAGTCTTCAGAAGTCTATTCCATGCTGTAACTGAATAAAGAGATTAATCACTTATGGCTTCCGACAGCTTAGTAGTCTTGAGTCTTACTTATTCTAGGTCTTCAGTTTTCATAAGCCTTTGCACAGCACACTCAAAATAAGGCTTAGTAAATCAGAAAAAGCATATAACCACTGAAACAGGTCAGATTAAACTCTTGCAGCAACACAAAATATTATTAAACAAAAGCCTCTTGTCAACTGCTAGATTACTCCAAGCCATCTAACTGAAAAGGTCTGAAGGCTTTATTATAGAATTACACATCAAAACCATGCATTATGTTTTCTGAAGTATGTCCTATGTATTGTCTTGTAATCTACAAACCAGAAATATATAATCAAATAAATCATCTTTGAGAGTGAGTTTTATAACATTTAACACTGAGCACTGGCTTAATGGTATCAATGGCAGACACTACTGAAGCACAACCCTTTTTCCATTTTGAAAAAAGAAATTAAATTGACAGAAGCCAGGAAGGATCAAAGCTAAAATGGACTGCTATGATCACCAAGTCTGATTTTTATAAAAAATACCTCAGTGAGAAGGTTTTTCATATTTTATTTATAAAGAGACATCCTTAACTATAACATCCAATTTTAATTTATCTTGGAAAGTTTCATTTAGTCAGTACCTACAAGTACTAAACTACTCCTATTACTTATGCACACGGGAAATGCAAGGTCTGTTAGTTCACACATTTTCTCCTTCACTGGAAACATGAGTCTAACAGTAGTCCTGTGTGCAGGTGAAATGTGATAGATGGTTACCAGGAGCTTTAGATAATCAAAATGAAAGGCTGAAATCCAAGAAGCATTTGAAGAGTGTATGTAGACAGCAAATGAAATAAAAGTCTTGCCTGGTCAGATTTTGTGAAGTCATTGAGCAGCTCTTCCACAGAGTAACTCCGTGTACTTGAGTCTGCCTGCTCGGACTCCAGCCTGGGACCAGCCTCTTCCCCCTGGAATATTACAGGTACAACAGCTGTAAGTACACAGTAACACAGGCCTTCTATTCTCAGTAAGAGGAGCCACCTCTGATCAGACTGAGTAATACCACCTTTTCCATCATTAAAATATCAACAAGTTAAGCTACATTAATCTTCAGAGCCACTGCCCGCATATGTTTAAAATCTCACCTGCACAAAGACTATGGCAAGTTAAAAAAACTCAGTTAAATCTTCACTGAAAAGATCATTTTAGCATTGTCTTATATCATTCAGTTTGTCTGCTAAGGAAAGCTCATCATTCTGCTATGACTTCCCATGCTGACAAATCCTCCCTATCTCCTTGCTGCCCAAAAGAGAAGGAATGTAAAATAAATCCTAAGATGACTTGCAACCATTAAAAAAACAACACGTGGCACATTTCAGATGCAGGAGTCTAATCAGCAGAACGAGAGTAATTGCACAAGTCTGCTGTACCCTTTTACAGCAACCTTCTCTTTCACAACTAAAAATTTACAATCAAGTGCAGTGAATTCACAAAGTAAAAAAAAATACACAGTTGAGGGGAAAGAGGTTTTAAAGCCACCAGACTAAAACTAACAAGAATTTACACTTGCCCCTCAAACTTTTTTTAAGTTGACTACAAAATAGGAAAGTTATTTTTGAACAATACTTTAAAATACAGCAAGAAATCTGGTAGAAATTTACATCCCCCTTGTTTTATAAGGGCTGTCGAAAACCCTGTGGCCAAACACTAAGTGCTGGAGTTCAGATCCAAAATGGGCTGCTGTGTTACACAACACGAAATGACATTAATTTGAGAGAGTTAAGGCATCCAGTAGAAGAGCAAGAGCTACAAACCTGAGTGGGAAAATCTTAGAGACAACAGCTAAGCAACATTTTCCCCCAAACATTATTAGCTCACAGCCTAGTCCCTAAGATGAAATAGCATCAATGGCTTGAAGAGACAACTGATCTAAGGAAAACCCATCAAGGGCTGCATAACTGCTCTTTTCTGAGCAGGGCAGCTCCAGCAGCCTAATTAGGAGTAACAGACTCATGCTTAAGATTTCTCATACACCCAAGAGATTTTCTTTAATGAGTAAAAAGAACAGTGTAATGTATGAGTTTTCACTTCTTTGGGTTTAGGTTCAGAAATGTGCTTAACAATGCAGCCACATTAATAGAATGAAAGGAAGAATGTTGGAAAAAAGTAGAAAACATACACCAGTGGCTTCCCAGCGTCAAAGCTTACTTGATCTTTCCAGTTTTATTACATCAGCCATTAAACTAAAGCAGAACTTTTTTTTTCAGGCAGCCAGAAGAATAGGACTGAATGCTATTTGGCTGCACAAACTGGAAAAAAAAAATACAGCTACCCTAGTTGTTGAAATGCTTAAGAAACCTACAATAATTCAAGGGTTTTTTACAGTCAGGCAGCTCCCCACCTGAGTCAACTGGAATGCTCAACACATATTTTTCAATTTTGATGTGGCATATAAAAGCTTTATTGGAATGAAGACCATGATTAACACTACTACAGATTGCTGGAGGAAATGATAAAACCAATACATCAATACTACCCATTTTTATCACGGGACTGATTCTTTACCTATGTAAATAAATGAAGTTACCCTGACTTTCTGATGTGACTCAATAGCTTGGCAACTCACTACACAACTGCAATATGCAGAAACTTGTAATGACTTAATCAGGGTGGGACAATTACACTCAATTTAACCTAAAGTGCTGAGTATGTAAAAAGGGATCATACCTTATTATCTATTTCACACAAATATTTTAGCTTTGTTAATTATTATTAAACAGGAAGAAAACAAAGTGATAAATACTGACTTAAAACAATTAATCTTAAACCTTCTATTTTGGATAGCAAACATTTGTGCACTGTTTTTAACACAACACAGATGTTACTGGCATACCATGGCCTAGATTCATCCAGGCCACCACCTCTGATATTGGTTTCTACAGAGCCACATACTCTCCCTCATGCCCACTTCTTCTAACATCTGCCACCCAAATAAAAAACCTTAAGCCACCAAAATTTACTATTTTCTTTCCTCTCCCATCCCAAACTGTTCCCTTGTATTGTTGCATAACTGCAACAAACCTGAAGGAGAACAAAAACTTGGGAAGATAACATCCTGGTTCACAGACCAACTGAAAACACTAAATATCCTAGCTAAGAAGACCCTGTGAATCAAAATGCATGAATCATTTTTTAAAATTCAATATCAAGTCAGACTGAGTAAGTAATTAATATGATGTATTCAGCATACCTTTTCCTGGAAATTTTCATCATCATTGGCCAGGGCACAAGCATCACCTGAAGCATATTGCACTGCCGATGAGACACTGTCTTTACAAAAGACATTGCAAACAGGAAGCCTATTAAAAAAAAAAAGTAAAAAAATCTTAATTTAAAATGAATAAATGATATTTTAGAATTTCCTCAGCATTGTCCCCAACCTTTTTTTCAGCTGTTCCCACAATGTGGCTAAAAAAATACGCATATACAGTTCATAGATACTCATAAAACTTATTCGAGGACTTCACCTCAAGAAATTAGAAATCACAACAAATGTAGCACTTCCAAAACACAAAACTATCAGCAAAACAGTTACTGAGGTGTTACTATGTCACAAAAGTGGAAGCTGACACAAATTAGTTAAGTTACTGCAAGTTAGAAACATTGAATCAACTATATCCTTTGTCACATAGCAATGGACTATTTCTAGCAATGATTACTGCTAAGAAAAAACTAAAGCCACGGACTAAAAAAATAAAGCTCCTTATTTCCCTGCACAGACCATACCTGAGAAAATTCTGCACATTCAGCATCATCAAGCATATTTTAAAAAATTAGAGAAAATAAGTACACTAAAGGCCCATGCAAAAACCAATGAAAATGTACAGACAAGAGGCAAACGAGGTGCTGGCTTCAGCTACAACCACCAGAGACATTTGTTTTGAACTTGCAGTTCTGAACAGTTTTGCTGTGCAATAGAAATGGATTTATTTCTGTAGAAAAACAGCATCATCTATACAAACAGTTGTACCAGAACAGCATCTTTTGTTGCTTAGAGCACACGATCCTTTCACATCCTAAACCAGCATCTGAACAGCAAACCACCCAGCTTAGAGGCCCGAAGGTCTTCATGCTGACTTCAGGTGAGGCCAGCAGAACTATGCAAACTGAGCTTTCAGTGGAGTTTTCAACAACACTTGAACATCAGTCACCTGCCACCTTAAAGACAAACATCTTTCATTCAGGAATTACTGTTCATACAACAGCCAGGTGAATTCACACAAACAGCCTGAAAAAAAAGGACAGAGGAGGAGGCAGGTCTATAGCATAGAAAAATCTGGATACAGCAACCTTAGTCAGAAGAGTAAGATCATTAGCAGGTCATGATTCGCTTACACAGCTGGGATCATTCTAGTGCTTAGAATTTGAACTACCACCTTTCTTAAGGGCTTGAATATCAACTTTATTGGGAAGCATATGCAGCACAGACTCCTCCATCAAGGAGGAGCCCATGCAACAACCACAGCCAAGTACAAAATTTAAAAACAGTTTTATGCATATATACATATATGCACACACAGAGGGAGCACCACTTCTCCAGGCTGCAATCACAAAAATCAAACTTTTCTTGTGGAGATACAACCCTATTGCTCCTCTTTCACCTGCATCTGCAGGGATTATCAGCAGGTACCAGCCACTAAATCCATGGCTCTCGCCATTAGGAGAGCAGAAGACAACAGACAAGGAATTTGTGGGACCTGACACACTATTCTGGAGACAGGCAAATAAGGCGCCCAGGTCTGTCTCAGCCCCAGACCACCTCAGTAATTTCTCTTATCTTTGAGGCAGTAGCTTTCCTCTATGCTAAATGAAAGCCTTCAAGTCAGGTAGAAGCAGCTGCAGTTACTGGAAGATAAAGAACTGAATATAAGGGTATGATATTGTAGCAGGTACAATGTCTCACACAGCCATTGAGAAGGAGGTATATGCTTCTCACACATCTTAAATTCCCATCCCATCATGCAGTTACTTGTTTGTATTAAGTTTTCCATCAAACCTCTGTCTTATCTTAAGCACAGGATGCACATTTAAGAGAAGGAATTAAATGTTACCAGACTTTCACGGCCTTACTACCTAGCTCTCACTTGGGAAAATCAGTTATGCAAATACTTTGAGTCATTTATATTGCTAAAAATTAGTTTCAATCATTTCATGGTGCAATTTTCTCATGCTCTTCATTCCAGTACCTCTGATCTCTCCTTCCAGATATAACAACTCCTTGGTTCTTCATAAAAAATACAATAGAAAAATCAAAAATTATACAGAACATACTGTAGCTCATCCCACCCTGTCACTACACACGCAGGCACATTCATTTCCTATTTTGCTTCCACTAAGGGGGCATCTCCGGTGAGCTGCACAGAACAACATGAAGACCTTCAGTGCAGAAAAGGAAAGGTATCGTTGGCTGTGAATCAGCATTTTCAAACACAAGGTATATTTTCACAAAAGCATTAATAACTACTTTAGTACTTGTAGTCACAAAAAGCACTCAGCACAAAAGACACATTTCTTGCCTTAATATACAAAGAGTTTTTGTGCAACAAATCAGGCTTTATTAGGGCACACACACCGCTTTTAGAAGAATGCGGTTTGGCAGCTCAGATTTAAACTATTCTGACAATCTGTGTCTAATGTCTGATTTGCTTACTTTCCAAAATTCTTCTTGGTCTACTCCCCAACTCCAACATGATGCCTCAAGTCTTCCCAAAGCCCTCTAAGCTAGGGAGGGGACTGAGAACTTGTTGTGTATGCGTGCAGGCACCCACAGGAAAACCTGAGCCCTACTGCACCAGAGGATATATCACTCAACTGCTGCCATCAAGCTCTGACAGAGCATTAAGAACACAAATCCACAGAACACCAATGCCACATGAGACCAGCCAGTCTGTGAGAAGTCAAATTAATCATCTTACCAAGGCCACCACGAGTTTTCTTTTTCTTCAGACTTTCAGCATTCTGCATATTAATTCAACAGGCTTCTTTAGCCACAGGCTGGTAAAGGATACAGCCCATAATAAAAACAATTTGCCAAAGCAAGCATTACTCTAAATGCAGAAAGTCAAACATGAGAATCTAATTGTTAATTTACAGAGGAGAGAATTCCCCTTGAGTTTAATGAACTTGCAGTGTACATACAGTGGAAGCAGAGCAGCTTCTGCCTGCACATACTAATCCATCCTTCCCTTTCTCATGACCCAGGAGTAGTATTTTAATGCTGACTCAGAAAGCAGTAGACCTAATGCCCAAATAGTGCCGGAGATTAGTCACCAGATATACTGTCTCAGGTACAAGGTAGATCTTCAAAGGAAGAGATTGTTCCAAACACATAACCCACAGTCAGTGACTTACATGGATACAGAGGTTTTCAAGAGTTCCATTTTTATATGTATGACTCAAAATACCACCTGCTATTAAATCTCATAAAGAACAAAGAAACTTAAGCACGACTCTTAGTGCTACAATTAACTATAGTTTAAAAGCTATTTTCTTTAATATGCCTTGAATTTTTCAGCTTGATATGCACAAACCCCAGAGTAAATGCTACAGGCTCAGACAAAGCAGAGGGGTGGGGGGAATCTACTTTTCCCAGGGCAGGCACACACTGTGGTTGCCCACTGAAGCAGAAATGCTGCTCACCCCTATCTGAATGGTTCAGTACACTCATGGCTGTAAAATTGGCTCTGCTCTATTGAGGCTGTTCTGCTTTTGAAAAGGAACACACTGAAATTCAACAGTGCAGGTGGTTTGGAAATTGCAGAGTAGGTTTCATGTGAAAGACCGTCCAGTTCTAATTTGGCTCCAACTCCCTAAGTAATTCTGAAGGAGGCTGCAGAAGACTATCAGAGATAGAGAAGCTATTGATAACTGTTTTGACAGGCATAACAATGAAGCAGAAAGCAAACAACTGGTAAGAAGAATTAATCATACAAGTTACAGGTGAAAAAAAAACAATTTAGCGAAATATGAAGGCAAGAGGAGTTTTTCCACAATTTGATCTTCCCAGAGGAAAGCAGCCCAGGCTTTCCAAGGACTTCATATAACACTGACACTTACACAGCTTCAGTTCAAACACATCTGTCCTCTAAACAATTAATTTCAGAAATTCTCCCCAAGCAAGACCTATTTTTGGACACTGGAGAGTGATGCAGTTCAGAACAGTTTACATTCGACACCTGCAAGACAGTCATTTAAGCAAAGGGAAAATGAAAGGAGGCTATCACCAGCACATGAATTCCAAGCCCTCCTTGCAGGCACAGGGAATAGTCTCTCTCCAGGGCAATCCCTGATGTTTTCTGCACCTCTCGGAAGGCTGTATTACCAACAGGTGCAGATGTGCCAGTGCCCAATAGCTACCAGGGAGAAGGAAGATGTCATCGTTCCTGCCATGTGACAATTCTCTACTCAAAATACTCACAAGATCAGACAGGACTGTGCAGAGGAGAAGGGTGGGTTTTGGACCCAGGGCAGAGCTGGCCTGTGAATGGGGAGAGGGTCCTGGTTGTTGGTGGAAGTTCACCTTCCTGATAACAGAGTAATTGACTTCAGACTAATCAGGTTAAAATTATAAAAATTAAAATTATAAAAGCTGTGAAAGGGCAAGGAAGACAGGAAAATACCTTTTGCTTTGAACAAGTCCTACAGGTCTGTGACTATCACTAGTGAACTGTCAAAGAGAAAAAATGCTCTGCAAGAATGAGGAGCTCAGCAGATCCTCAACCAAACCCTCCAGTCAGCAGTAACCTGCCTTCCAGCCACTGGCAACACAGGAAAAACAGCAGGAAGAATCCTCACCCTCTCCCCAGCAACTTAATGGAATCAATCTTTCTCTCAGAACAGTTCAGCCGAGGGACTTGTATTTAAAAGGGCCTGCAGAACAAAGTAAATCTCTTGGAAAATGAAGCCCAGGCTTTTAGGACAGCGACATTACTTCAACCAGTTAATTGCCAGGCACTGACTGCTGTAGCACAATCTCCCCAGACACAACACTCATTTCTGCATGTGAAGTGGAAATACGTATTGATAAATGCAACGAAGAATCATTAATCTTCCTTAATACTAGTAAAAAACTCCAAACAAAACAAAGCAAAAAACACACCACAGAAGAGCAGCATAAGATAATTGTAAAAGTTACGGTGGACCTTTAAGGGAGAAAAAAAAGCTGGAAACTAGAACTACAGACTTAGACTAAGCAAGGATACCGCCAGCAAGGCACTGATATCACCTCATTTCCTACCACTAACTTGATTCACATGCTTAAAAAAACAACCCCAAAACAACTGAAACGGGAGCTTTTTCAAAAATCCTTTACCAATCTATTGTATTTTGCAAATCAGTGTTTAATCTTGCCCACACGTTTCGAAGAATGTGCTCCCCAAACAGTTATTTCACTTACTCAGAGGAGCCAAACACAAAGCTACTTCTGACAATACTGAATTCCATAGCTTCAAACAATGAGATTCCAACCATTGGTTTAAAATAGGGCTTTCAGCATTTTAAATGCATTAACATGCAAAGACTGCAAAGGGAGGTTCCAGCAGCACCAGATACTTCATCAGATTTAACTGATTTACTGCCTGAAGGGGTAGTCCAGCCTTCAGCCACATAGGTCTCTGCACACTCTGATCTGGTCTTGAGAATATGAATACCAGTAAGTCCTGAGGGGGGGAAAGAAAGCCAGCTTCGAGCCAGGGTAAACCCAGAGAGCAAACCAAGAAGACAGAGGGAGAACATACTATTTGTTCATGACTGCCCACTGTTGTCCTAAGCCAAATAACGGAAATGAACTTCATTCCTTTCTTACAGTGCTACCAGTATTCCTCTCATCCTCTCCCAGGAAAGGCTGCTGAGATAACAGACACCTTCATGGCATCTAATTGTACATTGTTTTGATCCAGTACCTGTAATAGACAACAACCTACATTATGTGCATGTTGCAATGTAACTGAAACAAACACAACCCTCTTTCATTTCTTGAAAGGAGGATCCAGGTGCCCTATTTCAGGGACTGAAAGCAGGACAGAAGTCCTTAGCCCTCAAAGGTGTCCGTGTGGAAGTGCCCAAAGGAACAGGCAGTTCTGAGTGACTCCTGGGAAGAGACTTGCGTAACACTGAAGATTGCAGCTTATGAGAACCTCGCTCTACTGTCAAACTCTAGCTAATATCTTTAATGCAGGAGTTTGGGGAAAAGAACACATTGTGGAAAAACACAACAAAACCTGATACCAACCACAAAGACTACAGGGAAACAGCAGAACAGCCACACACAGTGATTAAACGTTAAGGCTCTTACAGACTGTAGTAATGTGTAACTTAGACCTCTGAAGATTTCCCTCACTGCCTAAATTCATAAGCTTGTCTACACAGGCACAGGGCTGCAACAGCAGGCTCCAAACCAACAGCTGCTCTGCACCAAACTCCCCATGCTAAAAACCCGCTGTAAGTGCAACACAGACAGAGTGCCAAGGAGGGAACGTTACCCTAAGTTTAGCAACATGAATTTTGCCCTAGATCATTGTAAAGCTCCTACCACCTGACTCCCAGACATTTTATAATGTATTTTTAATAGGCTTCTCACCTGTAAAGGATTTCAGCAATATCCTGATTGCCATTCCAAACCCCAGGCAAGGGATTGCCATTCCTTTGGGCACCTAAGATAATTCTTGAACTGTTGGAACCTTTTACTAATATTCCAATCCAGTTTGTCTTTCATATAAACACTTTTAGTCACCCAAGCAAAAGTTCCAGCTTTGGGATGAGTCTTTCATTGAAACACACAGGGTCTTATAGATCAACACAGCAACCTCATGATGGGATAGAGGCCACTTTAGTACACAGTTTGCATAACAAACAACCAAACTTGAAGTTTCTAGGACAAATCATTCAGAAGATACTACATGAAAGCAGTTCACTGATTTTCAAGTAATTTTAGGAGGTAAATATTCAATAATTGATTGAGCCAAGCATTTGTTTGCATAAGACACCAGAGCCCCTGCTCACACGCATCACCTTCAACTTGAGCAGGTTACAAGCTGGGCAGATTCAAATTTCATTTTTAGGAGTCCAAGAGTTCCAATGCAGCTTTTGTCCCAGCCTTAACCACAGAGCAATGACACTTCCAAACAAGATACTCCATACCTAGGAACATACTTTCCATTCTGAAATCAGATGCCTGCAACAACAGTTTTGATTATATGAACAGTGCCCAAATCACTACATTTCTTCCTGTTATAAAATGCAAACACACGGTGCTTATTTAAATTTCAGCCTTCTGAGGAGATTTAACTAGAGCAGAGGAGAATCCCATATACAATTCTGAGTCCCACCACAAGCAAGTTACACTAACAGTCCTATACAGATCATTAGGGCATCCTCCTGCAAACATACTCTGCTGAAGAGAGGATTTCTATAAGAGGCACATCACCCTGGAACACAAGCCTCTCCTCCCCAACTCTACCACTCACACCTTTCTGCTGCTAACAGATGCAAGCTCCAGGTTTAAGCCAGAAGTCAATAATAAGGCCAATAAACGTTCAATTAGCAAAACCTCAACTCCTGTGATCTCTAATGTGGTTTGCACAGCTTTCACCTGTGCAGGAGGAGCAGCACAATAAACCCCAGTGCTGTTGTCATGCTGTTTTTCAGAGCTCCTCGTGCATTACAGCTTTCAACACGCACACCTTCAAAAATGGACAAGACTGTAATGCAAACCCAAACTAGAATTAGTTTCTCTCATTAAAATTCACACAAATCTGCACATGAATAGGTGGGAATAAAGAACAGTATCAAGATCCACTCCGTTCCAATGTACTTGTACCTAGGCTTTATTCCTGGCCATGCCACTGACCCAATGTGACCTTCACAATTTTCAGGGTACACATTACAGATTGCAGAGTCAGAGCTACTAGGCCAGGGGGTTTCCACCAAACCCAGCACATCTTGCTGCTAAACCACTTTGACACAAGCCATACTTTATTGATGTGATACTCAGAGTAACGACAACTCAAGAATCCTGAAGTGCACATGCACTTATCCCCGTCTTCCATTTACTCACAGTTGTAAACCCAAGGATAAGAGCTCATAAAAGCTGAGTAGATGAGGATGTGGCAATGAACTTTCCGGGATAGAAAGACAAATTACTGTAAGATTTCTTTATTAAACTCACAGCTAACACCCGGCAAGTGCAGCAAAAGCTGAGGTCAGAACAATTTACACAGGTTACTCTTCAAACAACTGTCACAGCTGGTCTCACTCCTGATAGTATTGGTATTCCTATAAGCTCCTAAATCTTCTCCACTTATAGCTCTCTATATTGTCAAACTACAAAGCACTACAAGTTTTAAACATATTTTTTACATTATGATCACCCACACAAAGGGATTAACTAAAGCATTAAGAAAATCTTTGGAAATTCAGGACAGCAGGAGTCATTTGTCAGGCACAGTCAAAGCTCCAATGTGCACAGATGCCTATTATTTTTAGAGCACTACATTCCTGAGCCATACCTCCATCAAAAGTATTTCCCTAAAGCCATGCAGGCATCCCGCTCTTCTGAAACTCGGAACAATCTCGCTGGCTCAGGTCTGTCAGAGCTGTGTCTGTTCCAGCTTCAGAAAGCCTCCAGTAGAGACAACTCCGACCCTGCACTCCCAAACCAAAGAGCATCACGTGGCTTTTATTGAAGTGACACTGGCTAACAAACCCCTATGCTCAAGCTTCTGTGTTTTTTGTACACTTCCTAATACACAGTCGCATTTTTAACTTACAGGATGGCATCTCCCAGTTAAAAAACCACATCAAATCAATATTTTTACCAATTGGTACTTCCCCACTGAACCAACTTCTTTAGGTGAGCTTGAAAATGCCCGATGGGAGACTAAAAAGTTCCTGTTTTACACTTGATTTCTAAGAAAGAAGTAACATCCACCCAAAAGTAAAACAAAGCCCAGGTCAAAAAAAAAAAAAAAAAAAAGATAAGGGGGTCCAAGCAGCCCTGAGTGTTCTTTCAGCAATTGTTTTGTCTTCTGGTTTTTCCCCTGCCTTTTTGCTTTTAATTTGATCATCTGTTGACACTAGTCTCACCTGTAAGGAAAGAGGTTCTCTCCTAGTAGCACTAAACCCTTTGAAAACTACATTTCAAGACAACTAAATTTAAAAAGCCAACATGTATAACACAAAGCCTTCCATTTCCACTTGAAGGTTCTTAACTGCTTATGTGAACAAAGGTGCTAATTTTCATTTTAGTACATCACACCTTATCACAATCCAGCAACAATGAAGGAATCAATAGACTTCAAGGCTTTCCAATTACAATTCCAACATGATCATAGTCACAACGCCATCCTTGCAGACAGGGGATTTTAAACTCTCTACTGCAAATTTATGTCTCCTAACCATACCCAAGAGGAACACAGAATTGTCAGAGATTTACAGGACAGGTATATTATTCCAACAAGTTAGCTGGATGTGATATTCCTTCACCAATATGGAATAGGTGCCTGAACTTCTCCTCAAACTAAAGAGTTCTGTTCAAACAGCAGACTAAGAACACAGCAAGAAAAAAATCCCTCCTGACCATCTGCTGATCATTAAGCTGAGAACACCTCCCCTAACAAATTACCTGGAGGCAGGAACAGATTATCAGCCTTCAAGGCACTCCAAGCAAGAAACAAAAACTGTTTTCCTAATAATTTCCTAATAAGAATCCTCGCTATACAACTAGAACCTTCTGTGAGAAGAAACCTAGTTGTCCAAGGAGTAAGACCAAAGCTGTCTGGAGACAGTTTATGGGGCTCACAGCTCACTTGATCAAACCCTCACAGCCAGAAGCCTTTTTGTTTTAATTGAGTTTTCAAGTACTTTTAAGACTCACTTTTGTCTCCTATAAACAAAAATGTGATGACATGAACCAAATTTGCTTCAGGACTGTTCAAATCCTGTAACACAAGCGTCAGCACCAGATTTGCAACTGATTCTGTACTGGGAGATGCCTGGGCTCCCTCTCTTCATCCAACTGGAATCAACGGTGAGACAAGCCATAACTTCAAGATTATTTCTTTTTTTTAAGCAGGCTATCTGAACAACCTACAGGAACCATGCTAAAGTAGTACAATTGTGGCTGTTCAGTTTTCAATATTTGCAGTTTGCTGCCTATCAGTTCTCAAACAGTGACTCACCAAGTTCAAAGAAGGCCAAAGTTTAAGAGGCCCAGAACTTACCACACATAAATACATCCTCCTAATATTTGTGTTCTGGTAAATATCATCTCTTAAGGAAGTTTGAAAACAAAGTAAACAGGAGATGCTGGAACAAAACCTAGCTGAGGTAATCACCCTGAAACACACTGTCAAAGGTATAATCAAAGCAAAAATAAGAAGGTTCATTGGGTATAGTTCAACACAACTTCTGACAGACTCAGAAAAAGGGTTTCAAGAATAAAGCATCGTGATCTTTCAGAGAACAGTGCAAGAGTTCAGCCTAAAATTGGAAAGGTAAGGATACCTCCAGTAAAAACACAGAGAGGGAACAACACACACCCGTAACTTTGAACCCCGGTGTGCGGGTTCAACGCTCACCTGACGCCGCTCGTCCGCACCAGGTGACTATTGCGGCTCTCGGGGGATCGCCCTCCGACAACCACCACCTGCCTCCGCGCTGCCAGCACAGCAGCGCATCCCTGTGTTCCCAAAAACAAACACCTTACCTTCCCAGGCTGCCCGGGGAGGTCGGCGAGTCTCCCTCTCCGGACACATTCAAAGCCCACCTGGACGCGTCCCTGTGTCACCTGCTCCCGGTGACCCTGCCTGGGTGGGGGTGTGGGCACTGGTTGATCTCCAGAGCTCCCTTCCAACCCTCGCAATCCTGTGATCCCCCAACGCCCCATCCCCGCATCCCTCCCAGGGAGCGCTGCCCGGGGCGCGGCTTCGGAGGTCTCTCCCGGCGGCTGCGGCGGGGGGGCTGAGGGGCCGGCACTCACCAGAGCAGGGCGCAGAGCAGGAGGCAGGAGCCCAGGGCCAGGGGCCGGCGGGGCGGCTCCCTCATGGTCTCCCGGCTCTCCCTGTGCGGGCCGTGCAGCGGCGGCGGCTCATCCTCCCTCAGCCCCGGCGGCTCCGTGAGGGCTCCGGCCGTTGTCGCGCGCGGCCCCTCCCTATGCGCGGCGCGAGCGGCGGCACGCGCTGCCTGCGGGGCAACGGCGGCGCCTGCGCAAAGCCCCTCCCGGTGCGCGAGCCCGGCCGTTACTGCCCCCCGTACACCCCGGCCCCGCCCCTTTTACCCCCTCACACGCTGAGCTGGAAGGATACGCGTCACCCCCCGCTTCGCGCCCGTCAGCCAATGGCCTGAGCGTCCCGCGCGCTGACCCCGCCTCCCGACCCCGCCGATTGGGCGGTGCCCTTGCACCTCGAAGGACCCCCTCCGTGAGGTGTCCGAGTCAGGAGAGCCGTTAAAGGGAAAGCGCCATAGTGATAAAAGGCGGCTGGCGGCCAAACCCGAGGCCGCGAGGCTCGCTAAAACCGTCACTACCTCCGTTCCAAGGGATATTTTAAGCAACAGCGCTCCGACACGATAGCTTTAAATTGTTTTTTTAAAATTTTGATCAGGCTTCTCTGCGGGCTGCTGAGCGCTGAGGCCCCCCAGAGGGGAAGGCGCGCGGGGGCTGCCGGGAGTTGTAGTTCTGGGCAGGAGAGCGGCTGTACGCAGCCCCGGCCGCCATTTTGAGGGCGCCCTGAGGGGGCCCGTGATGGGCAGTGCGGTCGGGCTCCACCCCTGTGTGTGTGAGAGGCGATTAAGATGGTTCGGTGCATATTTATATCCAGTGTGCGAGGAGGAGCCGAGCACAGCCAGGGGCCAGCTAGGGAGCGCTGCTTGGGAGATGCTCAGGGAATACAGGGCAGTCTGAGGGCGATGTGGGACAGAAGGGAGGAGCTTTCCCTGGCACTGGCACGTTTGGGTGCACTGGTAGAAAAACACAACAATTACTATCAAACACAACAGGCATTTGGCAGGTAACCAAGCCTAATTCTGGCCATCTGCAGTGTGGCATGAGGTGGGCTTTACATGAGGCAGGAACACCATCCTTGCGGCTCACACACCGCTGGGGATTGGGTTCCCAAGGACAGGAGACGCGGTGGCAGCAGCGAGGCACGACACAGCCCACGGGGAGCCCGGGAAGGCACAGGTGGATTAGTCACGGGGATGCCACGCTGGAAACGTGCACATGTCAGGACTCTGAACGAGGAAGGACAGCTCTGCCTGCTGGGCGGGAGTGACTCACGGCAACCCGGACGGGATCAGGGCCCTCCCAGGTCACAGAGGGCCCTGTTTTCCCCAGAGCAGCTCCAGCCCCATCACCCAGCCCTTAGAGCCTTCCCGGGTGCCTGCAGGGCTCAGCGAGGGGCTGCCGAGCTGCAGGATTGCGTGACTGGAGTCAGCCAGCACTGGAAACCTCTGGAGAGTCTTTGTTCTTTTCCTGATTTTTCAGCCTGTAACTCTGTGCTTTTGTTAACACCCAGCACCCCTTGCCCTTCCAAGAGCTCCACGTGCCACAGACAGCAGACAGGCCTGCATTGCAACGCATGGAGAAGGGATGAGGGAGAAGCTCCAGCTTTGTGCCCCATCCCCACACAGGCTGGGGTTTTAATCTCCCTCCCAGCAAACCACAGACCATCCTGTGACAGAGACAGCCTGCCCTGCAGTGCCTGAGGAGGGGGCTGTCGCAGGAGGATCCTTGGTGCATCCCTGATATGTCTGTTTGTAAAATGGGGGATAACAGCACAGCTGTGAGCTAGGGTGCAAAGCAGTGCCCTCTGCCCCACACCTTGCAGCTTAGCCAGAACCACAGAATCATTGGGGTTGGAAAAGAGCTCTGGAGATCATCCAATCCAACCCCCTTGCCAAGGCAGGGTCACCTGGAGCAGATGACACAGGGACACATCCAGGTGGGTTTGGAATGTCTCCAGAGAGGGAGACTCCACAACCTCCCTGGCAGCCTGTTCCAGTGCTCTGCCACCCTCCATGGAAAGAAGTTCTTCCTCATGTTGTGGTGGAACTTCTTGTGTTTTAGTTTATGGCCGTTGCTCCTTGTACTGTCACTGGACACCACTGAAAAGTCCAGCACCAAACTCTTGACACCAGCCTTGGAGATATGTACATGCACTAACGAGAAACCCGGCTCTGAGCTGCTGGGAGAGGCTGGGACTCCACGGGGAATTCCTCTGTGAGTCACGGGTAAGTTTCAAAGAAACCCATGGGATTTAACACGGGCATCTCACAGAGGAAAACAGGCTCACTGAGCCACAGTAGGGGTTATACCAAGATGAAGGTGGCCAGGAGGGTGGCTCTGGCAGTGCCTGCTCCGTGTTCCCAGAGCGAGTGCCCGCTGGCAGCTCTCCCAGTGGGTCAGTGGGGAGCCCAGCTGTCCCAGCACCCTCCACTACCTGGCTGGGTCCTGTCGCCCCAGGAGCGGGCCCAGACAGTTATGAGAATGAGGCAAGTCCTGAAAAATGCTGAGAACCCACTTGACGGCACCAGCAAGGCATGAGACAGCACCTTTGCCATGAGGGTTTTTCCAGCCTTTTGTGGCGCCAGAGCTAAGACATGGCACGGTGTGGATCCGAGGCTGTGTGTGGGGTCTCTGGGGGAGGGTTATGAGCAGAGGTATGCTGGGGAGGGCCCGGCTGTTCCCCCAGGGACCCAGAGCAGGGCCATGAAAAACCTCTGTGCCCAGGGACACGCCTCCATGCCGGCCACAGGGAGCTGCCTCAGCGGTGGGGAATTCCCCGAGCTGTGGGAGCAGCGGGGCATGTCCCACCTGCAGCTGCTGTAACCACACCAGGGAGTGCCACAGCTCTCTCTGCGGGGCCAGAGGGGGCAAGGTGACGTGAGCTCCGGCTGCAGGTGCCTCCCTCTGCCTCCTGCCTGGACATGACCCCAGGGAGCTGTGTAGAACTTGTCTCGGTTGTGGATGCTGCCAGAGTTATGGCACCTTCCCTTGTGAGGGAGAGCAGTGTCGGCATAGGGAGGTGCCAGACGAGGGGCACACCTGTCCTGCCTCCAGCTGGAGGACTCACCCATGGACACCTCACCCAGCAGGCACAGAGCATTTCCCCATCCCGCAAATTCTGCGTGTTGGGGATGGCCAGGACCAGAGCAGTAGAGAAATCTGTCCATGAAGCATTGGAAATTCAAACAACTGCTTAGCTGTCTGCTGGGAGAGATGGTAAGCATTTATTAACCCATTGCCAAGACCTTCCAGCCAGAGCACTTCCATCAGCACTGCCATGGTGTGCGGCCGGGACCGTCTCCATTGTCAGCCTCTGCTGTGCTCTCAGGACTGTAATTCCTCCAGCCTCATCTCCAGGAGCTTTTCCCCAAGAGCAGAGGAGAAGGCTCTGAAGCCACACTTGCTCAGCCCGTGTGGCTGCTCTCCCCTGGCACAGCTCCAGCATGCCAGGATCCCATTACCAGCGGGAGATTGATCACACACAGCTCAGAGCAAAGGCAGCTGAAGAGCTGTCGCAGAGCACAGACCATTTCAGGGGAACCACAGCAGTGACTGGTCAGGATCCTGGAGGAAAAGCCCCCTCAAGTCAGTCCCCACCAGGCATGAACCAAAAGAGCCTGGGTCAGCCAGAAGGGGTTTCAGTGCATCATCTGTGACACACCCACATACCAGTGCTTGCTGAGCTTGTTTCTCAACCGCTGATAAGATGAGCAGTATAATGGTAAAAACAATTGCAGATCACCCAATCTCCCAACTAGAGCCCATAATTAATCCAAAACCCAATGGCCTGTGGGGTTACCTGGGAGCAAGTATTTGCACGGGATTCTCAAAGTTGCTGTATGTTTGCAGCAAGGTTTTTTGGCTTGCTCTTGGCCAAATTCCTCACAGGAAACCCCAGGGTGAGGTGAGCTGGTGGAATTCCCACAAACCACAAATGGTTGGCCCTTCTAGGGCTGAATTTGAGTCACCACTCACCCTGCATCCACTGGGTGGGGAACACCCCTCTGCTGACTGGGAATAAAAGCTGGGTTGTGGTGCTTGGTACCATGGGTAGGGAGAGCTGGAGATGGCCACACAACGGGCACCTTCTGAGCAGGAGGAGAGAGAAGGTGCTGCTGTTTTACCTGTGCAGTGATGGGGCAGTGCTTGTCCACTGCACTCAAACAGGCCCTGTGTGTCCTACTGGCTGTGGAGTATCTCCCAGAGATTTGGGAACTGAGGCCGTGGAGCAGTGTGTGATTTCTGGAGGGACATCTGATCCTGGGGTACACACTTGGCCTTCTCCTTCTAGCACTTTCCTGCACTTGTTTGCTGCAGTGGCTAAGACTTCTCTCCCATTCATCCCTATCTGCTCTTTACAAAGGCTTCTTGTTTTACCAAGTGTTGGGTTTTTGTTTAGTTTTTTTTTTCCACGTGTGATTTAATTCACACAAACTCCTTCCTATTCTGACTATTGATCTTGGCTCCTTACTGGTTAAAACAAAGTAAATCTTTCATAAGCAGGTTCTGACAACGCAACTTTTGTTCCTTCCAGACACAATTTCCTGTTTAATTTCCTGACTGTTTCTTACTTGGTAAAGGAAAAGTTGTAAATTGCAAGATTGCTTCAGAGACCTTCCTCTGACTTCAGATGAACCGTTAACCACTTGCAGGAGAGAATCCAGCAAACCAGCATAAAACCTTAAAAAATCCTCGATTTCTTTTATTTCTTCCGCGATTCTCACCGAAAGGAAACAAGCTGGGGGGTTGGCAGAGGCAGGGAAAGAGGTTGGAATAATTTTCCTTGGAAAATCAAACAGGAGCAACTCTGCCTCCAGCTGAGTTGATAATTGCTCTTTCATCACTCAGCAAACTGTCTCTGATACATGGGCTGTGCCTCTGCAGTCGCAAATGTGGGTCCCGGACATCCCCCTGCATTGACGCTGATTCCCGCTCCCACACTCCGATAAATCCCGAGGGACGCCATGCCGGGCTGTGACCGCGGGCACAGTGACCAGCTGATCCAGCTGCAGATTCCCGGATCACCGACGCGCTGGCTGTGCACGGAGCCTCGTTAGGGTTAATTAACGTGGGCTGGCGCCGAGGAGCGTCTGGGCAGCTCTTGGCAGGGAGGGACAGGGGGACACGGTGACATCCAGCAGGGGCCGTGTGACCTGGTGCAGGAGAGCGACTGCTCAGATCTCCTGCCAGCCCCAATCCCGCCTGGAAGAGCCTTGAAATCTGGCACAGGTGGCACAGTGCCACAGCTCCCAAAAGCACGGATGGAGCCACAGCCAGGACCACCTAGGACAGCCCCTGGCGTGGCTTGTGGAGGGCACAGCCAGGTCCAGGTCTCCTCCACCTGGCTCTGAGCCCCCTCTTTAGTGGCTCAAACACTGAAAGTCCAAACTTTAAGTAAGATGAAGAAAATTAATTGAGATGGGAATGCCACTTTTGAAAACATTTGTATTTGATTTGCTCATTTCATGTGGCTTCATTCAAATTTCAACTTTGCTCAGAAACAGGAGATTAAGTGATTGCTCCAGCAGGGATGCCCAGGCAGGGTACAGCAGGAAGCCTCAGCATCTCCTGGTCCTGGTTCAGACCCACGAAGCCTTTGCATGACAGAAAACACCATTTCCTACAGCCAGTGCTTGGGAATGGATGGGAAACGGCTTCAAGAAGAGACCCACCTTCTCCTAGCCTGGCTGGCAGGTGTTCTGGGTACAACCTTCAGCAGCATCTCGGCTCAGTGCTGTGACACCAGTGCAGAGGCCACGGCCTGCTGGAGAAGACAAACGTGGTCGGCAGCCAAGGAGCTTCTCCTGCCATCTGACAGGGCTGGTGGAACAGGGAAAGTCCAAACGCTCCCGGCAGCTGAGACACAGACAGTCAAAATTAACTCTTGATCACATGATGGAAACGTGGTGTGGGATCAGGGGCTTCCAGTGGGGTGAACAAAGGTGGTGGGTGCCTTGGTCCCCCCCAGGTTCTTCCCGACAGCTGCTGTCTGAGCTCCCCTGGGAAAAGAAAAAGCAAATTTCACTGCAGAAACTGAGAAACAGCAAAACTTCATGATGGAGGTGTAAAGCTTTTTTTGGCCCTCGTTTCTGGGAGGACAGCGTGGGCTGAAGCTTCCCCTGCCCTCTTCACCCTCTCACCCGAGGGCTGGGAAAGCACCTGGTGCAACCTAGTGCTGGGTTCCCTCCATGGCCACATGCAAACTAAGGCCAAAGCAGGTGATCCCACAGGTCAGCAGTGCCAGGAATGTGCCAGGAGAGCAGCACAGCCTCTGCAGGAGCAGGAGCACCTCCACTAGATCCAAGTGGTGGGGATGAGAGATGAGAAGGCCAGCCAGGCATACACAGGGAATGCCACAGGCTCAGCTGTTTCCCTTCCCCTCCATCCCCTCCCTGGCAGATATTTAAAAACAGGGAGACGAGTGCAAGGGTGGCTGGTAGCAGGAATGTCACTCCTCAGGGACTCACGTGTTCCCAAGGGAACATGCACGTCTTGCAGGGCTGGGCCCAGGGACCCTCCTTCCCTGTGTTCCAGAGTAGGACAAGCTCATTTTGCAGGAAGAAGTGCTCAGCCCCGACATCACACTGCTCTTCCCAAGGACATGGGCTCCTGCTTGGAGGCTCATGGAAAGAGGGCAGGAAAGGCTCCTGGAGTGAATATCTCCTGTGAAATCACAGTGTTTCCAGGCTGAGGGTTAGGGTTTGAACAAAGGCTTCTCTACCAGGCAAATGGGAAGGTGAGCACAGAGAGGAGGATCCTCTTGCAGTGCACCAGCTAAAGCAGTGAGTTACAACCTCTTTTTGACCTGTGCACACCAAATTTTTCCCCAGCTACACTTCCTATAAAAGTGTTTCATCCCACATCCCCCTCCTCATTTACAGAACAAAAATATTCCCTGGGCAGACAATAAAATCCCTGTTAAGAAATTCCAGGTCCCTTCACACCTCTTGCTCTGTGTCCCAGAGCTGCAAGGGGAAGGAAGTGGCTGCCATATGAGGTTCAGGCTGATGGAGAGACGGGGGACCTGGTGTGTGGCTCCAGCCACAACCACCCTGGTCACCAGCTCTCCCCAGTGGTACATTGCTTTTGCCCTCCAGCGAGTTGGATTTTTCAGTGTTCTGCCACCGTACGACTCCTCACTCCTGAATCTTGGAATTTTTCACCTTTCATCTTCCATGCCAACCCATGCTTCGATCCCACAGGCAATGGTTTTGTTTGGTTTTCTCCCTATGTCTTTGCCTTGGGACATGCCACATACAGCTGAGGGTTGAGCTGAGCTTACTGGGCAGCTGAAGGTTGGACTTGGCCCACCTTGGAGCACCCTGCAGCTGGCAGAGCACACTGCTGACATCCAGTTTCCTAGGGTTGGGAAACTTTTTTTTAAGCACATTAGAAAACAAAAGCATCTTTACTATGTGATACCTTGGCCTTCGTGGAGTTCCCCTACAGAACAGGCCCCTGCTGCCCCCTGCCCTGGAGCTGGGCAGGGCCCTGGCTGGGCTGGCTTGTCCCTCTCCCCAGAGCCCAGAGTGGGCAGTGAGGCTTTGCCATGAGGCTTCCCTGATCCATGCAGACCGTCTGGAAATGCCAGGACTGAGGGAGCTCAGTTTCACAGCTGCCCCACATGCTGTGACTTCCAGAGGTCACACCCCTGCAAGCGTGTGCCTTTCCACATCACACCTCTCCTACCCCAGGTGCTCGACCGAGTTCCACAGCAGTCGTCACATCCTTCTCCCTCTGCTCAGTGAATCCTAAACCTTGCTCTGGCAGATGCCAGTCCAGCCTGGGCTCCTCAGACCCCATCCCAATTTCCTGGACTGCTCTGCCCAGCCTTGGGCAGCATTACTGGGTTTCTCCAGCAGCCTTTGCACCTCCTCATCTCAGCACATTGTCTGGGAGGGTACAAGTTTCCCCCTTCTCTGGCTGCTCCTTCCCACTGTCTCCCTTCCCATTGTCCCTGTTCTCCCTCGTAAGCTCCCAAGTCTTGCCCACCGTGTCCCATGTGTCCCTCAGATGCTGCCACAAGGGAAAATGGCAACTCACCAGCATTTAGGTCCTCTCTGTCCTGAGTAGGGGCCGTCCACCTGGGGATGCATCTATGGGGTCTGCAGCAAATTTCCAGCTTGCATCCTGGGGCAGGATCCTCTCCATAGGGCAGGTTGTGCCCTGGGACAGGGAGCTTGGATACTGATACCAGTGACATCCCCACCAGGAGCTTCTGGTGCTCCCATAATATCCAGCCTCGAGATAAAGACCCGTGTGGATCATGGCACACTCCCCACCCTGGCTGCACCACCAGCACTGCAGCACGTGGACAGACAGTGGGGCCTCCACTGAGCCTGTAGGGGACTCACCTGAGCTTGCAAGGTTTCCTGGGTGGTGGAAGATGCTGTGGAGGACAGGAGGGCTCAGGGGGCTGGGTGGTGAGGCCGTGAGCAGGTGCTGTGCTGGAGGGGCCCAGGAGCATCCCTCGGTGTCATGGGCTGCCCACAGCAAGGACATCGCTGCACAGGGGATGCACCTCCTGGCTCACACGCTGCTGGTGGCCCAGGATTCCCTGGGACCAGAACACAGACCTGATCCAGGGAATCTGACCTGCACACAAGGAAAGAAGAGGCCTGGGAGAGCTGGAGCAGCACTGGACTGCCCGTGTCCAGGCACACCCCTGCAGGGTACCCCGGGGCAACCAGCCCTGTCTGCTCCAGTATCCCACCATGGAGCTCAGCTCAGCTGCAAGGCACTGGGCTGGTATCGTCCCACTTTGTGCTGGGGACTGAATCAAAAAAATCCTTAAATAGGTGATTGCAGGAGAACAGACACAGCCTGTATCATGGGGCCATTTAAGGCAGGAGACAGTCTCTGGACATGGAAAAACTCAGCAGCTGGAACTGTGCCAACCTCCCCCCTGAAAAACATTCCTGCGGTGGGAGGGTTCAGCTCCAGGGTCAGAGGGGGAGGCTGGGAGATATCTTGGCAGAGAAACGAAGCCAGAGCCATAACTGTGATATGTCACCCCTGTGGAGCGACAGGGGAGAGATGCAGGGGAAGAGCCCTACCCGAGGGACAGGATGAGGTGCAGGATCCATGTGCATCCTCACAGTCCCAGGCAAGCTCAAACCTGTAGCAGACTGTGCTGTTTAGTTATTTTGAAGCCTATTTCTGCGGCACAAGTGATGGTCCCACCCCACAGAGAATCAGACACACCTGGAGGCAGCCCCAAGCTGCAAGTGGGGGCACAGTGCCCAGGATAGTTTGATATTCGAATATCTCCAGTGGAGGTCTAGATCAGTCCCAGCTATTTCAGTCCCAGCCTGTCACCTTTTCCAGCCTTCCTTCCAAACAGCTTTAGCAGTGTATTCAAACATTCAGAGCCCAGCAGACACTAAACAAATGCCCAGTGGGGTCCTTTGGCAAAGGGCAGGGGACAGCCAAGTCAGCGGGTCCTCAGCATACCCAAAGCTTGTAGTGCCATGGCATCCAGCTCCTCATTCCTGCATTTCAGCAGAGGGGCTCAAAGCACTCACCAACTTACAACCTCTCCAGAGGCCAGTGGCACTTGAGAACATGTAATCATGAGGTGAGGGAGGTGTTTTGGCATGGAACCCAGAGGGGGAATTAAGACGCTCACAAACAGCTTTTGCATCCTTGACCTTAGCTACTACTCATCCCTGCCAAGAGAGGTCTGCTGGCCACATAGCCCCAGGAGGGCTGAGAGGTGACCTGAGGGATGACTCCACAGCACGTTACCCTCTGTCCAGCAGGGACTGACAGTGACGTGGCAGGTCTCGTGATGGGTCCTGCCTGCTTTGCAGGCAGACGAGTCATTCATCTGCAGGCAAAGTCTGGGCCACCTGTGCAGGGCTCAGCTGCCCTTTGGACCGTGGGCGGTGCGTTCCCACGTGGCTGAGCACACACTGTCCCCTCCCAGGGGACACAGGGCCAGCACAGCAGTGGCAGCTGCTCCTCCTCAGGGCACATTTGGGTCCCCCAGGCACCAAGTGGGCTCTGGGCCCTGTGGGTCTTGGCACTGGGTCGGCACTGCCAAGGGTGCGGAGCCAGTGCCAGGGTGATCCCCTTGTCCAGTGGCTGAGCATCCCATGGGGAGCTACAGCTGCTGCTGTGGCAGCTCCTGGAGGGTTTTGCTTTGCTGCCACCATGGCTGGCATCGCCCAGCATGGCTCAGGGGTGCTGCCAGTCACCAACCAGAGCAGGCTCCCACTCCTCCCTGATTCCAAGGGGGACTTTGGTGGCTCACAGCAGAGACTTCAAGAGACACAAGGAGTACCCCTCACCTATATTCTTTCTCCCCCTTCCACTGGGGTTTCCAGATGGACCTGACCACATGGAAGCAGCCTTGTACCCCAGCCCAGCCTGCTCTTCCTGGTCCCCAGAATATCACGGACATGCACAAGACCCCAGGGCCAAGTCACACCAAACCTGCTGTCATCACTCCCAGCGAGAGCACAGCACTGCCCTGCCAGTGCCCATGGGTGTCCCTCCTCCGTAGTGGCTGTGGCACTTCTCAGGGGACCAGGAGTGGCATACTGCCCTTCCAGATTTCCTCGTGTCCCAGCTTTACTCCATGACTTTAGGAGAAGGACATTTTGTTAAAATCTCAAGTTCCCAGGCCCTGGGCATCAAGGCAATGCCAGCAATCACAGGAGCTGGCAGAACTCCCTGTCCCTGTGGGCACCCGCTCGTGCATATGGAGGCACGCACAGCTCTGTGCAAAGAACGGGGCTGGGGACTTTTAGGTAGGGCAGCTAAAACTGAGTCCAGCTCCATCCTGTCTGGAAGCTGCTGCCATCACCCCTCAGCATGGAGTACCTGCACAGGGTGAGCAGCTGCTCCTAACCCTGCGGAGGAAGTACAGGGATATGGGGCTGGGAGGTGGCACATTTTAGATGTCACTGTGCTGTGGCTCAGTCTGAGGCCCCCCAGAAAGGCACACCAGGAGTGTGGGGGTTACCTGCTGCTCTGCACGTATCTGGATGAGGTGGGATCCTGTTTGGAGAATCCCCTGTGGCAGGCGCTGCGGTGAAAACAACCTTCAGCTCTTTCGCCTGCTCCCACCATGACGGGACAGCCACAAACGCCCCTTCCCGAAGCACAAACAGGGCAGTGTTCAGGGCTGCTTTACCCTGGGCTGAGGCCTCTCAGTTGAGGCCAAAGTAAGCAGCTCCTCGGCAGCAAGCACCTCTCCGGGGCTGGGAAGGCTCTGACCTGAGCACAAACAAACACAGAGTTAGGGAAAACACTTTGGCCTCTGTGAAACCTTCCTGCATCCTTTATTATGCCCCTGTCCCCTTGCTACACACTTGCTCAGCCCCTTTAGCTTGGGAACGGGCAGTGCAAGAGATGGATGCCCTTGTAGAGCTGCACCTCTCCAGCCCTCCTCAGCCACAACTTCTCCCTTCCCACGTCCTGCTCCACTCTCCAGGGTGCCGGCAGGCTCCGGGAGCAGGACAAGACTGAGCTGTAAGCAGGCAGGAGCTTCAGGGAAGGGCACCGTGTGCTCATACCATCACACCCAGATTCCCGACCTGGCTGCTGGAGTCTGGTTTGGCCAGAAAAGCAGGTGTCTCGCTGGGCTGGAACGGGGAGCGGGGCTTGCAGCACAGGCTGGGGTCACGTACCCAGCAGCAAGGCTGGACACGCAGGGGGATGTCCAAACACACAGAGGACCCGGCCATATCCCATCGACTGGCTGTGCCCGTCTCCGTGGCCGCTTAAGGATGGCACGTTTGGGCTGCAGGAGGAGAGCCCTTCGCCATGGTGTGGGACCACGGCAGGAGCATCCCTCCTTCCCGCCGGGCCGTTTTGGGGGGGCCGGGCAGGAGCGAGGCAGCGCCCAGCACCCCCCGGCAGCAGCCTGCGTGTGGGACACGGGCCGTGGCACTCGGGATGGGCAGCTCCCAGCACGGAGCTGGGGTGTCCCGTGATCCCACCCTCAGCCGGCTGCGAGGAGCAGCAGCCCGGGGCGGGGGTTCCCGTGCCCAGCGCTGCCGGACCCCGGGGCCGCACGGCCCGGCCTGTCCTGCTCCGCGTCCCGCGGCTCCGGCCGGCAGGGGGCGGCCCCGCGCACCCGGCGGCCCC
>NW_020897761.1:3600106-3711232 GCF_003984885.1 Neopelma chrysocephalum | reverse complement strand
GCGGCCCGGGCGGGGCCCGAGCGGGGCTGTGTCTGTCGGGCCCCCGCCGGTCCCGGGGCCATGGAGCCGGTCCCCGCGCGGCGGTGGCAGAAGGTGCTGTACGAGCGGCAGCCCTTCCCCGATAACTACGTGGACCAGCGGTTCCTGGAGGAGCTGCGGAAGAACGTGCACGCCCGGCAGTACCGCTACTGGGCCGTCGTCTTCCAGTCGGGAGCGGTGGTGCAGCAGCTGTGCAGCGTCTGCGTCTTCGTGCTCACCTGGTGGTACATGGACGCCGGGATGCTGAGCCCGCAGGGGCTCTTCGGGGCGGCCCTGGTGTCCTCGCTGCTCGGCTACGTCCTGTTCGATGCCGTGGACGGTGGGGCTGGGCGGTGGGAGAGCGGGCGGACACGCTGGGCTGACCTCAAGAGCACGCTGGTGTTCGCCGCCTTCACCTACGGCTTCTCGCCCGTGCTGAAGACACTGACCGAGTCCATCAGCACGGACACCATCTACGCCATGTCAGCCCTCATGCTCCTGGGCCACCTCATCTTCTTCGACTATGGCGCCAACGCTGCCATCGTGTCCAGCACGCTGTCCCTCAACATGGCCATCTTCGCCTCCGTGTGCCTGGCCTCCCGCCTTCCCCGCGCCCTCCACGCCTTCGTCATGGTCACCTTCGCCATGCAGATCTTCGCCCTCTGGCCCATGCTGCAGAAGAAGCTGAAGGCCCGGACGCCCCAGTGCTACGTGGGGGTGACGGTGCTGTTTGCGCTGGCAGCACTGGCAGGACTGGCCACCGTCTCCAGCGTGGGCGCCGTGCTCTTCGCCTCGCTGCTGCTCACCATCTCCTGCCTCTGCCCTTACTGCCTCATCCGCCTCCAGCTGCTCAAGGACAACATCCACGGGCCGTGGGATGAGGCTGAAATCAAGGAGGACCTCTCCAGGTTCCTCATGTAGGCCTGGCATGGAGGGACCCTCTGCTGTGAGCAGTACAGAGGTCCTTGCTGGGGGACAGCCCTGGGCAGGAGAACACCTGACCCAATAAAGCCTCTCACACAGCAGCAAGGACCATGTTTATGTTCCCTTCAGCATCTGTTTCTAAACCTGACTTGCTTGGGTTTGATGAGGAAAGGAGCTGAGCCCTGCAGAGCAGCTGGTCCCTGCAGCAGTTCGGGGTGCAGACGAGCAGGGTAGTGTCTGCTCTGGTCATGCAGACCCATACCTGAATTTGGGGGTGGGGGAGCAGGGGGATGTGCATCCCCTGAGCAGAAACACCACTTGAAAATGCACATCTGGCTCCGATGTGCCCCACAGGCCCTCAGTGTGTGCACTGTGGACTGACAGCACTTCCCCAGGGGGCTGGAGGGGAAGGGGCTGGTGAGGGTCACTGCGGGCAGGGTGGAGGTGCAGGGTGGTGGGTGCTGAGGGACCTGCAGGACTGAGCACAGGGGCACCTGGGATGGGTGTGGTGCACAGCCCTGCTCACCTGCACCCCGACAGTCACTGCTGCCAGAATAGCCTCATGACACTGCCAGATACCACACTATCCGAAATCCTTTGGGAGAGGAGGGGATGAGAGGGCGTGATGCCTTCCTCTCATCTCTTTTTCCAGAGGCTAATGAGGCCTGGCTGCAGGGCCAGACCCTGATCCAGAGGGATGGAGCTCAGCACAGCCCCCCATGGGTACAACCCCAGCTGGTGAGATACCACGCTGCTGGGACAGCGGGGGAGGTCTATCAAGATCTCATCCGGCGCCGTCTGTCAGGTGTCCGTCTGTCCGTCACCGCTCACACCGCAACAGAGGGCGCTCCCGGCAAACAAGTCTCACTGGAGGCCAGGCCAGGACAGCCGGACCCCGTGCCGGGAGGGCCTCCCTGGCACTTTCCCTTTCCCTGCTCCCATCCGGCACCATCCCTCGGCAACCCCAGCTCTGCTCCAGCCACCCCGGGGAGCAAAACCCTCCTGAGCCAGCACTGCCAGAGGGAAACGATGCCCATACTCTGCCCCAGCCTCATTGCACAGGGATATGTTTGGTATTACCCGGGTTTTTACAAAATTCTTCTCTTTTGAAAACCCAGCACTGCAGAAGTGCAACTTTCTGCTCGATTTACCCCAGCCCTGCGAGCACCAGGGTCTCATCCTATGGAGCAGGCGCTTGCTGCGCTCCTCAGGTTTTCTCGGAAATGAGCAACCCCCGGCAGAGTCCCCAACACCTCCAGTGCTTTGTTACAGCTCCTGCCAAGTGTTAAATGTTGCTGTTGTCGTCATGGTGACAACTACATCTCATTTTAGTTTTAATTAAAACCTGCAGCAGTTTGGAGCCCATGCTCCGGTCTCACAGGGAACAGAGTAGCCAGATGTCAGAGTCAAGATGACATTTTTTAGGTCTTTAGAAAGGAGACTTTTTTTTTTCACAGGGAGGTTTCCCAGATTGCTGCTCAGTCACCAGGATGCCCCATTTGACCCCGGGCTAATGCCAGTGTAACGCTGCCATCCAAAGCTGATTCACAGAGCCCACTGGTAGGACACAGCTCGAATGTAAATCAAAACTCAAATCTCACCTGCCTGGCCCCTGTCTATCACAGCAGAGGCTACAAGAAAGCAGAGTTTCTGCTGCACCCATTCCCCCAAGGAGAAATATTTCCTCAAAAATACTTTTCCCTAATTCACACTCTAAAACTGGCTCCGGGTTAGGAAAAGCAAACCTTGACCTCCCAGACATTCCAGGTGGAGATGGGCACAGGCTGCCATCACCTCAGCCACAGCAGGAACCCAGTGGATCACCTGTGCAGATCCCTGGGCTTTAACTGATGCATCAGGCCCCATCCACCCAGCTCTAGGTGGATGCAGGCTGTGTCCCATCCAGCCCACCACAGACAGATTCATCCCTGCCCACAGCCACAGGCCTCTCTGCTCTGCCCAGCTCCTTCCCTTCATCTCCTCCTTACAATGAGTCACAGAATTCTCGGATTAGACTAGCAGAGCCTCAGTGCTTGCCCAGAGATCTGCAGGGAAAGGCTTAGCCCTCCCCCTCGCTTGCCCACACAGATACCCTGCTCTCCCTAAGCTGGGGGATAAAAATATAAATCCAGTCCATGGCCTGGATGCACAAAGGGACACTGAAAGAGGAAAAAATGCAAGAGAGAACCAGGGAGAGGAGAGCAGGAGACACAAAGACCAGGCAGGGTTTCCCTGGGACTTCCCTGACCTTCTCCTGAGGACACATGCTCTGCAGTGCTGCTTAAGTTATTTAAGCTGCTGCATAAATGGCCATTATGGGTTTGTCTACATGCCTGAGGTCAGAATATTCTCTACACAACAAAATTTTGCCATAACTCTACGCCCATCCAGTAAGGCTGGATGCCCTTTGGGCATTTGCTACCTGAGCAAAGCATTCTCTGACAAAGCCCACACCAAGACCAAAAAAATAGGTCCTCAGTTCGTGATGCAACTAATGCATGGTAAGGAGTTACATGTTGTTTTGCATTACAAGGAAGTTTCTTTCCCTTAAGTTTCTGAGTCCACTGAGATCAGTCCTTCAGGGGGACATTGCATTTGACTTGAAGCTGGCCAAATGTGTGTAACTGAAGTGGCTGGGGATAAGCCTCGCTCCTGGGGGAGCCGCTGACACGTGCAGTCTGGAATCCTCATCTACAGCCTCTGCTGCAGGGAAAGGCAAGTGTCAGCCACCCACACCGAGCTGTCAGGGGGCCATGTCCCTCCCCATGGGGAGACTGGATCTGAGAAGCCTGGAAAGAGCAAAGCTTTCGTCTTTGAAGGTAAGATCCTTTTATCTCTTCAATTCCCACAGCAATCACTCAGTTTTTTTCAACTTTGTGATGTGAGAGGCAACAACAACAACAGAAATCATCGGGAAACCAAAACAGGATTTTGGTCCTAACCCACTCACTGAAAAGCAGCCTTGGACACATAATGGCACCAGCTGGTGCAGCACCCTTATCCTCCTCTATCTGGCTACAGAGCAAACACCAGTGCGGGCTGGAAACAGCACAGACAAGGTTAAACAGCTTCTTCTAAAAGTTACTCCATGAGCTGATGCTAAAGAATACTCCAGGGTTTCCCAGCACACCAGTACCCATGTCTTTCTACTCAGGATATTTTAGAAATGGCCACCAGCAACCCATGAAGTTTGGAGTCCTATTTTAAACAATATTTTTATCAAATATTTCCTAAGGAGGTAAAGATCTGTGTCAAGGGTTTACCACCATAAAATGTCCTGAGGAACAAGTTTGTGCCTTCCAGCCTAATGCCTGGAGGCCCTCTGGCAGCCGGGTGCTGTAGGCAAGGCCATTCAGCTAAAATATCATCCACCTTTTATTGTTGGTTCATCTGTTGGTACCATGTCGTACCCCAGAAGGAATACAGTGAGAAATTCCCCCAGTGCAGAACAGATTTTTAAACAACCTGAAAAAAAAGCAGCTTGTGAAGTTCAGCCTGTTCCCATTCCCTCTTACCTGAAAGGTGAAGCATGGGCAGAACCTCCTCAGGAGCTTGCTGGGTACAAACACTGTTGCTTCTGTAGTAGTTCCCCAAAGTGTGCAATTCCTGAACTCTGCTGAGGTGCTTTTTGCCTCAGTACCTGATGGTGATGAGTTCCGTAGATGAAAGATACAGCCAACCTAAGCAACTCCATTCCTGGGACAGTTGTGTTCCTGGGATTGTAGAAGCCTCCATTTCTCCCTTTCCCAAGGTGCACCTTGGCAATCACTGTACTCTCTCCAGCTCCCGCAATTCCTAGTTTAGCATATGCAGTTCAAAGGTCTGGCAAAAATGATTATTTATCTCCCCCTCCTAACAACTGCTGAACATGGATTTGGGGTTTCTTGGGGCTGGGTTTTTTTTCCCCCTTTTAGCTAATACCATTGCTGTTTCCTCTCTTCTACTCTACCAAAAGACAAAGTCTAAGTGAGAAGAAAGAAAATCTACAACTCTCCGGGCTTGCACTCCCTTATAATTTGAGCAAACTCAGTGTCTGGCATTTACCAGCTCATGCAGGTGGTTTAACAGCTCCCTGGATATGTGAGAAGTCAGCAGAGACCTAAATCAGCTGGAACAAGAAGAATTGCCCAAATTCAGCAAAGCTGTGTCAGACCCAGCTTGAAAACGAGCCTGTGTGTTGTCAGGCCCCTTCTACACACACAGACTGATCTCCCCCACTCCCCTGCCCCCATTCCCTGAGCAGCCTGGCTGCAGCTCCCTCTCACCACCAACTCCCCACTACCCAGAAACATCTTTTTTGTGCTCCTGAAACAAAGGCTGGACTCTGATGCCCAGAGGTGCCTCCAGTCCCTACCTGTGCAGTGCCTCCTGATTTACCTCTGTGGTTTCTGAGATATCCCTTGTTTCCTTTCCTATGAGAAAAAAGTCAGTAAAACCCATCAGTTTTCCCTTTTCTTTCCAGCCTTACTGTCCATATACTTCTCTGGCACCCTAAACAAGCACATCTCCTAAATGTTAAATCCCTGATTTTATCTTTCCCACAGGGACAGACACATTTGGAACCCCAGAGGTAGCTACTTACAGCTGTTTGAGCTCAGATGCTCCAGTGTGGGCAGCTTGCAAGGAATTCAGAGGTTTAGCTTGAAAAAAATGCTCAGAGCAGCTGCACTTTATTTATAACTGTGCAGATTCATCCGTCTAGAGACTGTTGCAATCTCCTCCTCTGAGTTTCTGTTCAGCCAGGTGCTGCTGCTGGTGCGTTAGACATGTTTTAGGACCCTGTTGGCTATTCGTCCTGCTAATGCTAAGCCAAAGCCATTTATATGAAGCAATCCTGGTGGTTAATGAATTCAGAAGCAGTGCTGGAATCCCAGCAGAATGTCCGTCCCTCCGTTCCACCACCTTGGAGGGTGGGAGCCTCCACAGAGCCCAGGCAATTTCTTCCATAAGGTGTGAATGGCTCCATTTGAGAAAGAGCCCTTCAGTGTAAAACCAGCACACATTCCTTTTGTAGTCAGAATTTTATTTGCTTTACATCCAGGCTTATCATTGACATCTGAAAATAAAATCTTTCATTTACAAGTAGGCTAGTGCAAATTAAAGGTAATTTTGGACAAAAAAATAAAAAGAAAGACCTTGCATGTAACACAAAAGAAATGTGTGTGTTAGGATGATCTTCCTGGAACAGCTCGTGGAGGTCGCCTAGGAAAAAAACAAAAAATAACCCAAAATTCACAGAGAGGGAGATTTAAAACAAAAGGTCAAGATATAAAAAAAATACTCATACACAAAATTATCTTAATTAAATGGGTTAAGAGAAAAAGGCACAGAACATGTATATTAAGGAAAAGAGCAAGAGTGAGATTAGAATCAGCTGGCCACCAGCACAGCCTCAGCTTTCATCCTCACCACTTCCCATCTGACTTGCTGGCGCCAGACAACTGGGACAATCACATCACAGGTGTGGAGGTCGCTGGTCACAGGCTTTCTAATTTTCTTGCAGCAAATAATATCCTCTGGAAGAGCTTTTCCCCAGCCAGCTTTAAAATTCTCACCACTATCTGCTTCAAACACTGTTCTTGGAGTAGAGATTCTGATGAAATGGGGAATGATCAAACAAGATGGCCTGGGGGTGGATTGGGGTATCTGGAGGGGACGTTGCTGGGAAAGGTTAAAAACGTGGGTGATGGCTCCTGCCAAGCATAGCAGGAGACCCTTGGCAGCGATGGCCCAGTGAAGTGGTTGGAGAGGAGCAGATGCTCCTCCTGTTACCCAGCACAGAGGACTCAGCTCTGACCAAAGCTGAACCAAACTCCAAATGCCTGTAGCCAAACTCCTGCAGGGTACGTAAGGTACTGCAGCCAGAGGGGACATGTGTGACACTGCTGTTCACTGAGGGGGAGTGCACACACTGCCCTCAGGAACAGCCACTGATGGCACACCTCCAAACATTACAGCAACCAAGGGAATACAACGGGGGTGTTCCTGCTTTGCTCATCCCACCTTTTGCTCCCTACTTTCCCAAAACCTAAGGACCAACTTAGCAACTGCGGTGCTCCCTCAGGAAGCTGTTGTGCCATAGAGACCATCTCCAAGCACCGAGTGCAGCTACTTGGCTCATACTGATCTGAAGGAAGAACTGAGTAATCAAGACATCTGCACATTCATACACAGCCACTTTAGGGGGAAATCCCTTCCAGACATAACACATACACAGGCACATTTTAACTCCAGCTCCTGCTCTGGAGGACTCAGTCTAGCCTTCTGCTTAGCTCTGAATCTCCCCAAAACGTGCTTTCCCCAGCAATGAAGTGAATCCCAGGTACTGCTTGAAAAACATTCATCTATTTCCCAGCAAAACATCTCTGCAGCACTCCAAGCCCCTTGCAAGGGAACAGGTTGAATGTTTGCCAAAGGGTTACATCTTCCCTGTCTCCCCTTTAATGACATCTCCAGTGATCCAGATGCAACACACATCTCTGATAAATCCTCCCTGCAGTCCCGACCCAGGCAGAGTGTGAAATGCTGAGATGATGGTGTGAGAGACAGAAGACCACTCGTGCACATCCAGAAAGTAATAATAAAAGCCCATCAAGAATTACAGTTTATTTCAGGTTCAGAAATGCAGCAGAACATTTTTACAGCAGGTGCATGTGATGCTCAGTAATGACTATGGTTTCGGGAATCGACTTGCTGTGCTCAAAGGTCAACACCAGGAACCATTTACAGATTATGAAACCAAAGGCAGATGTTTTGTCTCATACGAAGTAGGGCATTAACACACAGAGCAAAAAAATCAGAAAGAAATTAAGCGTTTGCTTCTTACAAAAAGAAGTCATCCCGTCCTGGAAAAGTAAAGAGACAGCAGTAAAGCAAACGGCCGGCAAGACGGGACAAATCATAGATCAAGCAAGAGTGGAGGACTGTCTGGACGGGAGGAGCCATCGGTATCAGCTCGCCTGCAGACAAAGCAAGAGGAAAGACAGGCAGAGTAACATTCATTTGCACAAGGGAGCTGTTCTGCTGGAGCCCCAGGAGGATGTTCAGTGCCACAGCGGGAGGAGCTGTGCCGCAGGGGCACCAGCAGGCTGGGTGCCTTCTGGTGGCACAGGAGCAAAGTAGGTCTGCCCTCAATTCAGGAGGTTTGGACTATTTTAAGACAGAAAGACAGAACTAGCCAGTAATCTCCATATGCTGTGTGCATCATGGTTAGTGTAGCTGTCTGCAACAGAGAGGATAATATTTTCTATGTTATGCTTTAACATGAAATGCCATAATCTATAATGTATCTCCTTTAATATAATAAATAATCTACTTTTACGAGGTTTACTCAGAAAGTGCAACAAGATCAGCAATAAATAAACACACATTAACTATGTACATAAGCCTTTTTGTGGAACATACAATCTTTTTAACCCTTGAGATCCAAGGCCGAGAGCTATTTATGGCATTCACAAGCTCCTCAGCTGTTGGTCAGCCATGGCAAGGTGAGGTGGAACATGTTCTCTACGCACAGACCCAGGCTGAGCCTAAATGCAATACTAGAGGAGCACCCTCCTGAAACTTAGCAACTACATCACCCAGATCATTATTATGTACCTCACATAAGATCAGAACCACCGTTGTTGCTTAATTAGTGCTCCACTCCTCCCTGGCAGTCTTCTGAGCTTTCCAGAGGGAATCAAAGAAAGGGAGAGCAACCTGCCCCTTCTCCGATAGAGAGTTCAGACCTGGCTCATCCTGTGTAAGTGGGTCTGCAGAGGGGGCAATGGCCAGTGTGAGGAGCCAGTCCCTCTAGCAGGTCCACAAGGTGCTCATCCTGCTGTCCTTTGGGCAGGGAGCGAGTTGCTGCCCAGGCTGCTCCTCTGAGAACAAGGGACAGGACTGGCACGACTTGTCAGCTTCAGGAGTGGGTGGGACAAACAAACCCATTCCAGGCACTGCAGAGCAGGAGGAGGTGGGCCAAGGTTGGAGGACAGCACTTACTCAATTGGATGTGGCAATTTCTTGAGAAGCTCTTAGTGTTTTTCCTAGAAACAGTTCTACATAGTTTATTCTGAAAAGCGTATACGCAAGAGGTGAAATTATCGAACTCTGTATCTATGCTCACAGTTTTTATTAACCTGCACACCTAAAAGTGTTGCATTTAGGGCACAGGGTCAGATTTAGATGTGATCTGGATGAGGATGCAGAGGAAGGAGGGCTGCGCAGCTGTGTCCCACGACCTCGGCATCGAGCGCAGAAGCAGATGGTGCTGGCGCCTCACTGCCTCCTCCTCCTTTTTCGGGTAAATCCACCCTTGAGAGCTTCATTTACAATTCTGCTGAGAAATACAGTTTCTTGGGGGGCAGAGTTAAGGACAGTGCTGAATTGTGCTACCTACTTCCTTATGCTTGGCAGAAACAGTCATTAAAGTAAATTAAGGAGTCTCAAGTACAGAGAATTTAAAAACATGTTTTTAGGCCAGGATCTCTGTCATCTAATTGAGGCATTACCACCCTCGAGTCCTGTGCAGCCACACTGGTCTGAATCACCTCCTGGAGGTGATGTCTCTTCCCACTGATCAAAGGGGACCTTGGACAACAAAGCTGAGTGTATGGGGTATGGTGGGATAAACCCAGACCACGGTCTTGCATCCACAGCTTGGATTGAGCCGGAAGAGACCATAAAGTTCATCTTGTTCCAACCCCCCTGCCATGGGGGAACACCTTCCACTAGACCAGGTCGCTCAGAGCCCCATCCAGCCTGGGCATGAACATTTCTATCACTGAATGAATATAAAAATTTGGGATTAAAGTCACTTTCTGTGGCTGAGGCACTATGCTTGGCTTCCCATCAGCAGGCAGCTGCCAGTCAGTAACAGAGTTCTGATAAACTACATACAGGTTTGCTTGCAAGGCAGCAGCATGGACTGCTATGGCTATTTATAAAAATATATCCAACAGATGCATTACAGGTTACAGCAGAGAACATTAAGCAGTGGAAAACTGTGTAGAACACAAGAAAAATCATAAAAATATATGTTTTCTTTTTTGTAGTAAAAATTACTATGACTGTAGTTGTGTTTGTAACCTTCTTCTTCCTTGAAAGCTGATTCTGTGCACTTGGTGTTGGAGATCTGAGCCTGTTCCCCAAACAAACACCAGCCACTTAAGCAGTTTCTGAGATCACCAAGATGCTGGTGCTCTGACAAACTCCATCTTCACTGTGCATCAGATGTGACCTCTACACTCCCCAGGCATGTCTCACAAGTATGAAGTTGACAGGAAATTAAAGTTAAGCTAACATACAAATCATCATGCTTTCCCAAGCTCGTCTCTCTTATGCAAGCTGAAACACAATTTGCTGCAGTGGTGAGCACAGCTAATCAGCAGCCTGGGAATACTTAATAGGCTAAATCCCCATTTGTTGTGGCTCTTTGATTGGATTCTTCCTAACCAAGGGGCTACAGCATACTGGAGCCCTACATGCAGTCTCAATAAATACATTTATTAGACTGATTATACTGAGGGCCTTTGAAACCACCAATTGCTTTGCCTAGGGATCTGTAACCATAATTGCAATAGCAGCAATTCACATTTTCTGAAGGAATAAGGCCAAATTCCTCTCTAGTTTAATTCTCTTAACACAGTAAATTTTAAGCTTTAGGGGTGACACTGACCCTAAGTGTTTAAAGTGAAGTAATGCAGTTAAGACAAAAGGTTTTTATAACACATTAATATATAATGTGCAAAACAAGAGGCAGAGAGGACCTCTGCAAGTGAGCAGCTGCTAAAATAATCCATTGCCAGGATGCACAGCTGAGCACTTCCAAGAACCTAGATGGATAAAGCGACCCTAAACCAAGGTGTGCAGGACCAAGTGATCCAAAAAGAAAATCTTCATACAGGGGGCACAGGGGAACTTTATCAACTGGCATGAGAAAATATCGCAAATATCTCAAATCCAAACCAGACCCTTGGGAAGCTCAGCTGCCAGTCTAGGCCGGAGCTCTGTGAATTGGCTCACACAGTGGGCAGAGGAGCAGTAGCCCATGTCCAGCTGTGCATATATCTATATATCTGTATCTATATCCCCTTCTGTTCCATAAAATGGCCAAAAGCAGCGCTCAGTTCCCAGGATCCTGCCACACAGCACATTTATACACACTCACATATGCCCAGGGCTTCCCCTGAGTGGGAGTGTAAGTGTGAGCAAGCACTAGCAGAGGACAAAGCAAGCTAGGACACTGCTCTGTCATGTACTGGCTCTTCAAACCACCCTTTCCCATCCTTGCTGCAGGGTGAGGCAGCTCCACACCAAGCCCTGTGAGCTGAGGCAGCAGCCTGGTCCTTACCAACCCAACCAACCTGGCATGTCAGCTGCCAGTGTGGAAATAAAGTGAAACGTGCTGTCCCACACACACCCTTCTTGTTTAACAACATCCCTTAACACTAGACTTTGGATAAGGAGACATGGAAGTGGGGGGCCTTCAGAAGAGCTTGGTAAGAAATCACATGGCTTTTCTTTGCCCAGTTTATCCATTACAAGAGAAAATTGGCATAACTCTGTAATTCTAAATGATAGATAACTTGGAAGGTACAAATAAAAGCAATATTCCTTTCAGATAAGAGGAAAAAAAGCAGGAGATCAAATCAACACATGCACAAACACACACAAAAAGTCAAGCCCTCCATTTGCTGTAGAGGACAGTGAGCACAGTTGCCTGGGTGAAGATATGTGTCAGTAAGTTAGCTAACACCAGTTATTGCAAAAGGAAAAGTCAAGGCAGCACAGACCTTCCCAAAACATTTAAGACCTCATAAACAATGCAGAATGGACAGAGAGTATATCAGTAAAATTGGTTACTTGCCTATAGATGTCCATACATGCGACTATACATTGGTTATTGCGACAGTTATCAAGCAATTTGTTCCACATATTTGGTTAACAATGAATGACATGCCAGAAACTCCTTTTAGTCTAACAGGGATGAGTCTAACGGACGAATTACAGTGGGCCGAGTAGGTGAAGGGGGTGGTCTTCGACTGGAGAGAAAGAGAGAAGAAACAATAAGCACAAACACTGAGAACAAAGCTGGCACCTTCCGCTGTTGTTACAGGAACATGCACATGCTCGTACACACGACCATCTTATTTCCACGTACACTGAAGCACGACACCCACAAGAATCCACAATAAGGAAGGAGGCAACGGGTTTGCCAGGTGCCTACCATGCCTTAGCCCCCTCACCCACCAGACAGCTCTTCTTGCTGATCCACAGCCTGGGTGTTCTCCAAACATAGTTACCTTCTTGTGCCACAGAAACCATCCAGGGAGGATCATTATTCCCATTTTCTTAGGGGTCAGTCCCAGCCTGGACAGCCACACAGCAGACTTACAGGAACGTTTCAGAGCAGAAAACAGGACTGGGGAAAACAGCCTGCAGTGACTTCAGCTGCTGTTTGCAGAAGCAGGAAAACCTGCAGCTTCTTGGACAGTTGGGCCAACTGGAGTCACGTCAATGTGCCTAAATTTGAGGCACAAATTTCAAGCTATATATCAGTGGCCAGTTATGAAAATGCCAGTCGTGGCTGGGGCTGCTGGTCTCATGTATTCCTCTATCAACTTCAGTGCTAAGGAGTCACAGATTTTTCAGGAAGGCTTATGTGTCTTTTTTCCATTTTCCTGTGTACTGCAAACACCTACATTTTAATTCAGACTGTGTCATCATTTGGTAAGAGTCCACAGTGCAAGAGTTGGCAGTAGTATGATCTCCAAGTGCATCCCACCTGGAGTCCAGGCTGAGACCTATCCCTCCTTCCCTCCCTCCCTTATCCAAGGATGACACACCAACTCAGCTCGAGTGGCAGACAGAGTCTCTCCAGTAGCTACTCAACACTTTACCTTTTTGTGTGCAGGTACACTGCTCATGTCAGTGCTGTGTGGAGGCAACTCCATCAGCATAGTCACAAAGAGTATTTTGTTAATGCTCCATTCCACCAGGGATAAAACACCCCACCATTGAGCAAGGCCTACGCAGAGTCTGAGCTGACAATACCTGTTTGGCCTTCAGCGCCTGCACCACTCACACAGTTCTGCTGGCACTGCAATTTGTATGTATAAATTGCCCAAAGAGACTGTTCCTCCCAGCTAGCCTGCTCCTGAGCCAGCTATCCAGCAGCGTTCTGTTGCTGCAGTTATCCCAATCCATCTCGTACAGTGCTTTTGCTCCCCATTTTTAGTGGGAAGTACCAACTTTATTCTTAACCCCAGCCCAAGTCACCATGTGGGCTCATGAATGGCCCACACAAACTGTGCAGCCCCTTCTAACCTGTCCTCCACCTGTGAAAGCAGGGACAGGTCTGGCTCTGAGGAATATTACAAAGGAAATGTGCCTCATTCTGTTAAAAGCTAAACTGAAGATTAAAAGAATGTAACAATGTGTTAATCGTCTTTGAACTGGAACAAAATATATGAGACAAACTTATACTTGACAAAAAAAGTCTCACTCGGCTCAAAGTGTGTCTTGAGCGACAATATTGTCTTTTGGTGAAGAAATGAGAATTTTAATCCCTAACATGCAACAAATACAAAATATGCCAACTGAAGCATTCAAGTAAATCAACAAGCTAAAAAAAAAGCAAAATATAATTTCTTCATGGTGTATTTTTCTTACAGGAAAAATGTTACTGTGTTAACCATTGTTTCTTGTGTTGCTCCAGTGTAGGTCTTCTGGACCCATTTCCAAAATTTGTAGTTTCATAAAGAACCACTTCTAAGGCTCTGCATTTCTGCTGGGTTGCATTAAATTATTCCTTTGTTGAAATGCCTCACATTGCATTGTTTAGAGCTTACTGAAAACATCGTATCATGTGTATACAATTTACAAACAAGGGAAAATGCATACAGCTGTCTTCATATCAAATTTAAAAGATACAAGCCCAAACATGCGTTTTAATACCAGGTTGAATGCAGCACACTGGATTCAAATAATGTAATTTAGCCAAATTACTATTTAACACAGCAGGATCAGAAACTGGAGAGCACAGTGGGAGGATTTCCTGGACATAATCAGTCAAACCAAACCTGAACCAAAATCAGGTCTGAGCCCCATTTCCTCCCTGAACTAGAGCTGGTATTGCACTCCAACCACTGTTTTGAACTTTCATTCAAGCCCAGGGCAGACCTAAACAGAAAAATCCCCCATCAGCTCTCCTTCCCACTCCAGAGTACCACCCACTACAAGGAGAAGATGACATCCCCATGGGGACCCTCTGAAGAGGAGCTGCTGCTCAGCCACACCAGCCTTGTTCTCCCCACAGCACTGCCCGACAGGCAGGTCTGCTCAGCCAGGGGACCCTTCAGAGCCAGCCACGCTCTCTCCCAACACTTCACACTATGGATACCTCCCAGTGGAGACACACATGTATCTGGAATGCTCTGCATACATACACTTGCATGTGTCTTCCCACTGGACATGGATGTCCATGAGGAATGGGCAGACCTCTCCTTAGCTCCAGCCCCTCAAGTGTCCTGCCTGCCTCCCAGCTCCTTACCCCGCCACACTGTGACTAGGGGAGTGGGACCTCCACCTGGAGATCACAGGTGCCTTTCAGAGGAGTGGCAGATGTTTGGGAAAGGCAGCATTTGGGAGAAGATCTGCAAAAGCACCGTTCCCTCCAGCCCTGCTGCTGACAGTCTCCTGGGCTATGTGCAGTTCCCTGTGCAGTAAGGGGGACCATGCTCCCGAGTCCCTGGGCAGAACACAGAGTGGAGCTCTCTTGCATCATCTCACCTTCCCTAGCCACTGGCACACGGGATCAACTGGCATGAGCTGAAGCTCAAGTCCAAGTGAAGGAAAGAACAAGCCCAGAAGTTACAGAATATTCTGAGTGGGAAGGGACCCACAAGGATCATTGAGCCCAACTCTTAAGTGAATGGCCTGTCACTAGCTTTCCCTGTCAATGTGTCAAGTCATTCTGTGACCGTTTCTACACTGGGATTAGGATTCACACCTTTTTTTTCACCCCTAATAGGAATCTCAACCCCAAAGACAGGAGGAGATGCCAACGTGCACAGCCCTTGCCTCTGCCCCGCTCCTTTACACCCGGAGCGGTGGCTGGGAGTGGACGTGCTCCACGGGATGGAGAGATGCAGGATTGGGCCACCTTGAGATAACAGAGCCAGCAACCAGCTTCTGGGCACCTACAAAAAGTGCAGCTCTGAGGGAAGCTCTGAGTGTTTTCGGCACCATCGCTTCCCGAGCAAAGGGTACCAAAGGAGCGCTGCCAGAGCGCTGCCAGAGCCTCCCAGCGCGGAGAACGGGAACTACGGAGCGGCAGGGGGAGCTCCAGCCTGCCCGGGGACCGAGCGAGGGAAAACCGGGGAAAAACAACCGCCCCCGGATCCCTGCTCCGCGCTAGCTGCCATCCCAGTGAGTAAATATGTGACTAAGCCCAGTTCAATGTTTAGTCTGAGGCCAGCACACGATAGCGGTGCAGACGGCCCGGGCCGCGGTTCCTCCGTGTTATCGGAGCCACTCCGACGGCCCGGGAAGCGCTCCCGGTGCGGAGCTGTTTGTTCCCAGGACCCGAAAGGCGGCTCCCGCTTCATAGAAAGTTCATCATAAAAATGTCCCTGCTGCGGGAATTCCGATTTGGTTATTGTCTACAGCATTTCAGCGGGGTTTTCGAGTTCTGGGGCCCAGCCCCGCTGCCTGGCCCCTTTAACTCAGCCTTCTTGTCTTAGGGGGAATTGAGGTTGTTGGTGTTTTGGTTTGCTTTGCTTTTTTGGGGGGCGGGGAGAAAAAAAAGGGAAACGGCGTTTGTAAAAGTTAGTGCTAAAGGGGCAGGGGATCATAGGTCCCCCCGGGGTTGAGTGAACGAGTCTGCAAAAAGAATCAGTACTTCTAACTAGCACACATTAAGCAGACATAAAGAATTTACCAATGAAAATCGTGGACTAAGTATGTATTTAATAACTCCCTGATGTTGCTGCAGAGACTCCTCCTTTGAAGAGCTCAGTGGGGTTTTGAATGGAGGGTAGCTCTCACCCCCATGCAAAAACTTTTTTAAAAAAGGAAAAGTTTTACATTTATTTTTAACCTAAGCAGCACACCCAGTGTTTCCAGTTTTAAAAGAACTCCTAAAAGCTTTAGCTAGGCAAACGCAGAGCAAAAGAAACTAAATAAAGCAAGTCTAGACTTAAAATTCGATCAGAAACATATGGGAGTTCTTCAAGCATTTGCTTTTTGAGAAGTGCTATCGCTCCCCACACAGAGTCCACAAAATATGCTTTGAGTAAAGCATGGCTGTAATTACCCGCTCAGAGAAGATGGCTTCTCACAGCACAGCCAGCACACTGCTAAATAAAAGGCTTTCATTTCCACTTACATTTTACATTCTTGTTTGCTTGTGACCACCAGAGAACACTTGCAGAAGGCATGCACACAACTATATTTTACGATACATTCTATAGATCTGAAATTGTGAACAGAAGTCCATTATTCTCTCCCTTTTCCATGGTCCTGGTTTCCCTATAACGCAGCCTTCTTGGAGCACCCTGATACGTTACACTGTCTTCGCAGAATTTAAGAAGAAAATACTTATACAAAATTTCTAAGCGGTTTTAAGACTGACTGCAGGCAAATTTTATTTTAGGTGACAGTACAAATCTGGTTGTGAGGCATAGAGTAAGAGGATAAAAGAGTGACTTACTTTAGGTGAGGACTAAATCTAGTTTCCTGTTTGGGTGATTATTTAGAGAGACTAAGTAGCTTGGTCTTGGGATAGTTATAATGCCTTGACTGATTTTATTTTTATACTGTTTCTCAGGTTTTCTCTATTTCAGTAAGATCCTGAGAGACCCACACCCCCTGCTTTTCCTGGTTGTTACATCAACCTAACTTTTATACTGCACCTCTCAACTTCCATCAGCCTCTGGATTTGGAAGAAAATCCAAACCAGAAGTGAAACAACTCTGCCATCATGGTTGAAGGGAGGCAACACATGGTTTGTAGATCTAATTAGTCTTCAGTCTGTGCATGCATAAAACTCTTTTTGTCTTACAGCAGATGCAGAATGGCTAGTGTGGAGCCTCCCATTAACTCAGGAGCCAGAATCTTGAGTGGAAGTGGGAAAACCAAAAGGAGGAAAGGCACTTGATACTAGTGTCACAGGTCATAACAAAGCAGGAAAAGCAGAAAAAGGACGATGACATTAGGAGGAGTAAAGCAGGAATTATGGACAAGAATCAGGAGGAGATGATGATTGCAGGAGAAATAAGAAACAGCACTCAGTGGTGATGAAAGGAAAAAGTAGCTGGGGAATATCTGTTTAAGATGGTCCCTTACCCCAATGTAATGGTCCAAGAGAGTGGAAATTTCTCAGATTTGTTTCTCTACTGAAAAATGTCATTTTGTTAAACACTGAATGTCTCTAGTAAGTCCCACAGGACTGCTGTCGGCGGGCAAGTCAGGAATGGAAGCCCTGAGCCACACAGCTCTTGAGGGGGCCTGATAGTCCTGAAGTAGGTTCTCCAGCTGAACACACGTGTCAGGCTCTACAAATTCACAGAGGGCGTGCTGAGACTGTACTGGCTCAGTTGTACACACAGCTGAACCTCACTATTTCACACTACTTCAAATGACCCAGCTGCACGATGCTCTGTCAGTGGAAGAATTTTTGAGCTAAGTGTAAGCAAGTTAAAGTTATTAGATTATGCTGTTTTATCAGATACCTATTTCTTTCAAGTGAAAGAAACAAAAAATAAGAGTGAATGGGAAGAATGTGTCCTTCCACTAGCCACCACTACACTGCAGCAATATAAATCTCCATTAATTCAAATGCTTATACTGTTTGAAAGCATTTGGGTTAATGAGGTTCCACTGTGCGTGATTTAACTTAATATAGATACTCCTTTAAGGGGCAGCGGTCCAAATTATGATGCTTCACCAGAATAATTTATTATTTACAACTCAAGCTACATTTTCTATATGACCATCATAAATTAATGTCCATCACACACACATACAAATATATTTGTATGTTTATGTGAGCGCTGCATTTTCATTAGTCATTTCAGGGAATTAATGTGTCATTTGGAAAACTCAGCCTGAGTAAACAAAAAAAAATTAATTCAACAGAGCGACCAAGAGAGACTATTATTCTTAAGAAACTGTGTGTTCTTGTTTGCTCTTCAGCAGGGAACATGTCAAATAAGCAAGTGTGCAACACGTTCATGGAAGACTGGCTCGACCTTTCAGAAACCCGAGGTCAGGATGGTCAAGAGGATCAAAACTGCCCGTGGAGGAAGAGAAAGTTAGGAGTGGTGAGTGATACGTTCAGAATGCTGTTCTACTTTCTTCTGTCCACAGAAGATAACAACAGAAGGGCCACAAAATCAGCAGGAAGAACATCTGATCTTTTCACAGTAGCTCAAGTCCTGTGCACTGGTCTGTGTGTAGCTGCTCTGTTTGGCATCAGACTGAATCATGTACTGTATCCCTGAACACCACATCTACTGCTGCCCACGCTGCTATTCCTACTCAGATTTGGCCTTCCTCTGCCTTTTTGCCTCTCTCCTCTTTACTTACCTTGGTGCAAGAAGGGAGCAAATGTCGTGGTTGTCACCTCCAGCTGGAGTTGCACCTCTTCTTGTCCATGACAACAACTAACGTGATTACCAGTGTCACTGTTGTTAATGTAACCCTGGAGTGCCCTCATTCAATAATGATCCAATACAGCTTGCAGGGGACAGGAGGGTTTCAAGGACAGCCTTTCAAGATGCCTGCAGGTTCAAGAAGTTCAAATCATCAATGCTTTCTCTCCATTTACTGTCAGATGTTTTCTCTTCTAGCATAAGGAAGGCTAGAAATGCACTGCTATTCGCCCACTCTTTCAGACAAGGCAGAAATTTCCTGCTCAACACCCTTGCTCTAATCCTGCACAGCCTTCATGGCAACCGTTATTAAACTACTCCATTATGAGATTAAATAATTACTGGGGACAAAACACATGTTCAGGTTTCTGTATTTCTGACAAACATTTGCTATTGTTTGACTCTATTTTCCTTTTCAGCTTGAGAGATGCTAAAAATAAAAACCACTTCCTTCTACTACAGTATCTTGAAGACAAAAGCTGATGCTTCCAAAGCAGGCTTCCACTGTGATTGAGGACACTTCGACTTTTTTCAGGTTCCTCTTTTTCTGCCTTCCCCTTTCCTGCATCATTCTACTCACCCTTCCCCATCACATAGGACTGATCTACACTAAGATCCAACCTGATCTTCTTTGCTGAATTTTGAAAGTAACTTGCAACAGTCCCAATCAAATGGATCTCTCCCAGTTCACCCTGTTTTAAAAAACTTTTTTTTGTTGAATAAGGCAGGAGCAAGTAGCTTAGGATCAATACTAAGGATAATCACAACTACCTGAGGCGCGATAAATAAGATCAAACCTAAACTCCACATATAACAAGTGATTCTTCAGGTAATTTTGTTCAACTGCCACAGTGTACTGCCCATCACAAAATTCCTAGACCACTGAAGATACGGAGAGCCTGCCTCTGGCTGATGAAAGAAGATGCTGAGGGGAGTTAGAGTCAGTGGCAGCAGACGTGGGTGGCATCCCATGAACTTTGTTTTACTCCACCTTCAGGACAGTCATCTGGAGGAGAGGTATACAAAGGAAGGCAGTAACAAAATCCTATTGCTAGTCTAAAAGAAAGTCATCTCTTTATGGGCAGCAGTCAGTGAAGCTCCTGGAGCAGAACTGGAGACTCTCCTGTATCTCTCACGGCATTACAGTTCAGGCAGCTGAAGAATCAGTCCTTCAGTGCAAATGCCATTCCAAATTTCTCATAAATTCCATATTGCAGAATTACAATGAAACCACAAGAGCTGCTGTATTGTGACTTTTTACATGTTCTTACAACCTGCTGTGACCTCCCTCCAATATTTATCCTTGTTCAGAATGCTACTTCTTTCATTGCTTCTGTTGTCCCTGCTCATCACAGGGAGGTTGGACTAGATGACCTTTAAAGGTCCCTTTCGAACCAAACTATTCTATAATTCTATTCTATGATTCTATTCCACGATTGAAGCTCCAAGATGACCCCACAATAAGATGACTGGTATTCCTCAGCTGGTTTTGCACATGGCAAAACATGGCCCCAAGTAGTGTAGCTCGTGTTTCTGATGGGTGTTATAGCCACGGCCGCCAGGCAGTTAAGAAAGATTGCCAAATATTGCATTTTATGGCTTGAAAACTTTAAAAGAAGACTGAAATGCAAGGAAGACAGATTTACAGAGGTGGCAGGGAAGGGAAGGGGTAAGTTGGAAAGAAACCAAGACAAGATGGTGAGAAGGAAAGGAGGGAATACATGGGGAAGGCAGACAAATGGACCAGGCAGGAAACCAAGTGAAGGAAAAAGGTGAAAGAGGAAGCAAACAGTATGGTCAAGAAAGGGACAGTGAGGGAATGGCAGAAAAAAGGGAAAAGAAAATAGTGGAAAAGGAGCCAGTGGAGGAGGGGGAAATGCAGAGCTCCTTTCTAAGAGATAAGGGAAAATAAATGGAGGCTGCTGCTTGAAGCAGCCAGCAGCAAAGTAACATATTACTGGGTGTGCATTTCAACAAGAAATGTACATTAGACGGGTAACAAATTACACAGGGTTGTCTTCCCCCTGGGCAGAAATCACAGAAAGAATAACTGATATTCTCATAAGTCTTGTGATTTTGGGGTCTTTGGACAGGCAGAGTTGGAAACATATGGACTGCAGAAGATCAGTATCCCCTCCTTGAGGGGCTCTGGCTTTGCCTCACCCATGTAGCTGTATATTCTTTTGATCACAGACATGAAATACAGAATTAAATTTAATTATTCTTTGGCTTTATTTTCTCCTGAAATTCAGCAGGATTTTGAAATCCCTCCATATAACACTCGTCTCTTTGCTTGCATGAAAACACTCCTAATTGCTGATTATACTTTTTGAATATAACCTTCACTGAAGATCATTCAAAGAGGACACACGGATGCTGGACAGAGCTGTGCTCTTCTATTTGGGTGTTCAGATTGAGATCATCCAAGTCAGCATGCAAATGCTCTAAGGTGGCACTTACTCATCCTGCCAGAAGAGTTTGGTGCAATGGCTATTGGATTACTATTTATATTCCATTAAAAATACAGCAGTAAGCTTTTAGGGCTGCAAGGTCAAACTTTGAGGAGAAAGAAGATTCCCAGGCTAAGGCAGGATAACTCTTCTGGTCTTATATGCCTATGCACTAGGACAGATTTTATTCAGAGGATCATGTGCAATTTTTGCAAGGGATCCCCTTATCATTCAATGCACAGGGTTAGACATTACATTAAATCTTTCCAAAGAACTCTAATCCATAAAAATCCATCACAGAAAACATACTGAATGGCTGATATTTGGCAATCAGGTGGCAGCCAGGCAGTAATGCTTTCTGCAGCACTCCTGACTTTGTCTGGAAATTTCTAACTGTAATACTGTGAGGTAAAAGTACTTCTTTGTGCTGGTTTGGCAGAAATATGTAATGATGGCTTACAATGTAGATTAGCTACCAGCACAGCAGGTCATGTAATTAGCCTGGGTGGCTTAATAAAAGGTAGTGCAGAGCCTCCATCAGCCCTTTCATGCTGGCTGGCTGTGGGTTGGAGGAGATTGTAGGGACAGCATGTGGCTGATCACGAACAGCACAACATGAATTCCCTCTCCACCACTTGCCTCACATGTAAAGACCATCCCCAGCCCCTGGGGACCAGCACCACATGCCTGAGGGTGACATGTGCTCAGAGCACCCATCCCAGGGTTTCACAGAGTGGGGTCATTTATGTTTCGATGACAAAGTGAGTAACGATCCTCAGAGCTTTGTTGGGAAAGCCTCTATGAATCCCCAGTAGCACTGCAGAGCAGGACAGGGAGAAAAGGGGAGCACCCTCCCACCCCCACAAACACCAGGGGCTCTGCTGCCAGGAGAAAAAAACATTTCCAATTCAATTGTCTTCCTTGTGGCAAAGCTGAGATTCACATTCAGGGCATTTAAAAGTCATAAATCAAAGCATCCACAGTAGAACTTCAATTGGTCAAGATCAGCCTTTCCACACAGGCAGGCAAACACCCATCATGGTAAGCTCTAGTGCCTGCTTAAAGCCATCTTACCAAAGCAAGCACACAGCTGCATTTTCTTTCAAAATACTACTGCAGCCTTTTAAGAGAGAGGGGGAATAATCTAAATTCTGGCAGTGGAGAATACTTCACAAATCATATATGCTTTGGCATCAAGCCCTTAAAGCCAGAGGCCTTTACTCACAGGCTTTGCTGGGAGAGATCCACCCACCTCAAGTGGGATTAATTAAAAGAGGCATGTATCATGCAAATAGTTTCTGTTTCCTTACAGAAATATTCAGAGCACATAACCCAAAACAGCTTTAGAATCAGAGCGAAGCAAGGAAGAAAATTATTTCCTGCTCCCCTAAGTCTTTCCCTGTACATTAAGGGAGGAACTGTGAGAAAACAGTGAGAGCTCGCTATTTCTGTACAATTCCTTTGATTTTAAGTTGAATATTATTATTCAACTAATAAAGTTGAAGAAAAAAGTTATGTTTTTAAAGACAGGGACTGTATCTCGGTAAAAGGTGCTAAATTTTCCACACCAAACATGTGCTAAGCTACTCATTGGAAAAGGACAGTCCCAGGTCTTACCCCCTGAAAACGATCTTTTATCTTAAGGCAGAACAGGAGAAAATGGAAACCTTATATTTCTTCAGCATGTCAGGATTTTCAGCTCCACATGACAGGGCCTGCAAGAAAAAGCTCCTCTGGAGAGCGAGATAAACTTTAAAATACTACTTTCTTCTCAGGAAGCTAAACTATTTCCCTAGATAGGAGAGATCCCGACACTTCAAGGAATCACTGCAGAAAATGGTGGTGGAGCAGTTCAAGCACAAAGCCCCAGTTCAAAAGTAAGTCACAAAAAAGCACAAGTTTCTACAAGAACTCTTCCTCAAAACACTTTTTTCCCCCTTTTAATATCTCAGACCCATTTTCTGAGTCAATTTCCTATGATCCTGCAAAGGCTGTTATTAAAACCAGACCAAGCGTAGCTGAAATTCCAGGGCTTAAAAGAAACATTTAATAGGCACAGGAGCTGGCCACACTGTCCCCCTCAGGTGATTTCCCCTGCAGCCCCTTCCCTGGGATTTCCTCCCTGACAGTTTAGTCAGCAGGAGAAACCTGAAGTTTGGGCAGACCAGCAAACCCTTTCTTCATTTTTCAGCAGCAGAGATTTTTTTTTGTCGAGGCTTACATAGCTCTAAAAAAGAGAACTAGGATCCAGCCCAGAAGATGCATATTGCAGATATTTTTTCCACAAAAATGTCAGGCAGTCACACATTCAATTATGTATCTAGCTACAGCATTTTAAAATCACTGACCTCCTTTATCCACCAGTGCTTTTCATGCCACCAGTGGCAGTCCCGAACTGAGTCATTCACAGGCTGCTTACCCACGTGTCTTTTGTGCGCTAGAAAATTCCTTTCTGGTCTCCATCCCACCTAGCACTTTGGCATGAAAGAGATGATCATCAGACATGCTCTTGGCAAGCCACCTCAGGAAAGCAGTGTCCATGCAAAAGCCCGGCCGGGCAGGGTGAAGGAGACGTGCTGGCTGGCAAGGCGAGGGGAGAGGAGCCATGGTTCTCTCTGGCAGCACAACTGGCAAAACACTGGACCCCATCTCGTCTCTAATCTGTGATTTCCCCTCCCATGGCACAGAGGAAGCACCGGGGCCAGAGCCCTCTGGCCCAGCCCCAGACTCTCCCACGAGGGGATGATCCTTGGGCTTCTTCCCTTCCAGCGCAAAGCTCAGAAAGGCAATTCCAGGTTTCTCCCCAATGGCCCCTACTGCAAGCTACAGGATATCCACTAAGATGAAAGAGTGTGTTTTGTGGTTGGGCATTGATGCAACAACACCCTTTTCATAGCAAATACATAAAAATACTCCATTCCTTTGATATACCTCATTTATTTATTCTTTCTATTATAAAGGGTAATTATATTTGAAACACTAAGCCTCAAGTTTAAGTTACTGACAACTACAACAGATCTCATCTATCTAAAATAAAGTTTTTCTCCAAAGGTTCTCCTCTCAATTACCATTTTTAAAATTGAAAATGTGCACATTTTATTTTTGTTTCTATTTAACTGGCGGGTTTGGTTTTTTTCAAACCATGACTACTTTCAAAGTAACAGTTAATTTATCAAAAATGGAGAAACCCCTTTGTTCCAACATTGCCTAATCTGCCCAGCCCCTCATAATTTAAGAAGTTAATGAAGCCCTCGGAATCAGAGGTTTTCATATATATATGTATATATGAGTGATTATGTGTATTACATCATTATGAAAATAAACATTAAGGACATTTTATCCATATAACCTATATAAAAAAGCAGTCAATGCCACAGAAAATTATAAAATATACAAAGCTACTTTAAAAAGTCCTGATAAATGCAAAGCCCTGGGAAGAAAAGGAAACTATGTGCTGAAGAAAATCCTGTTCCTTAACTAATTGTTTTGTACCATATGATCTACACTATGGACTGTTTTCAACTGGCTGTAAGTTACTGGCCCTGCAGGACAAGAATCAGACTCCTACCAGTTTGTTCCACTGGTTCTGCAAGGATTGCTCCTGTTCTATCCCAGAAGAGCCATTACTTCCTCCGGTGAGGATTCAGAATGGCAGAGGTGAGGACCTGCACCCCTGCACCACTTCTGGTGGAGGGGTAGGTGACCTCTCTCTCTCTGAACCCCTGTGTGGGTACAACACAACCAGAACTGGGAGGTCTTAATGTAAGGAAATCAGTGTCTTCCAACTGACTGACTGGATTTTTTTTTAAATGAAAAAAATCTTCCTATCTTTTCAACAAGTCTTATTTGTGCTAAAAATTGGTTCCTCAAAACAGCTTTGACTCTCTGTAGGGAATGCCCAGTTTTGCTTTGCTACAAAATTCCCTCAACAATGGCACTCAGCTTTCCAACACAGTGCAGGGTCTGTCTGTTATGCCAGAGGGAGAGAACCATGCCACCACCAGGAAGATCACACATCTTACCTTGGGACACTGGGAGGAGCCCGGGTGGGCCGGGAGGGTACCTGGGGAGGTCCTCCATGGGCTTCTCCAGCACTTGGGAACGGAGGCAGTGGTCCTGGGCGGAACGGGACCGGGGGAGCCCCTGACTGAGGGCCTGGAGATGGGATTGCAGGAGCTGGTCCTCGGCCAGATAAAGGTCTGGTTGGGGGATTGTTTAATGTCGGTCTCCTTGGAGTTGAGGGACTTGGAGGAGGTGATCTAGTGAAATAACAGATTTTAAAAGTTCATTAAGGCGGGGGTTTGTTTGTTGTATTTTATTTCACTTTAAACAGAAGTTAAAACCTTTTTTATACCTATGGCAACTGTTTTTTCTTGGCATTTTCCTTTGCTGTCAGTGTCAGAGGATCACATATAATTAAGTCCCACACTCTTCCCATTGACAAAATACAAGTAAAGAGGTAAATGTAATAGATTTTATTATTCAAGTTTTAAGAATGTGTTGTTAAGTGGGTTTTCTAGGACATAGAGCCTGAGATGCTGAATTATTGTAACAGCTTGCAAGAAAGAAGCCTTGTGGATGTACAACTGGGGTGACAGAAGCAGCTGCTATTTGAAGTATCAGACAAGCTACAAATCCACTGGATGGTCTTCTACAAGGCAGATATTCCTGTCTGGTGTCACATACATATCCACAGAAGATGTATATGTGGGAAAATGTTTTGATTTCCCTCACAGATGTCATTAAAGACCTGGAAGAACATCTTCCCAAAAAGACAGGCAGGGAGGGAGCTACTGATGCTGACTCCGTCTGCCTGTCCCGAATTTCATGGCAATACAGATTGGAGGCTCCTCACCTGCGGGCCTGCTGAAGCCACGAGTCATCCACAGGAGGGGGAGCAGGGGTTGAGACAGTGCTAGTGCTGATATCCCCAATGATTGCCAGGGCTTCCTTCAGTGCCTGGTACATGCGGAGCGTCTCATCGCGGCGCTGCGCCTGCTCAGCCGACTCCTCCATCAGAGTGTTTTGGTCCTCAGAAGAATACAAGTGAGCCAGGAGCTCTGCGTTGATAAATTCTTTTACCTATTTCATCAGAAAAAACAAACAAAAAAACCCCAAACCACCAAAGAAATAAACAAAAGAAATCTCTGCGGGAAATACAACACTGAACAAATACAGTGGAGACAGGCATACTTCAATGTAACCGGTTTCTCCTACTAGTTTTCACCAAGTCTACTGGTCATGCAGTTTTTGTTAGGTGACATCAGGGACAAGATGCAGAGCTCGGACTGAGCTGATGGTGCAGCAGCCTGAAGTCTAGCTGTGTCCCAAGGAAAGGCTGGCACATGCAGCTGGGCCCTGCAGCTGGAAAAGGATGGACTGGACCTTTTAGCAGCTGCCTGCCCACAGATGGGCTTATGGCAATTACAGAGCCACTTTCTGAGACAGCAGTTCACATCTGACTATAAGATGGTTTTGTGCAGTTGCTCCACAGTGCACTGGGGCCTTTTTTTGGGTCTGTCTATGAAACACTAGACATGGTTGGAGTTAACACTGTTCTACATCTTTAAGGTGACACCTATGTTTACATTTCATTTCAAACAGGCTTCCCAACAGCTCCCAGGAGTCAGCTGGCATTTTGGTCCAATTCTAAATGGCTGACTGAGAGGTAAATGACAGTACCATCAGATATAGATTCCCCATGGAATTAGAATTTTCAGGCTTTATAACATCTGTGTCACTTATTTTCTTAGCAACAATTTACCCTACTGTAGACACTGTCTTTCATTTCCAACAACTCTGTCAGATTCTGAATATCTCATCCACACACACTCCAACTGAAGGGAGAAGTCTCCAAGTAATCTAATTTACTATACTGATTTCCTGCTATGCCTGCCCTGGTTATGGAAACCTGGGCCACATTAAGAGACATAAAAAGCTAGAGGTACTCTGATTAAATAAGACTGTGGTAAATAGACCAACTGCTGACCTACTAAATCCTTGCATTTAAGACTTTGGTTGCTGTTCTGATCTATTTCTCATCTGGTGCTTTGCTCTATAAAACTTTTTTGAGCTGGAGATACTGACAATAATACATTCCCAGGATTCTGATTACATAAACCTGAGCTCCGTTTGTGCTAGTTTAGCAACGCTGATTTAAATCCTGACAGCAAGACTAAGGCACTGTTTGTGTTCAGGAGAGGTCAGTGAGAGCAGTCAGGCTGTTCAGGCAGGGGACCCTTTCTGGTCACCCAGCAATGAGAAGGCGGCCAGGACAGACCTCACAGGGAAACAAAACCATATTGCCTAAGCTTGGCTGTCATTCCCCATTCACGTATGACAGGAGATGCACAAATTATTAGCAAAGCCTGCAAAAATTTTCCATGAGTTTCATGCTGTTTTCCAGTAGATGGTACTGATCAAGAGCCAGAGTACACTACTTTCCTCATGATTGCCAAAAACTCCACATTAAAAACAGATATCATAGTTAAACAGCATCACATTCTGCTCGATGAAATGAGCATTTTAATGGCATCACTTCAAAAAAAGAAGAAGAAGTCCTAAAATTAGATTAAGGCCAGAGCTGATTGTAAAAGCATTGTTAAACCACAAATATCTGTTTGAAAAAAATCAGCCTGTGACAATTATCATGAGAGGTCCCTGTCTGTTACTAGCAGGGGACTCAAGTAACTGCCTGAACCCCTCTGGAAGGGGAAGACTGCTGTGTTAAGGATGGTTCTTGGATCAGCCTCCTGCCCTCTGCAATTGGATGTGCTGTACTAGACAGAGGAAGATCTTCCACAGTAGCCACTTTCTCCAGCTTGGAAATGGAAGGGGAAGTGATGCTTACACCTTTGATCCTTTCTGGAAAACAGACTCACAGGAATGGTTTAAAACGTTTTCCTTCACAGACCTGCAGTCAAAGTTGAACCACAGGAAGCATCCAAAAGGCCAGTGCCCCAAAACTTGCCCTATCACCCTGAAGTGGGGTAAGGTAGGCTTGTAACTTCATCAGTGAGAAGACTACAACACACATCACTGCCTCAAATGCAAACATAACCCATTCCTTACCCTTCAGTTTGGTAGTAACGAGTACTTTGGAGTTTTTCTACTCAGCTGAGATCACTACCAGCACTGCTCATGGAGCATACACTGACTACTCTGAGACCACCCCTCAGAGAGAATACCAAGGATACCTGGGCACCATGAAATATAAACTGGAAATGTGTGTTTTGTTTGGGCATGTTTGAATTACTAATGGTAACTCAATGCAGTTCTGTGTGGTAAAAGTATTTTCTTTTAAGGTAATCAACATCCACCCTAAGGGAACAATAAGCAATGCATTTGGAATACAATAGTCTAGGTTTAGGCCTCAAAATATGCTCAGGGACAACATCTGATTATTTTCTGTACACTGAGTTTGAATCTGATACTTTCCTTGAATTTTAAGTGCTTGTTTACAGGCCCACAAGGTGGAAAGGAAGTTCTAGGAAAACTTGGGAGGTTACAATTGTCATGGAAACAAACTCCTTGGGATCGATTTGTTTCCAGAGTTTTGGAGGCAACATGATGGGGCAGCAGAAAATACAGAGTATGCTCATGAGGGGGGAAGGAGGGTGTTTTCACTTAACTCCTTGTGGATGTATTGGACTTTTGAAGACACCAAGGAACACACACACAACTTAAAAGGACCCACCTTCCATCACAGCTCCACAGCTTTCCAGGTCTCTGCACAACCTTTTGGCATGGCTCAGCAGTCTTAATTCAACCATTTCTTTCTCTTTTTAATAGCTCTGATTTTTTTAAATTGACATTTTAGCTATTTTTAATATAGTATTTTATTGCCTATGCTGTACAGAAACAAGTTCATTAGTGCTTCTAGCCCCACTCTTCACAGTCCTTTAAAATGCTTTGATTCTTTGCCACAAATTTAAACTGTAGGATGGAGGGATAGGCCTGAGCTCACAAGGAAGCCCAAATGAGGCCAACTGAAAGGTAGCTGATATTTTAAGCATGTTTTTTCTGCGTGCCATGGCCAGCCAGCATGGCAGGCTCTATCAATGTCACTAACAGCTGATGAGATTGAAAGTATAAAATCTTACAGTAATCTACTTCTGAGTAACACACACACTTCAGAGACCCTTAAACGATTCCATATGAGGAGGTGAGTGGCAGAAAATTTAATGTAAGCTTTCAAAAGGAACTGCTCACCGAGCTCTGCTGTTGATAAAATGAGAGCTAAAGCCCAGTCCTTTCAAAAGGCACTGGAGATGGGCTAAAGTCAAAGCAGCAGGTTGCTAGGGGTGATCTGGAAAGAGCAGTGAGAACACACTCACCTTAAAAAGTCAAGAGTGTGGCTGATTTCTGGGAAAATAAGGCAGTTCCATTATTCCCATGTTTTTTGTAAAAACTCACCCATGGCTAGACTTGCAGCCTGACTCCTCTAAACCTAAAGAAGTTAATGAAATATCTCTTGCCCTCATGCAAAAATTCTACTTGTATTATATGTACCAGAAAATCCCACTGAAATTTTCTGTCCAACCACCTAACTCTTAAATGCAACACAAAGTCCACAGGGCTAATGAAATCCATCAGATGAAGGCTAGAGGTGGCTCTGAGTCAAAAGTAAATGCTACCTTCTAACCAGATTTGCCTCACAGCATATTGTATTCCTAAAGACTGATTGGTTTGATGACCTCACGGAAACGGTGCTACTCATAACTAGCAGGAGCTGTGCTCCCCATTAGTAATTTATATGGCAGCACTGGCACTAATATTAAGCTTAGTTTTCAACAAGGTCCATTCAGAACTCTGCCAGGCAGCAAAGGCTGAGATCCTACTGCAGTGGAATAACAACAGTATCTCAAAGCCATTTCTTTAAGCAAAGAATCTTCAAATCTAAGAAAGACACACACAATAAATCAACCAACCACATCTGCTTATCTAAACAACACTGTCCAAGGTTTCCAGATTTATTCCTTTAAAATGGTAACCTGAAAATATAGAGAAACTCAAATAAAATAAGAACTACTTTATGAACCCATGACAAAAGGCTGTAGATTGAAAATCAAGGAAGCACAACTCTGCTTTGCTGCTCTCACAGACGGCCTAGATGGAGCTCCCAGTTTTCCTATGAGTTCTCCCTTTTCTTCTTATAGCAAAACCCCCCCGCCCCAAAACAACAAACAAGCCAACCCCAAACCTAGTTTGATGTACCTTTAAATAATAACTTACATTCTGACTGATATGTACATTAATTCAGTCTTTAGCATTTTGGGGTAAGCACTAAAGGCAGTGTGCCAGCCTTTGAGAAGGCTGCAGAACGTCCTAGTACTATGGACAATTGGAATATTTTGTCTAAGAGTGTGACATTTATGGGAGTGTGTTCTCTTTAGTACGCGCTGTTGCTGCTGCTGCATGCAAGAGGTGTGCTTTAGAGTAAGAGATTTGACAGACATGTTGAAATAATTTAGAACCCTGGCTGCTACTTACGTTATTGATCATAAGATGCATGATTGTTTTCGGTATCAAATCTCGGATACATTTGTTAATAATAGACATGTAGGAGTCCACAAGGTTTCGAATTGTCTCCACCTGTCTCTCCAGCTGGGGGTCCATTGAAAAATTGTCTGCTTGGCCATTCTCCTCATTTTCAGCCTACACAAAAGAAAAATAAAAAGAAAAGTCAAGTCTTTCAGATTGCAGTAAACTGGGAATATACTGGGGAAAAAAAACCCCTGAACTTAAACTGTAGTAATCCAGCAATGTAACTCATACAAAGACTACCCAGAGGTTAAAATATAAAGTACTGGACTTTAATGTTCAGCATCATGAAATTAGGACCTTTAAAGTTAATGCCATATGAGACCTTTTGCACAAAGTACATTATATATTTCCAAACAAATAGTAAAGAAAGTGTTCAGACAAAGACTTGTGGTGGTAAATGACACACCAAAAAATTATCACCTCAGATCACTTACTGCAATACTTACTAACAAATCTTTTACCATTCAGATTCAGTCAGCTTGACCCATGCAAGAAAGCAGCACCCTAAGTCTGAATTTTGAATGTTACCCTCCTATGGGTAAAATCCACCCGTGTTACTTAAGGCTGACTTGTTTGTGACAAATTCCATAGTTCAGCCTCAAACCTGCTGGGTGAGAATGGCACCTATATAAACAAAGGATTTATGAAGGATAACAGCAAAAGCATCAGTGGTTCCAGTGCTCAAGGCTCAGCATAACATTTGCTGGATTATATATTAGAGGTCTCTTTTTCATTGGACAGAAAAACACTTCTTTGTATGTAAACAGCTGAGCTAATTAAAGAAAATACCAGGAACTTTAGCTAGAAGCTAAAAGGCCTGTACTTTGCTCCAGTCTGGCCTGTATAAATATAAGAAAACCTACAAAAAGAATAGTAGCCTTTTGGTGAAAAGCAAACTGCTTTCTGAGGTTCAAAGATGCCAAAAGAAGGGAATTTCTACCCAGAAAGCACAAAGAACAATGCTCCCCAAAATCTGACATATAATACTTCTCCCTGAAAACGACCGCCAGAGCCTTGGTACCTTGAACTATAAAATCTAAATCTGTTCTGTGAGTACCTGGAAGCATAAAAATCATAGAATCCCAGAATGGTTTGGGTTGGAAGGGATCTTAAAGCTCATCTCGTTCCTGCCATGGGCAGATTCCTGCAGGCACCCCCTTCCACTAGACCAGGTTGCTCAGTGCCCCATCCAACCCGGCCTCGAACATGAAGAAAGAGAAAGTACTTGCAAAACTGAAGAACCCAATAAGGACAACTAGTTATGTATCAGCCAGAGCCCTACTAGCACAGCTCCATTTACAGTGGAGTGTTTAGCTAAAATCTGCATATCTCTGGTGCTTTAGAGATTCCTGGAGCAGTTGAAATGAGTATCTCACCCATCAGTGAAAGGCCACTAGAGCTAGATATGCAAACATCACCAAAGAGGCTTCTCCTTGCATGAAATGCCTTCTTACTAGGCCAAAAAGGGATTTCTAGTTTCATCTCCTAATGCAGGGCCAGTTTCTGCTCATTTAGCACTTCGCATCTACTCCTTTTAAACTACATCTTGGTCAGTCCAGTCTAAATGAAATGGCATGTTTGTGATTTGTTAAGTTATAGTTTTGTACCATTTAGAAACAAAACCAAGTGATGGCAAAAGAAGTTTCAAAAGTACAGGTGAACTACTGAAAGAAAGCTAATCTTTAAAAATAATTAGCAATGCTTCCTAAAAGTCTTGGGACTGTGGAGGACACTGAAAGAACTCTTGATGAAAATAGGGTTTTCTATGCTGTAACACCAGGAGACACATACCTAATAAAACTTAATAATTTTGTTAATAAACTGCATATGCCAAAAAGTCACAAAGTGCAGATTATCTTCCTCAGTCTCTATGTCTGAAGAGAAACTAATATTAAGTTTCCTTGTGACATATCAAATAAATGGAAAATCATACATCTGTCATATATCTGCAGATTTTAGCCAAGCAAACCAAAAATGGCCCCTTCCCAGTTCCCCTGAATTTGACTTCTATTCTCTTTCTTCTTCACTATATAAAGTGCAGTTTGTTCATGTATTTTTTCTTTTGTTTTTTTTTCACTGTTTAAATTACAGATTGCAGTAAGATTTGTAGCTGGCTAAGCAGCAAAGTGACAGATGTTTATCATTATCCTCATCAAGAGAATGTAAAGTAAAAATAGTAATTTGTCTCTGATCTTTAAGGCAAAGGGTAATAGCCTCTTGTTTGAAACTGTAACAGAACTGACTTCATACTGTTGATTTATTTTCTCTGAAATCAAAAAAGATCAATCTCCCACAAGTTTATAGTAATTTATTATGAAAGTTTCTGGCCATAGTATTCCTAATGATTTGATGTCTCAACTGAAGGCTTTTCATGCCAGAAACCATCTTGTTTGCATCGTGTCAAGCAGATGGAAATCTGCTTCCAACAGATTTCTGTGCCCTACAGTACACCTACAAGCTTTCTTTGGTCAGCTGCCTCTGCGCTGTGCCAATGGCAGCATCCATAAATGAGGTTGCTTAGTAAAGCTGGGCATTGCAAGTGATAGAGACACCCTATTCCATCTCCAGGCCATTCTTTCACAACAGCTGTTTTCTCACCGAGCACCACAGTGACTCCAGGTTCAGTGCAAGCCACCCCTCAGCCCAAGACCCTGTCCCTCTGCATTCTGGAAAGGCTCCTGTGACTCTGGTGCAAGGGATAAACCCACACTAGAACCTGTCAGCAATCTCTCACATCTTTTGCCTGCAGCTGAACAGAACAGTCAAGCTGAGTAGGAAGAGAGAATGAAGAAGGTGGAAACTGGTTTCTGTGCCTCCTTTCCCAACAGCCAGGGCAGCCCCAGTCCTTTCAGTGCTCCTCATCCTCGAGCCAGAACTTGCTAGTTCCAACAGCAAGTGTTAAGTGACAGCATATGAATCTGGGCTAAGTTTTCAGTCAGTTGACTCTTGCTTAACACTGCTATTAATTGTTGACAGGAATGGAATATTATTACTTCAAACGAACACAACTGCAATTACTTTAGGGACCTTTGTAAGCCTCCAACAAAGAAACTACAGAAGAAGCTGGAGCACTAAAAAACAGGTGAATAAAATTAATTCATCTTGGAAAACCCAAGTTCAGAACATCCAATGAAAACACACCAAAGCTACAGAGAAGCAACAGGTGAAAACACCACAGACCAAGGGAAGGTAACCCGGGAGCCAGGATGGTGCTTCTATTTATGTACACACACCCACAGAGAGAAGGTCCTTCCCTTCTGCTCTCTGCACTTCAGAAGACTGAAAATAATATCCATTCCTTGCACACTGCTGTGGGTCTCACCTGTCTTTCAGATCTGCTCTGTGCTCCCGGCATGGAAAGGACTGAAACCCAAAGTACACACCACTGCTACTCTGCTGCTTTCCTGCATTTACACACCTTCCGCACTAAGAACGTGTTAAGGATTAACTAACGTGTCATACAAGAGCAGACTAAAAACTGCATGTGAAATCCAAACCACTTAAGTTTGTGGGAATTTTACTGCTGGCTGCAGTGGAAATAGGATTTCACCCTACACATGCATTCCTACTGGAAAAGTTTTCCATCTTCCAAAGACTGTAAACTCTCTGCTGCAACAGGAATGATTTAGTGCGGTGCAAAGGGATGTGGGCAGGAGGAATTGTGTGCATTTCAAAACAAAGGAGTAGCATCTTAGAATATCAGGATAATTTTCCTGACTGTAGAAATTATAAGCGTGTTGAAGAACGTCCCAAGAAAACATAATGAAAAGTGATTCCTTTTAAAATTCACAGCAAAACTGGGTAACATAGTGAAAACAGTCCTGAGCTGGCCACACAGAGAGTGCAATACTTCTAATTTCCATGATTTCATTATATTCAGGGCAGCTGCCAGCATATTTAAGAATGTCTTGTATAACATTCCTGATGTCAGTTCCAAGAAGGAGCATTTGTCAAGCGTTTTCATTAGAGAAGTGTATCAAGCAATTTTCTGTAATCAAAAAGGCATTCTACTAGGAATGACCAAGAGGAAGCAGACTGGAAGGTGAGTGACTCCAGGGTAAAAGCCAGAGCAGCAGCAAAGCAATTCTCTGTACACTAAGGAATACGTCCATGGCTTCAGTAAGAAATTGCTCATTTAAGAGCTGCTTTCAGATCTTTCCTTTACAGATGCAAGTTCATAACAACAACCACCACCTGAAAATCTATTATTCCCTCCAAATTTTATTTATGCTTTAATTCACAGCTGCCAAATATAGAATCTATTTCATCTATTCCTGTCCAAGAAATACTTTCTTTAATGCATGAACACTCAGCACACTGCAGTTGTCTTAAATCCCCCTGCTTTTTTCTAAATCTTTACATTGACTCTCTCTCCACTGCAGTTTGATGCTGCTGTATATATAATTGAGCTAAGATCCTCTCAGCTGTACATAGCGTGCCTTTTGCCAGAGGACTGCTGAAACCACATGATGGCTTCACACAGCAAGGTTTTCTTATTGGAAGGAACCACAAGTAAATGACAATACATTACTTTTGTGTATTTACAACAAAGCAAGCAGCAGAGAAAGAACACTTCCCGGGTAGCTTGGAAGTTGTCCTTTTCCCTCACAGAGGGTGACTTTGCTACTCTCTTCCATGCTTTCAGCATCTTCTGACTTTGTATTGCTGTTCCCTTTACTGAGCCACCCACAGGCTGCCCCTTTCAGCTGTTAGGCTCTCATTAGCAGCCTTGAACTCCTCTAAGCAGAGGTTATGATCCAGCTTTCCCTCACACACACGATCTCTCTCACTTCATAACCCCTGAGAAGAATGATACACCCTAGGCTCAATTTGATTCCCAAGTATTTAACTCTCTGGATTAGCTTAAACAATCATCTACTCAGATTCTTCTCTGTGGTTACAGACATTGCATAGTACAGACCATTAGCTAAATCCTCCTGCTGAATCCCCATACTGCTCCCCAAGTACTTACATGGCTTTAGCCATCCCAAACACTGAGAATCTATGTCAGGCTCTCTTCCTGCCTTCTTCAATCAAGAAGCTGATTTGAAACTATGAGACTGAAAGGAATGATGTATTACCAGAACTCTAACAATCTGGAGTTACTTTCATCTTACAGTTTTTAACAAGGTTGACAACTAATCATGTCAAATCAATCCAATCTCATTTTAGAGCAGGGATTCAGATCTTATGGGTAAGGTATTAACATGAGATATCACATATTTCAGACCTCAGTAAAGCTTTTTGATGCAATCTCATGTGACGTTTTCATTAATGGAAGTGTGCTCTCCCTGCAGTTACTGGTTGGATACTCATTTCCATAGAAAAGCTGTCAAGCTGGAAAACTCTATGAAAGGGGACTTTCATATGGGCTGTGTTTTATAACGTGCTCATTAAAGCCTTAAAGCTCAGGATGGTGGGTTATAGCCTGTGCTTATTACACTCACAGATGAGAAGAAACTGGAAGAGAATGGGAACAAGTTACATGACAGGACCTAGAGAAACAGCTTAAAGATCTAGATGAATTCATTATGAACAGAAAATATTTGACTTGGGCAGGAATAAATCAGTTACAAACATACAGCCACTTAAGGAGCAGTTCAGCAGAAAAGGAACTGTATCCACTGTGCAATGTAAACAGAATATTAGTCAACAATGTCTTCCTATTATGAAATCAGTACAAGAATTGTGCATCCAGTACTGGTTATCACACAACCAGAAATTTATGGCACGTTTTGAGAGCGTTCAGAGGAAACCATTGAAAATTATGTTCAGGGCTCTGTAAAATTTTACCTGAAAGAAAAGTTAAGATAATTAGGACTGATGAGTTCAAAAGAAATCACTTGTGGAAGGGTAGAGATGAGTGTCTTTGCAGATACAAAAAGATGCCAAATAAATATTTGAGAAGTGTTATACGGTAAGAACAGTGAAGCACAGAAATGGATAGACTAGAAAAGTTGCAAATCTCCCCCAAAGATTAAACCAACATCCCTCAGAAATGGCCTAGGTACAGAGATCCTGCCTTGAGGGAAAGAACTAGGCAGCCTCTTACAGTCCGTCCATCCAGTGGGTGACACTGGGTGCAAGGCAGCGTGAAATTATGAGCCCATAACACTGCAACAGGAAAAGGGATTTCTGAAAATGAAGAAAAAAAAAATTACAATGTCCTGTATTTTTTATTCTATGCAAAAATCAAGTAAAAAAATAAAACCTTACTGTGAATAGCCCTCTCCCCTGAAAGAATCTGCATTCCAGTTTCACCATTTGCTGCCATGTTCATCTCTCACACAAAGGACTTTTACATAACCCTCCCTGTGCTGCAAGTTTTGATTTGGGGCCAACAGCTGCTTCATGCCTTTCAGAACAGACTGCTGGACAAGCAAAAGCAGAAAGAGGCTGGCATAAGGAAAACAGCACCTTTGTTTATAAAACAAATACTACTTTGGAATTTGCAAACTTTTCAAAGAATTTCCTTGTCATAACAACACATGAAGTGCCCCATATTTATAAAAGCACATTAGAAAAAAAAATCTAGGATGTGAGATACTATTGGCACAATATTTGCTATTATTTCAGTGTAGAAGGAGGTCAGTGGATATTGGGAGGTCACAAACAGTAGTGAGTTACCCTGGAATTCAAGTCATGATGATGAAGACTCAAAGTGCAATGATTAGCCCCAGTGATGCTCAGGCTGACATTTATTGTGTATTTGTTACCAAGTGCATTAAACACATTTCCAGAGACAGCAGCCTGTTCCAGCAGTGGACATTAACTGTGAGGGGAATAGGATCATTTGCTGTGAAGGGAGGTAATCAATGGGTGGAGGCATCAGCCGGACATCTGAGGATTACAGGATTAAAACTACTGGCTGTGGTATGCAGTCCCCTAAGAATGAAAAAAAGATACAAAGAAGCTGAAAACAGAAAGCAAGAAAATTAGTCATCCATGATGCTGATCAGAGAAATATTTAGAGTCACCACAAAGACTAAAATAACACCTTGCCTCTTATCTCTGTTATTTACCTCCTTACCAAAACCATTCTCAGAAGGAATGCAGGTCATACTGATCACTACTGAAGATTTTTACTTGGCAGCAACTATGCAAGAGAGGGTAGCTAAAAAATTTTCCTTATTCCAGAAACAGTGCACAAGACTCAGCTTAAGGATTCCTTTAGGAACAAGGAATTGTCTTATTTTACGAGATAAAAATGGGACAACTTAGTGCTCAGTGCATGGACAGTGATTGGGTGAAATACATTTCCCAAGATTACATGTTAGTATAGTTTAAGTAAGTATAGTTTATGACTTAATGTGTCTGTGTGCATGACATAAGAATTGCATGTTTCTCATCAAATGTGATCATTTTAAAAGTAGGCACCCAGAATAACGAATAAAACTCACAATTCTGTTTTTCCTAGATCCTGTACCGAACGCCTATTCCATGGTCCCCCTTCACTTCCTCCAGCTGAGGTGGTAACTTCTCAGCACCCACCAGCCTGGTTGCAATAACTGTGACCAGAGGAGGAGGAGGAGGGCAGCGTGCAGATCCCTGTGCACGCCAGGAGGGACGGGCTCGGAGGGGCCTTGCACTGGGGGAGCTCTGTACAGCATCCAGGGCACGGACTCTATAAATTACAGCCTTGTCTTTTATTTTTACTTGATCTAATGCAACGTGTCTCCTCTAACTCCACTCTTTTCCGTAATTAATGGTGTCTAGGAAAATATTCTGAAATTCTCCTCTGATAAGCACCTAGACAAACTTGATGTTTCCTCTCTGAGATGCAAAAGAGGACATTAAACTGTTTTCACCCCCACATCCCTCGAGCCATGAGAAGTACCAGATCTGTCTCTGCTGGGCCAGACTAAGCCCTGGTTCACCACAAACTCAGTGCAGGACCGACAAATGATCTCCATAGTAAATGATGCAAATAAGAAATGTCAGCATGTTCCAAAATTCCTCACTTAATCTTATTGCCAGTTGTATAGTCTGGATAATCAGTAAATAAATCCCTCTAACTTTGCTCAAATCCTTAGGGGTGGAATACACAGAGAACACTTTCTACTTCATCCTCATTAACCTTCCCAGCTCAAAACAAAGTAATTTCCTACTTTTCTTAGTGTCTGATTTTTCCACTAGCTTCTGCAACACCTGATTTAGCAGCAATGATTTCTCACTTGTGATTTCTCTTTCGAACTGGCATTGTTCTTTCTCCTCACACATGTGCTTGCTGGAATAGCACGAATCAGCAAGATTTAAAACCTCCCATTCTCAAGTTTGAAGCCCCTAAAGGCAAATTGCAGTTGTGATGCCAAGGAACACAGTCCTACGTTATTTGACTTTTCCTCGGCCAGGCTGACAGCAGAGGGGGAGGGAGGGAGGAAGGAAAGGGGAAGGGAGAGGAAGATGGCATTTTAATAGCACCCACACTGATCTCACACAGTTGGATCGCTGTGCTCCGGAGCGGCACCATTTCCGTTCCTTTGCCTCCCATTCAGTCAGCACTGCTCACCCAGGCTCCATGGGAAGGATTCTCAATCTTTTTCTCCCAGCATGGACCCCATCCTAGCACAGAAATCTGTCTTGTGGACACCTCCCTAGCCCGCCTTTTACCCCAAATTTTGACAGACTATTACTAACTCAAGCCTTGCAGGGACCACCCCACCCCACATCGCAGATGTGACTAAATGAGCCAACAGTCCTGCCAGGACAAGATGGATTATCCCCCCATCTCTTGCCCCAATTCTCATACTTTCTGTAGCACCCACAGTAACTGCTTATCTGAAAAAAAAATTATAAACAGGAACGTATGTAATTTAATTTAGCAAGTGGACATACAAGAACCACCAGCATCTTATGTTGTTAAATCTGCCTTTCCCAGATGTTAGTCATATGCAAAACATATCTCGGCCAGAGTTCTCATCAAAACATTCATTTGATAATTCAGGTCCTAAGATTCAAAGCTCTCATACACATTAATGGGTTTTCCATAAGCCCTTCATCAGGCAGAGTCACAGTGGTCTACAAATTCTGGCAGAAACTCCTACCCCACTGATCAGTGATCACCACTTCCATACTCCCCATCTAAAATCCCCTTTAATTTTGCAAGCAAGAAGTGACCTGCAACATTTCTGTAGCAAAAAAGCCTCAAAACAGATCAGAGGAGGAGTTTGAAAACACCAAGCACTTTACTGAAGTGTAACAAATATATCTAAACAAAAGAAAATCATCCATACAGAAGCATTTTGGATTCATGCCACAAGAACAGAAACTGAAAATTATTGGGTAGATTATTTTCAGGGTAAGAAATGAGTTGTGAGCAACTATGCTGCATACAACATTTATGACATGGCTTCCATTTTGTAAAAATATGCCAAACCCCTTCTATAAAACCAGCAGAAAATGAAAGATTTTTTTTCCCTCCCTAAAATAAATTTTAAGAGACAATGAGATTCTGGTAAGTTAATACACATCTGTAAGCAACAAATATAAACACTTCATGTTATAAGACCACATTCTTGTTGGCACAAACCACAACGAAACTATAAAGTTTAAGTCATTCCAACCTCCTCTCTTTGAGCAAGGTAAAAAGGACATTAGTGATTAGGACTCTCACCTGAGGTCCAAGCAGACATCACATGGAGTTTACCTCTGTAGTTAAGATCACCTGGCTTTACTGTTGCCACAAACAACCCTAACCTCACCCTTCAGTTGGTTATTTCTGCAATTTAACTTTTTAAATGACTTATGGCATTTTCAGTTCAAAAGGATTGATTTTTTTCCCTCCTTCTGTTACTGATAAACAGCAAAAGCTGAAGTCAAGAGTCATCTGATGTCTCTCATTTTGCGGCTCTTGCGTAACAACGTACAGCCAAAGAATCCCCGTCCTCGTGGCAGCATGAGGACAACACAAAGGTCTTTCAGGCAGCTCCCCCACACACTCCCAAGGATTGGAACTGCTTTTGTCAAGAAGAGAAAAAACTGCCACACCATTAGGGCTCCCCTGTCTCCCATTCCAGGGTGGATGCCTGCTGAGCAAAGCTGGGCAGGAAGAGCCATGGCTTAACCTACTGTCCCAGTGACTGAATGTCTCACAGTGCAGTTACAGACACAAGAGTTTCCCTCTTCTTCCCCTATGGTTCTGTTCAAAAATGTTTTCTCCAATAAAATTACTGTGAGACAGCTAAATCCAAGGGCGGGCATGGAATTTGAACCCATGGCCTTCTGGCTTGGAGGTGAGACTATTCCTAACTGAGCCAAAGTGACACATACATAATATGCTTTCAAGGTTTTTAGAGAGCTCTGTCATGATTTAAAAACACTAAGTCTTTGTGGTACAAACCACAGGGCAGGAAAGAGCTGGGGCTCCCTTTTTACTGCTAATTTTAGCCGATGAATTGTTTATAATGTCCTGCAAAATACATAAAGCCTTATTCTGCCTTAAGCCAAGAGAGAATAGCCTTTCAAAACTGATTCTTAATTATAGTGTTCCCCTGCTAGATGGGATGGAGCAGGTTCCAAAATTGTGTCAGAGTATATGAAGTGATAAAATGAGGATGGGTGAGCTATTTTTAAACACACTCAAAGACTTTGAGGTCAAAATCCCTGAATTTATAGCCTTATGACCATATTAATATTAATCCATTCATAGATTATTAAGACCTGCCTGGCAAGATTCAAGTACTTAATTTGAGACACCTTCTGGCTTCAGAGCACGTGTTCCCTACCAGTCTGCCTGCCAAACTCGGGCTCCCCAGGGAGCCACCTTTAAGCACAGGTTATATGCCTGCTGCAGACAGGCATTTGGGAGACAAAGGGGCTGAGATGCTTCATTCCCAGAGTGTTCCCTCCTCCTCTCTTTTCCCAAGACATTTTGCAAGTGAGAGGCCTTTCCAGATGGGCAGGAAGTGAGTGCATTACAGAGAGTTTGAGGAGTCTTAGGCAAAAGGACCTTATTGCTCCTTACCCTGCCCAGTCTGGAAAGCTAATCCAGCCTCAGGTCCTGGTAATATTCCCTCATCACAGTCATGTTTCCATCCGAAGAGGGCAGCTGGGCACCTGCTGCTGGGACAGGATGGAGAGGAACATTCAGCCTGGTTTAAACAAAAGTGATCCTGTCCTCTCCTACACAGTTTGTTCCTCATCACAGGGAGAGAAGCTCCATAACAACTCCTGAAACACACCTTCAACTATTTAGAAAATCTAGACTTGTAACCAAATCATTGTTCTGCTCATGGAAATAAACCATGTACAGGCATCACCTGGGAAGGACTGGCCCTGCCTTTGCCCCCACAAGCTTCCCAGCACTGCCGAGTACCACTCCTGATCTCAGGCTTGACTCATGGCAGCATCTGGCTGTGTAAAAGAACTGTCACCTGCTATACACATACTGGTTTCTTTTCAGCCATGATCAACATATACCTTTTTATTTCAAATAGGAAAAAAGCTACAAATTGAGAAGAAACCAAGTGGACAGAATTTCCCTGCCTTACAAGTCAGAGTGGAAACAGACCCTTTTCCCTGTTGTTCTTTACAGTATACATTACCTTTAGGTGCCTCTTTCTCTAGAGGCCAAACCAGTGGCAGCAAAGCCTTTAGTGCTCTGAGGACACTGCAAAATTATTTGCACCATCTACATTGTTAATTTTGTAACTGAGGTAAGGTTTTATGGGAAGACACTGCACAGAGACAAGTCGCTATATTAGAAAAGACCAGATGGGAGTTAGAAATATCAGAGGAAAACAAAAGGCTTTAGAGCTGTTTTCAAGTGAGGGGATTTCTTTTTCCAATTTTTGCAATTGCATTTACCTGAGCATCACTTAAACTTGTAATCTTTTTCCATTTGGATTTCCATGCAGTGACATGTAATGTAAAATACTAATGAACTGTAGATGGCCAAGGTAAAACCAAAAACTAGTCAAAACAAAACTCGAATCCTTTCCTTGATTGCTTATGGATTTATAAAGCCATAAAACCATGTAATAGGTACAAAACAAAAGCCTTGTAAAAAAAAGTTTAGTATAAAAAAAGGCTAAGTGAGCAGTAAAAAAAAAATCCAGTGTTCTTGGTTCTGTTAGTAATTCATGCACACTCATGTTTCGATCAAAAGGAGTCCCTGGAATGGGTTGTGCATTATATCTACCAGAAGATCACAATGCACTCATTAGCATGAGAGGGTCTCCCACTTGGAGCAATGCTGAATGAATCCATGTTCCTACTTGGGCATTTTGCACATATTTTATATTTTTACAAATCCATGGTATTAAACCATGAAATCTCATTCTCTCAAAACTTCCCTGTCTTAGTCTGAAAATCTTTACCATTGTAAGAGCAACATGGTGAGTTCAGGGACGCCTTCTCTCCTTGAGGTCAAGAGCTGTCATTCCTGTATGGATACAGGCACCCATTACTTGCTTGAGAATTGCTCCTTTCAGGAATTGGGCCCAATTCATCTCCAACCACAGTCACTAGGAATCTTCTTCCCAGTATCCACTGGCATTTACTCAGACTACAACAACCATTTCCTTACACTTCAGGAGTGGCAGAACCAGTTTTAATGCTTGTCCTACAGGTGCCCTCCATGAGTTTGATTTTCAGCCACAAAGAACTCTTGAACTTCACTCTGCACCACAAATCATCCTTCAGCTACATCCTGTACTCCTGTATCCCACTCTGCTCCCAGCAAAGCCCCTGCCAAAATTCCCACCGAGTTTAATAGTGCTGTCCTATTCCCCCCAACTCCTAACTGAGGTTAATTTCTTTTCTCCAAGTATAAACAGAAACCAGCAGGTAAAAAAGTTTTGTCTAATGTGGCACTGAGGCTGTGGAATTTACTCCCATGTGAGAATGGCACAATAAAGTCATTTGTTTAAAAGTAAATTGAAAACATTCCAGTCCTCTCAGGCTTATGACTATTAGCTTTAGTTTCTGCACAGCACTGTAGAATGTCTGGCATCAAAGACACTTTGTACGTTGCACTGAACTTGCACTGGACACTGTTAGTGGACCATTAATCACTGCAAACAAAGATCCCGTGCAAACACAAAAAAGAACTGGTTTTTCACATGTTCAGCATGGCCCAGCAAAGGTTAACACTGCAGCTTGCTGGATGCTGCACATTTTGAGACATGAAGTGTTGACAAGGCATCTGAGAGGGTGCAGATTTCTCAGTTGATAATTACGTATTCCACATTAAACAATTCTTATTTGTGCCCAATGCTGTCTAGAATTAGACACATACCTCAGCATAAACTGGCACAATTTAAATTCAGATGCCTACAACTGCATGTACTCCTTTACACTCACATACAGATACCACGTGTGAGTGCAGGGGCACGGGTTAGTGGCAAGAAAATCTACAAGGATGTGATCCAAAGTTCACATGAACCACATCAACCACGGCTGAAGAAAGTGAAGGTTTATGTGAGATGTGAACGAACAAATCAACTCACCCGAGGGAACATGCCTGTATGTCTAGGAGAGCTGGAAGAAGAATGGGAAGTGAACCAGTACAAAAATGAAAAGACCTGGAAATAAAAACTAGTCAGTGGCCAGGGAAGCAGGAAAGGAGGCACGGAGGAAAGACCCTGTTCTGAAATCACAGGTTGTATTTCAGGGTGCAATTTACTGATAACATCAAAGGAGAAAGTGCTGGGTGACAGGAGCATGCATTACTGCTTCCAGTTCCTCATGGCTGTCATGGGCAGTTTCTTGTCCTCCGGACCAGAGCAGGGGAAAACCTGAGTCATCAGCCCTGAAGCTTGCTGTTTGACATGATGGTTTCCATTGGGTTTCTCAGAGCAAAGTATTTTGGCCACCAAGCTTTCACAGACAAAAGCTCTCACACCAACTGCCCTCAGGTGCAACAAACCTTACTGTATCATCATTCTTTCCTAACCAGGGCAGGAGATGTGAAGAGAGGCAGTGAGGGAATAAATCATTACCCTCAAAAAAAAAATAAACACTGTGCAGAATCTCCTAAAAGTATCATGGATATACACCCATATGCAGTCAGCAGCTCCACTCCATGGAGTGGGTGCAGAAACACAGCGTGAAGGCACCAGCACGGTACCTTCCGTGGAACAGTGAGTGCAGTGCCCACACTCAACAAAATGGCAAGAAAATAGATGCAAGTACAGGCTTGTTAGTCAAACCATGACTGAATGCAAGGCTTTTGAACATACTTCTAAAGAAAGACTTTAAATAAAATTAAAAAAAAAAAAAAGAAAAGGAAAAGATGGCAGAGCACGCCAAACTGATTTTTCTGACTAAGGGAAACTTGATAGGTATTTGATTCAGCAAAGTGACACCCTTAGGAGACTGGCAAGTAAGTTTATAAAGACGAATATTAATGAAAGATGCAGTAAAACAACTCTCTAACAGATAAATAAATTATAATCTGGGAAGAAGAACTAGCAGCCTTGAAGGATTTCATCAAAGTGTCAAAGGGATCGGTCTTACTGAAATGAAATAGCAAACTCTTGCCAGTTAAATTTGATTCTGCCCATAATTGTGAGGTAGTGTCAACACAACAGAAGACTGAACATTGTCCTGGAAGACACAGATAACTTCAAGGATTGGAAAACAGAAAAATAATAGCTCTATGCTGACAGAGTAATGACAGCTGCTGCACTGGACTGGGAACTCATCAGTCAGCAATAACAAGGGAAAAGAAAGCCTGAAGACACCTAACTAGGCATCAGATAATTCTGAGATACTGGTATGATGTGGCCATGAAAAGAGCACATGTCTTGGTAGTCTCTGGTAGGAGCAGTGCAGATCCAAGAGGGAACACCATTTTGTACAGTACCGGTGTGATCTTGTCTGAGTCACTGATGGAGGAGCCCACAGGCCTTCCGGTGGGAGACAGCACTTGACACTACCCTTGTTTCCAGGGCTGCTGCACTATTTCCTTAAGAGTCAAATGAAACTGCATGTTGAGAACAAGATTTTATCATCATTGCAATGAAACTGCTTCTCAACCTCCACAGGGTAGATCGGTGCAGCCTTTGAGAGCTCTCGACAGTTAAATTGAAATAACTCTGCATCTTATATGAACTACATGGCTCTCTTCCTTCCTCCCCCACAAGATCTTTGTCCATATTCCAAACCATACTCCCCTGTCTCCGAGCTGGCAGGGCTCTGCATCAGCTCTCACATTAAGCTTGGGAGTATATCCAGTAGGAAAGAGCGAAGATATTTGGGCAGTGGTCTCCAAAAACTCCCACGTGCTCACTGATTAACTCAAAGGTGCTTCTGCTGCTTAATAGGCCTGGGAAAAGAAGAATATGGCCTTGGGAGAAGACTTCTCTTAAGCCACTGGGCTTGGAGACTCCTGTTGGACCACTTTCTTCATGAGCCTGGAGAAGCACTGCATGTTCCACAGGTCTGTGCAGAGCGATTTAGGGAGCCTCGTCAGGCTAGAGGAGAGAAGCGGTGTAAGGAAACAATTCCTGCCTTTCCAAGCATGATTTTCCCATCACTGTCTCCAAACTGGAGGATCAGTGCTCTCAATTTCACCTTGTGTGAGAAGAGCAGGCAGTTGAAAAGGCAGGTAATAGCTGACTACAGATCTTGATGCTCCCATGGGCTGCTGGTTACAGCTTCCACGTAATGGAGAAGGGGAGGAAAAACTTCATACGAGACCTTAAAATTAACATTTAAAGTGATAAAAGTAAGTTGAACTGGACTATCAGTAACAAAGGACACTTGAGACAGTCACCATGTCAGAGACGAGTTTCATCCAACAGAATGTTGCTTTAGAATTATTGGAGGATCAAGTGACACACTTGAGGATCTGCTATTCCAGCTAAAACCCCATATCCATCTAATGAAAACTTTTGGGGTGTTTATCAGAAGAGGAATGGTAGAAAGGGGTGAGAGAGAGGTGAACTCTTTAAAATGTAATTTATTTTCCAACTACCTTCCTTTCATAAGAAAAAAACAAAAAAGAGTTCATCTTAAATTACAGGCAAGCTCTCTCAGCCCCAGAAATTCATCCTACATGTTGATTAATGGTCAAACTACTAGAACTTTAGCATGAAAAATGGGCTAGGCTTCAACTGAAAATTGCCTGTAGCTAATGATGCAGTGGAATGAACATTTTCATTCCAGCTAAACCATTCCTGTTCCTGTAAAAATAAAGAAATACAATCTTGGGTTATGAAAAAGACTCAAAGAACTCTGCATACTTATTGGCTTAAAATAATGCCAGGCACCTTAACAAATCTGTAAATACAGAATCTATTACCTGTGAAGTCAAATATACATATAACTACATACATGTACATGCAGACTATAAATACCCCTAAGTGAGGTCAGGGAGCAGAACAGAGGTTGGTGTCCACAGCCCAGAATTTCTCACATACAACTGCATTACAGAGTTACTGGATTTTCACATAGCTCCTGACTCTGGCTCAAAAATTTAAAATGTAATAAAAAAACCCCACAAGGAAGTGGAGCATCTGCCTGGCGAGGCAGCCGACACAGGCAGGACTTGCCTGGAGATCTCCCTGTGGTTCAGCCCCTGGCGCCATCAAATTGGGCTTGAAATCAAAAGCCATGGAAGGAGGTAATTAAAAGGGACTCTGCACCACTCTGCTGCAGCCACCAAAGAGGGTGGAAAAGGATTCAGGGGTACGTAAGAGCAGGATGTGTCTCTCCAGCTTTAGTGATTTCCATTATGGAAACACAGAACTTCACAGCTTTTAACCTTTATGCCACTGAAGTCAACTATCAACCTTTTTTAAAATTACAGTTTCAGCACATAAAATGCAAATCCAGTTCGCCTCATGTCAAGAGCACATCCTCCCTAAGCCATAAGTAAGGTGCAGAGTTGATAAAGCACCACAAGGTAGAAAGCTGAGCAGTGGACTTACACTCACAGTGATTGCCACCAGCACTCCTGCTGGCCAGACCTGCGATTTTCAAGACTACGGAACTCAGTGAGAGTTCGGGGGGGAGGCCACGAGGTTCAAACCATCCTGCTGGCTGCAGGAACAACTATTAAAAGAAATTAAGAGAAAAGTCAGACCCCAGAAGGAGCACAAGACACTGTGTTCCAACTCTAACCAGCTGAAAGAAAGTTTATATAAAAACAATCACTTTGTTAGTGACTCATAAGGAAAGAATCCCTGAGCTTTCTTCAGGGAAACCCCAGTAAATAACATGTCTAAAAACACATGAAGATGGTGTTGTCTGTTCTGTTACAATACTCAGTCCACATGATAAAGCCTCTGGCAGCAGAACAACCCACTAAGCACAGATCTTTTTGGGAAACCCAAAAACCAGTAAGAACTGCTGTGGCTGCTTGCAGAGTCTGCCTCGTATTCCAGCTCTTATACGATGTCTAATGCTAACTGGGGAGTAGTGGGAAAGTAATGGTTTTTGTTACAGCACGGCAAAGTGTTCCTTTGTTGACTACATGCAGGTGCACTCTGAAGATAGATAAATGCCTAGATTTCAATGCATTCTGCACTGTTTAAAACTAAATGTTAAGGACTCAAATATTCTGCCATACTACACCCAAAGACACTGAATGAAAAGCTCGCGGCATGCACAGCCTCTCTGGAATATGTTATCAGACGCACACCAGGCTGGGCAAGAAACAGTACTCTGTCCAAGTCTATGAGGAGTTTTTTGTCTTTTATTTTTCTTTCTTTTTTTTTATTTATTTTAATTAGCACAACATTTTGGAAGCATGTTGTGTGTTTTTAAGCATATCTTCCAGCAAGAGACTTTAAACTCAGTACAGTAAGTTCATAAAAGTATGAGAAGTCACAGAGGTTTTCCAACAAACGTCCAGATCTGAACATTGTGACGGCTGAATTTGGATTGACTAAAAAACTCTCCTGTTGGAGATTCCATGTAGGAATATTAACAAAAACATTCTGTGTCAAGTCGAGCTTACGTTCTGCAGCAAAACTGCTTAGTTTCTGCAGATGTCCAGGAGGATAGAGTGGAAACTTGGGAGCAACTTCTTAGCAATTTTACCTCGCTCTCTGATGAGTTTTTAGCTTAAGTGTGAAGGTGGACATGTTAATCTGCACTGAAAAACTCCCCATCCCAAAGTTATTCCTTTGCATACTGAGCAGATCATGTTTTAGCTTATGCTGCTCCCCATATTCTCAGCTGCTGTAGAACCATAGCAGACTCCAGAAACTTTCCGGGATATAGCCAGAAATTTGTCAAGAAAAAAATAGAAGGTTGAAAGCATTGAATAGTCATTCCCAAGGGACTGTAAAGTTACCATAGTAAAGCAGTGTTTTTACCAAAATGCTCAGCAACAAAAGCAGTAGCATCATCAATATTTGAACTGTAATTTTCCATTGTCAGTTGGGCGTTGAATTTGGAAGGAATTGTGTATTTGTCACAACCTCTCAGGTATTTGTGACTATAGCTTAATGCTCTTCTACAGATAATGAAACATGTTTTAAAAGGGCTATGAAACATCAGTCTAAAGGCCACTGATACTGAAGAAGCATGAGCTTCTCACATAAAATTGCAGCTGCAAATAAGGTAGAAGTAACTGCTTTAAAAAAGGAGCATTTTTTAGGTCAAGTAAACCATTCCAACATCCGAAATGTTGGAATTCAACCAGAAAGAGCATAGGCAGGAAGACTTTGCCTGAAAATCCAGAAATGCACAAAAGACAAACAGGTCACACTGAGAGCCTCACCAGAGAAAAGATGTGAAGATGTGTATTGAAACACTCCATTGTAAATTTGAGTTTCCTTGCTTTACTGCTATGTTGCCCAAAGACAATTGCCTGAGAATCTGGCACTTCCAGGGACACACTGTCGATGAAGGGAGAGTGAAGTAGTCTAACAGCCAAGAGATCCAGACTTGGAAGGAATAATCATGGATTATTCTAGACACAGATTCCTAAAAAAGCAATTCCTCAGTGGGAAATCCATCAGAAAAGATCTGAATTTTGATGAGAAAATGTTGATAGTTAGGTACACTAAAGGAAACCCATCCAGTATCCCTGAGCAAAGACACCAACCAGAGTTCTTTTAAAACACACACTCACTCAGCCTTGGGTACAGTCCTTTGAAACAAAAGGATGGAGAACTTCATATGCATGCTTATACCTAGGACAGTTCACAAGGATTACTGATTTAAATCACTTGAACAACTGACCCAACACACCCATCTAAGCAATTTTCAATCATACTCTAAGCTGAAGTGGTTCCACCAGGTAAGGACAGACACAAATGAACTAGTGTCAAATTTCAGAGAAGAATTCAAGAGAGTCTGGGAAATAATCAAAACAGGAGAATTAATCACCCTTGTCCTTAAAAGACAGGTAGATACTTAAATGATGTTGGAGTGAGGTATTTTTAAAGAAGGAATGTCCTTTGCTGGTCAGACCAGTGACAAACAGGTAGTTTGCCCCAAAACCCTCTGTTTCCAGAAGCACTCAATGGCTACTGACAAACCTTTAACAAAAAACTCAGGACACTGTCCTGTAATTATCCACCGATTCTCTCATGTCATTCTTCGACTGCAAGGAATGATGTTCTTACTCTCAGTTTGAAAAATGGGATCCTGGTCCTCAACTGTAGCTTCTAGACAAATAGTATCTGTTCACAATATTAAAACCAGCTGCTGGAATGGCATCATGCTGTGGCTTACAAAAGACACTGTACACAGATGATGGAACCAAATAAAAGAAAGAGGACATGGGCAGAAATCACAGCCCCAGTCAGACAATGCCAGGACTGCTTCTAGAAAAGGGGAACTTTGTTTCAGCAGAACACTAATCAGAGTACAGAAAGCACAGAAAAAAACGAACAGTCCCCTATAAACACACAACACTAAGGACAACACACCCAGTCACAACAGGTGAATGTCTTGCTCTTCTAGAAGCTGATGCCATTGATTTCCCCATGCCTATCTTCCAGCCTTTCCATGATCTAGGCTGGTTGCAGTTAAACCATTTCTGAACACATGCATTCACCCATCAGCTAAAGAGATATTTCTTGCAGAGCAGTTTATAACAAAGAGCACAGAGAGAGAGTTAAAGTTTTCAAACTGAAAGACAAGCAAAGGTTGAGCTTCCTAAAGCAAGAGCCTTGATTTTTATCACATCAATATGGTGTTAAGGACTGCAGACAATGCTGCATTTTGTTCTCGCTGTTAGCCCGAGTTTTAACATATAAATCATTAGTGAGCCAATAGCCAGAAGCCACTGCTCTAGAAGTAAAGTCTTACAGATGAGGGTAAGAATTTACCTTGATGTAAGACATTGGTTACTTGTGTGTACATACATTGGCCCACATACAAATATACCAGCTCTGATTCATGTACAGTCCCACAGCTCTAGGCACCAACACATTTGAGGCTTCCTGCTGGTGTCCTTGTTCAGTCAGACTGTTTGGTACATCAAAGCCCTCAGCTGAGGAACAGCAAGGAACTCTGCCCATAGAGCTCCTTGGTGCACAGAGCTGGCGTGAACACTTACCTCTTGAGTTTTTGCAGCCACATCTCAGGTCACAGGTAATGAGAAAGAGAGGTTGAGCTTTTTGAGCATGCCTGCCTGTTTGCAGCTGCAAAAGTGGATAAAAGGTGGCCTCTGCCATACTGTCACTGCCCTCACAGCAGAGCTAAAGACAATCTCGCTCACGGTACTTCTGAGAATTTGCTATCTGAGTCAGCCAGATAACCTTCAATAGCTAGAATTAGAATTATGGTACAGCAGTTGTTTCCAGGCCGTGGTTGTGAACAACTACATACTTCTACACAGTGCCAGCAACACGCAGCTAGAGACAACTGGCCTGTGACTGGAAAGGCTTCTATTCAGTACTACATGAAGGCTCCTGCTTTCACTGGAATAATATCTAGATCTGCAAATCAAGCAGTATTAAACCAAACTAAAACTTAACACCAAATTACATTGCGTAAGACTAATTTTTGTCATGGACTTCCATGCTCTGAGTTAGTTTCTTTAGTTGATTTCTCGAAATACCTCTAGGTATGCTGCCACCCCACTTGTCGAACAGGTCAAGATAATACCATGCAACTAATGTGACCAGAAAGTTGGAACATCTGCAATTAAAGGGTCAGATAGGGGCCTGACACCTCATGTTACAGGTCATAGTAATTTTGCACCTACCCACCGTTGAGCTTATACCTACCCAAATAATTTGACATGTTATTTGAACTTAGTAGCACATACAATAACATAGAATTCTCCCTCTGAATTACAAATAACTTGATTATAAAAGAGGAACAGCAGAGGTTGAGTTTCAAAGAAAGGAAACAGAGTAAGACTACCCGTTTCTCAACTGCAGGAACAAGGGTTTTAGAAACAAGAGTATGAAAGTCACCAAAGAATTGCACTGATCAGACACCACCTCATGTCTGTAGCCAGCTCTTCCCACTGGGAAATCACTGTTTTGCAAAACTGGCACACAGTTGATATATCAAGTGTCATACGGCAAACAGAGGACAGACAAGGCAACCAAAGGCCACAATGGGGCTGGGAAACAGGCAGGACAGGAGCTGAGGAGTGACTGCAGAACAGGAACACGTGACATCATGGAAGGAGAGTTACTTAAGTGGAGACTGCAGCTCCAGAATGGAGGGTTTTACACACGTAACATGGGACTTGATTCTGACTTGGCACATGGAAAGTAGTTATAAGCCTATCTCCACAAAACAAGATAGGTAGGAAAAGTTAAAGAAATCCAGGATGAATTATGTGTCAGACTAGACATCGCATATCTTCATTCTAGTCCAAAATGGAGTCAGGAAAAACAACTCTCAGTTTCTCCCCATCATCTTGTTTTCCCTTCTAAATGAGAAAAAGGAGTATCTGGCTGTTCACCAGCTGCTCTCCACCCTCATGTCCAATGACTACATTTCCTGTTACACTGTAAATGCTATGAAATGGTGAGCCTGGTGACATTTTTGGCAGCAAAAATATGTTTTGAATATTTATTTACTCCTAATTACTATTCAGCAGTAGGCTTTTGTGCAATTACTGACTTGGAAGACAAGGAAGATATTTTAGGATTGTCCCAAAGGCTTGTGATACTTGTGTGTTTCCCTTTCTGTTCAGTCCCTCTCATGGGTGACCCCATTCTGTTATGCTAAAGGGGCAACCAGACCTTTCTGACTGCAACTATTCTGAGACCCGGAGACACAGGGACTCCAGCTCTTTGGAGTCCAAAGGACCTTTCTGGCAGAGATTTGTACAGCACAGCCCAGAAGCACCTTCCTCTCTGCCAGCCAACTCTCAGTGCTCATTGACCAGGGCTGGGAAAGCATCCTTACAGGTTGGACACCTTCACTGCACCTTCCCCAGGGCAAATCTCACAATGTCCAGAATGGGGCTGATACTCACACTCCATGATCTGAAACTTCACAACCAGAGAGCTTTCACATTCCTGCAGAGCTTCAACAAAATCCCTCATCAGAATGGAAGTAGTGCAAAAAGTAGCTGCACCATAAAGAATGAAGAATTTAAAAATATTTTCAATATGCAGATGCCTTGCCAAAAGCACAGTAAAGAGCCCACCGTGAATACATAACAGAAATAAAAAAATGTTTGCTCATTTCTAAATTTCCTGGAGTTTGCTTAATGTCAGCAGCCCCATTTAAGAGCAGAAACGTAAAACCCTGTGACAGTTCTTGAACCCCCAACCCCGATCAGCAGTTACCAGCTTGGCCAGGACTGCTTTTGAAATCATTCCATCTGTCAGCCTGCATCTTGTTACAGACAGGGCAACTGATGCAATCCTATGAATCCTCTTTTTTCCCCTATACATTTTTAACTCTCTCGTGCCAGCAGTTATTTTACTCTCACAAGAACGTGAACCAGGGCTGCTCTGTTTCTTGAGGAACATTTGGGGAACAAGGTTTTCATCTAGTTTTTGTTTGAACTAGTAAATATTTAGGAGAACAAGAAGATAGTTTTTATGTGAAACATGTTTTCACATCCTTGAAACAGTGAGGCAGCAAGGAAGGGACTGAAAAACAGCCTGCCATTTCCTTTTCTCCCTGTGTTTTGGACTGCTGTTGACCCAGCATCTGTGCGCATGCACGCTCAGCCCCTTGGGCTGCTCCTTTACACCGTGACTTCCTTGTAAAATCCAACTCATCTGTTCGAAGCAATGACTGAAACACTGTCTATAAAATTATGGCATTTTTCCACTTGAAAAAAAAAATTAACACTTCATTTAAAAGTTATTTTTAAACCTAGTTGGCCTGAAACCAATTTTAGTCATAACTGAAGTGGATTCTTCTTTTCCTAGACTTCAATGCCTTCCTTTTCTAAAATACACTAGTTAAAAAAAGTAAACCCAGTAAATGCAGAGTTTACACTTCTGTCTACACTGCTTTGCCCTCTGACTTATCAGCAGTTTGCTTTTCAACAAACCCAAACAAGTCTTTATTTTTTCTAGTTTAGGAACTTCTCCCAAACACAGACTTGAGCAATCCCAGAGCAGAACCACTCACTTCCAGTTTGAATCTGGCTGGGGCACTGGCAGAGCATCATCACAGCCAGTAACTGGCTGAGTCAGAGTTTATGTCTGGGAGATAATTGAAGCCCCTTCAGAAACATGGCTGAATTTGGAAAAGAAAGCAACAGAGCTTTATTCCAATGCAAGACACTGATGGATTCTGGCACTACACCTGCATTTACATGGCAATAGCCAAGCATGATATCCATGAACTGAGAGCAATGTTGTCATATATGTAGGTAGAATAGGAGTACCCTGACTTCACCACATTCCCATTTTCCAGGACTGTCTCAAGAGACAGTAGGACATCTGGACTCCTTAATGAAGTAGCTGATCTGGAATCTGGGTTTAGTAAAACTAACTCCCCTTAAAGAAAAAAAAGAGAGAAAAAGAATGGCTTCAATCTAACCGATTAACATGTCACCAAGACGTATTTTAAGGAATAACAGGCAAACTGACTTGACAGGAAGAGTATTTTCCTTCTCTTTCCAAAAGGGACTCTGTTTTTCCTAAGAGAAAATTCAGACTAAATTACACTGACTTTATATTCAGTGAGCAATTTAATGTGCAGCATTGTCTGCACTGTGACAACTCCTCTGAGATGTGAACATAGGACTTATGTACTTCAGTTCTGCACATTCTGCAAAGGGTATCAGCAAGCACAGCAATGCAAAATAATTAGAAGGCAAGAAATTCATAGGGACTTTACCCATAAAAAGTAATTTAAAGAGATTTTCATTTTCCAAGTTGAAGTTCCTCAAGTCTGAGCTCAGCATTTAAGTGTTTGATCCTTCAAATCAAGCAGAAATGATTCGCTAACCCAGGACTTAATGATGCCAAAGAAAAGGTAACCTTTTATATTAAAAAGTGGCATTTTGGGGTTTTGATTTTTTGTTGTTGTTGCTACTGTTTTATTGCTTGAGTGCCAAGAGATTTGGAATCAAAATTTCCTAAAGACACAGCATCCACCTAATCTTTTAACCTAACAAGGTTAGAAGCTCACTGAAGATAGACTTCATGAGAATGGTACAGGTTGAGATGCTGTTTTCAAACAGCAGCATCTGGAGGGCTGTTTTGAGGGGATTCATGATTTTTTTTGATAAATAAGGGTGAAGAAGATGCACAGGGGAAGCAGCAAATCCACAGTGGTGTCTTAAGACAGTCAGAAGCTCTCAGCTCCTCTGTCTCCAGTACTGGACTGAAGCTACAATGCCCTGCATAACTCTGGGCAATTCTGCCCTCTTCCCTTGCACAAGGCTGTGGAGTTCAGTGTTAATATTAGTGAGATGTGGCTTGCCAACATGTGCTTGCTGAATGAGGTAGGTCTCCATTACCTCATTCGACATGACCCTTTACAGATTTTATCCAACAAAGCTTTTGAAGATATATTTATCTTTAACCATGTGAGAAATCTCACAGTGATGATTGTGCAACAATAAAATGTAAAAATAAAAATTATTATTAGTCTGCTGATGATTATAAACCCTCTTCACTTCCCTTCCTCCCCTTTTTCTTAGGGACTCATTACTCCAATGTTTATTTTTACTTTTGTAAATCCAAGAGTGCAAAGCTAAAGGCAGAAGTATAAAAGCAGCCACAGTCTGAATGGATGGGTGAGTACAGGATCTTGACATCTGTACATAGGACAGGATGCACAGTATGAATGCCCCACTGGGCAGCACCAGGAGGAGGGTTACAGCTCTGGTAGCACCCCAGAAATCTGTACCAGGACAGTCTGGAAGGATTATGCAGCTTTGTAGCATAAAGTTGCATAAGAAGCTGTGAGAAACCATCATCAACCTCAATCAGCCATTCCTCTCTTCTCCTGACCCGTTCTCAAAAACTGTCTGGCCACCTCTCAGGTTTACCCATGTCATTTTCCATGCCACCAGTGCAGAAGAAGACTGTGGGATTTGAGCCTCCACAGGCAGCTGCAGGTTAGTTCAATCTGTCTAATTGGGATATGTAACCTCCAGACTCCAGCATGAATGATCTCTGTGAAAGAGAAGGGCGGGGGATGCACAGATGAAGATACAAGAATCCTTACAAGGAAGGAACTGGGTCAAAGAGAAGGATCAGGATGGTTTCCTGGAGATTTCTTTTGGAGTTACCTTCTGGTTGACAGCCTGGGCCAGAGGGAGAATCTCTCTGAACCTACAGCAAGAAATCCCTTTCCTCAGAGTGAAAGAAGAGCCAAGAGCTCTCCAATCCTCACATCTCACAGGTTTGTCCTATACCTGCTTACGGGTATCCTGTCTTATGCCAGCAGCTAATTCTGTCAGATGCAACAGGTTCCTGACCTCCCAGGGGTGCCCCATAGCTCAGGGCTCTGGAGAACAAAGCTGGTCCGAACAACTCCCGACCTCCAGACTCGGTGTCTGCCAGCCCCAAGAGCTCTCCAGCGTCCCATCCATCCCCATTTCCCTTGACAGAGCATCTACAGTCCAACCTCCCTCCTCTGAGATCAGACCAGCATCCACTGCAGCAGCAAAGCCTTAAGTCAGCATGTCGTAAAGAAACATTATAAACACTGCCTTGACATTTTAGTGTACACAGTTAACATTTACATTTCACACCACCTCCTATGTGAAGTCCCTCTATCCATGCCATCAATACACCAATTCTCTTAACCCCTCCCCATCCAATACTAAGAGCCCCTTTTCCCTGGAAGGCCAACAAAAAAGAATATTTTTGGTGCTTCTGAGCCCAGCCACTGTGGAGACAGACGTGGTCAAAAACTGGTTAAAAATGCAAAAATTAAAAGCAGACAGAAATTACCAACCTTTAGAACATTTAAAACCCACCTGGGTCTTTCCCAAATACCCCAAAAATGCTTCCAGCTTACAATGAGATGCTATAGGCAATATTTCAAAGGCTACTTTCAACATTTGCTGTGAAGCATCTTTTGATGCTCCAGATTCATCTTGCTATGAGTTAATATACCAAAAGAGGAAAGAGGGGGGGGAAAAAAGGCACAAAAGCTGTATAACTCCTTTCTGAGGTATGACAAACTCTCTCTGCATCTTATTCCAAAGTGTGAGATGTGCAATTTCCATTCTTAACCTCAGTAAAAATGGCGTAAAAAATCCTGGGAACCACAGTATTATTCGTTTATCAGATCAACATCAGCAAAACTGTCTTTTTATGTGCTGCTTACTTTCAAAAAAACCCCTACCATGCATATTTCAGTTCTCCCTCTCCACACCCCACACCCTTCTGCTGCTGTCCAGCTGGAACACATCAAGGGTCTAGAAGCCAAGTCAAATGTTGACCCCACCCTCCTCCATCCATTTTAAGGCACCTTCAAAGCCAGTACACTGATCTAGTTCAGCTTAGCCAACAACACCAGCAAATCTGTTATTTAAGACTTTAGTGCTGGGTTTTTATAACTGCCCATTAATACAAGCTTTGATGTATGGTCAAAAAACCCAGCTGTAATGAGTTTCACCAGACTGTAGTAACCTTTCCTCAGAAGGTCTTTATTACTATACCTTCATAATCTTTGGGCCCAACACTTTTATAGTATCATTCTTACTGAACCCCCTTAAAAAGCAACACTCAGCAACACTTAATACTTTTCCTTCCCCAAAATTAAAACAAAGAGCCCGTAATAATTTTTGTAGAAGATGCTTTTGCACTCCCATTTTTCATAGCAGTTTGCTGTTAAGAGCATGCAGGTAATAGCTGTGTGAACCACAAGACAAACCAATTTTCATGCCAAAACCCTTGTGACAGGATACAGAAGTAGTTTGTAAAAGGACAAACAACTTACTTTGTTGCTCCCCTTTGCAGGATGCAGCAAGGAGGAAAGAGGGGGAAAAAAGAAATATTAGATACATTTATTTTACATGCATTCAGCCTAACTTGTACAGTTCTGGAAATGGCTCAAACCAAACGGGGAACTGACTCAGGGAACATTCACTGAATCCCGTAGTTAGAGAGCTTCCAGGGGAACACCGGACATTTGCAAGGGATTCAAAACATTCAAAATGTTTTCCTCTCCACATAAACATTCTGATCCCACTTTTGCTTCCTTCAGTGTCAGTCAGAACAGCGCCTGGGAAGTCAGTGGACACTAATATGAGAAAGAAGAAAACGAGGCCTGAAGCGATCTAGGGATGGGATGGAAGCCAAAGGGATTTTCGTGTGTTGGTAATACTGAGCTTCCAGTATGCAAAGCAACCCACTAAACATGTCTGCTGAGCCCTGCATGACGGCCACTCCCTACAACTTGCCAATGAATGGAAAGTTTCATGATCCAAAGCTTTTTAAAATGCAAATATTGAACTTTTAGATTAGTAATAAAAAATAAGGAGGAGATGGCATTATGGGAGGGGGGAAGGAGGAATGGACAGTGCTAGCAAGGTAGAGTGCGCAGAGCAAGTTACGACAAACATCTGTGCTATTATTTTAGTTTAATTGTGAGTTTTGCCATGAACTGGCATGAACAGTGTATATTTTACAGTGGGAAGCCAGCCAAAATAAACACCAGCCTACAGTTGAGAAATAGAGTCTGGAAAGGTTAGTCACAAAGTTGTAGTCATTTAAAAAAAAAAAAAAAAAAAAAAAAAAAGGAGGGTTTTGGATGCATCAGTCCAGAAAGCCTGCAGTAAAGTCAGCTGGTAAATGGATATCCTGTTTCAAAGTGAATTGGCCACAGTGTGATTTATATCAAGAAAGCTGACTTGCATATGGGTTGGAAAAATAAAAACACTGATTCATTGCTATCCGGGTGGCTGTCAAAGCCCACGTCCTGACAAAAGTAAATCGACTGTGGCAAGGAGAGGTGACTTGGCAAACTGCAAAAGAATTCAGGGGCTCATGGAGCAACACTAAGGGGTGATCAGAGATAGTCAGCAAGAGAGTGAATATATGAACGTGAGTGTGCATCACTGTGTGCACAGGCAAAATTAAGCAAGGAAAAGAGCAAAGGGGTGATATATATCCTTTAATATATTAATGAGATTTGTTTAGGTAAAAATAAAAATTATACATCTACAAGCCTGGACTTAGCTTACAGGATTAAACTAGCAGCTGAGACACCGTATCAGTGGCAGCAAGTACTGAGCCCCATTACCACTGCAATCAATGCAGTGCTACTAAAAAAGAAAATTAACAAAAAACAACAGAAAAATGAATATTCTTAGCTGAGAGATTTGCCCTTGGTGAGAATTTAGAACAAGTCTCTCTAATTCAGTGACAAATTCCTGCTTTTCTTGCCACTGCAGAAGGAACCCAGCTAGGGGCAATGGCTGTGGGTTTTACACCAGGTCCTTGCGGACGAGCAGCAGAGCTGCCAATGAAAGCATCCAGCTCCACTTTCCCGTTCCCGGCTGCGCACACGCTCCGGCAGCTCCAGGGAGCAGGCCAGCCCACGCTGCAGCGCTCCAGCTCCACAGCAATACCCACCTATTTTTCATTTCTAAGCAGCAATTTTTCTACTGCTGGTGCCAAAGCCTCAGATGCTCAGAAGTTCCCAGCTGTGCCTCGCACATGAGAAGGTCAGTCTGGGAAGGGGCTTGGGCACCTCTTTGCCTTTTTACCTCTGGGATCACAAAGCTGTGGGGAAGCACTGGAGTAAAAAGTTGCTGCCATTTCCTGGCAGTCTCTCATACTTAAAAACACAGTCTCTAAATCTTTGAAGGAGAATAAAAGACTGAGGGGTGTCTTTAAACCTTTTTTGTATTATCAGAGGAAGGTGTGAAGCTGAGGAGCATGCACAGAACTTGAATGAAATGCTGCTCATTTTTATTTAGGTTCCACTGGAGCTTCTAAGGTACCTAGGGCCTTTTAGATTCTGCTTTGCAAAATTCAAAACTCTAACTGCAGACTCACAGTCCACATTTGGACCTCTAGTCCTGTAGGAATAAAGCTCTGGAAGACTAGAGTAGCATCTTTCCTGAAGAGCTTGATAGACTACTTAGTGAATTTCAAACTACAGGGGTTTGGAACAATAATATTCACTCTTTTTATAATGTAAAGATAATTCCAGCTCAAAGGAGAACTTTATTTTGACTTCTTTCTACTTCTGTCTTTCAAGGAAGTCTCTCATCTTGCATCTAAGACTCCTTTGACAGACCAACTTTAAACAAAACCAAGAATTCTTTGTAAACATATTTTGAATACCAAGTATTTTTAGGGGAAAGGGAGAGACAGGAAGACAGAAGTGTAGAAATCCAACTAGTCTATCTTATTTAAGGATAAAGTAACAAATACATGCATTACGATACAACCATCACAGAATACAAGATTAAACCAGAGGCAGCAACAGGCTTTTTGACGTCATCATTAAAACTTGAGTAAGAAAAACCCCAAACAATACAGTATTTTGTTCCGAGTAATTAATTAGGTAACTTCTCACAACCAATCCTTGAAAAATGACTTCTGATGGTCTTAGGTAGGAACCAATCTACTGGAACAGGCAACATACTGAAAAGTCTACAATTTTTTAAAATTTTTTTAAAGGTTTCAGATACCTGGTACGTCTCCTGCTAAATGAGTATTTTCACTACTCCTTAAAAAAAATAAATCCATCATAATCAATGTTTATTTCTATAATAATTGGAGAAGCCAGCAGTTCAAGGATTTCTTATTTATCTTCTGATGGTACCCATGAAATCTGGTATGAAGAGAGGAAGCTGAGGCTTGTTTACTTAAATAGCAGCAGGAGGAGATACAGACAGAACTGTACTGGAAGCCATGCAGGCATCACAAGTATAAAGGAAATATGAGGAAGAGAAAGATGAACAGAGAAGACAGCAGAAGACCTTGAACACAAGGGACCATGGAAAACAACTAGGAAGAAGGACAAATTCCATCAGAATCAAAGTATCATTTCTCAGAAATCTTCCACTAGAGGAATCCAGCAGAGCAGCAGCCTCACGGCAGAAAGGTGAACTGTGCAATAGAGAAACTCCAAAAGCTCAAATGACAGGATTTTCCTGTTAGTCAGTCTTCCCTCTGGACACATCTCCTCAAACCTTCACTTGATGTAAAGTATCAAGAAATCTAGGTCCAAAAAATATGAAATGGTAGCTGGACATGTTCCATTTCCCAACTTTCTGTCATTTCTGGTGAATTAATAGAGGCTTTTTACTGTATCCTGTTCAATTTGCTTCACATGATGATTAGCTGAGTAAAACAGCCCTTGGAAAGGTTTAGCATGTGTTTCATACACAAAAAACATGCAGCGAATCAGTAAAATAAATATACATGATTGCCTGGAATGCTTCTGTCAGTTCTGTAATACAGAGCTTGGGGGAATAAACTCTTCAAAGCACATCTTTACCTCTAGAAAACATTAATAGAAACAATGAAGCTCAGGAAACCCCAAATTGCTCAATGCTTTTACTACACAGATCCAATGAAAAACATGTTGGAAGGTTTGGTTTGTGGTTGCTTTTTTTTTCCTGCATTGAGGTTTGACGCACAAATTGATCTTAAAATATTTCATTATGAATATTTCGCAATTGCCACAGACCAGTACAATGAAAAGGCTGCCCTTTCTTGAGATATCTGCAGACACTGTGTTTTCCCAGATGATACAATTGTGTTTTCTGACTCAAAGAGAGCAGCTACCGGCAAACTAGTGAGCTGTTTAACTTACTGAGGATTTATCAGGATAGACACCGGCTCGTAGCAGAGATGCCTTCCAGCTATCCACCTCCTCTTGGGAGTCACAGGCTAGCTCAAGGAAACGGTAATCCTTGTAAACATTCCTAGAACAAAGAGCACCACATTGTAAAACTAGCATTTTACTACTCTGTATCATGCACACAGCATTTTAAATTAAAAATCCTTTGGGATCAGAAATTACTTGGTAATTGTTTTGGACAGCAGAGTTTATGAGACAGGTGCTTGTTTCATAATTACATGGAGTACTTAAAAATATCTTAGAACACTACAGCACAGCTCTGGAAATAATAATCATCTAAAAGCACCATGAAACTACTTAAAATCAATTTTCCTGCTTTTGCCAAAGCAGAGCATTTTTAGGGAAAAAAGGCTGTTGTGATGCAAAGGACAAACACATTAAACATGCCAAAATAACTGCACAGCTTGGGACAGATTGTTGCTGTAACCAATAAATACCAAAATAATTACTGATACAACTTGTTCCCATGTTAAGTCCTTTGAGTGCATTATGTGCCCTTTTTAGCTTTTGGACATCATTAGTAAAAGAGAGAAAAAAAAAGTAATGATAATCAGATATTTTAAACAAACAAAACAAACTTCTGATGTCTGTCATCATAGTAAGAAAACTGGGACACATTTAAATAATACCTCTAGCAGGTAATTCAGATAATGAGATAAATACAAGGAATCACTTAATGGAAGAAAAGAGGAAAAATACATATACAGCAAGGTGGTACTTGAAAATTCTCCAATAAACAGAACAGATTTTCCCCTTACGGTTTAGCCATTAGTTTCTGAATTCAAATTCTATACACAGACCTGATCACCGTAAATTTGTCAGCCAACAGTCCTTTTAGGAAAGGCTACAAGCTTAGCTGACAAAGGTTAGGAAACCACATTTTGCTGGATCTTAAAAGTTGCACAAGAGTCAACCTTCCATTAAAACCAGACTGTTTTCTTCCCTTAGCAAACTATGGAGGAGAGGGTTGGTGGAGATCACTTCACTCTCAAAGACAGCAATGACAAGGGGATGCAACTACAGAGGTCATTTTTGCCACATATTTTGAGGGGCAAAGAAACTGAATATGCATAGAACCAGGAAATAAAGCTATTATTGTCACTGCCTAGACAAATTTCTTTAGCATTTGGGGACTGGTGGGATTTCACCGTCACACTGCTGGAACACAACCGAGTTGATGTAATTCCCACTCACAGAAGTGCTTCTCCCTTACCAACAATGTCACCAGGCAGCTCATAGCCTTGCTTTTTAGAGGGAGTTTCAGGAAACAGGTAAAAAAAGTGTAATTGAATCTGAGCACGAACCAGCCATGACACCTAATCATTAAATTATCAGCCATGAAACCACAGTACAGCAGCCAGAGCACACCCACCTCTGAAGAGAGGGACATCAGGTATTTTTAGCAGGCTTATAAATTGCATTCAAAACTGCAAAACAATAAAGGACATACTCAGATTTCCATATGTTGGTGATGTAATTCTCACCAATTTCAATGGCTAAATCTGAGCAGTCAGCACCAGGCTCGCACTACTGCCTTCAAGAATCCGGATTGGAGATGCCACCGGAGCAGGTTTCAGTGCTGGTCAGAGGAGCACACCTGCACTTCCTTCCCAGAGAAAACAGCCCACAAGGTCACAAAGAGACATTAAAGGGTCAGATCCCATAGTTTAGGCAAAGCCACTGACTGTATGAACGAGTGAAAGCTCTGTGGATTTTTTTTTATTGATTAAGAAATTTAAAATTAATCCTTTTTCTTCCCTGACTCCGAAAGTACTAATCCTGCCTTAACGCAAATAATAGCCTGGATGACCTCCTCAGATGCTGTTACCTTAAAGAGATGACAAAACACCCAAATTTTATTCAATTTGCAATATTGTGAAATTCTGAGTCAACATTTACTGAACAAAACAAAGAACTCAATTATAAAAAAAAAAAAAGACAGAAGCATAATGAAATTGCCAGAAAAGAAAATGCTTTAATTTATTGTTAGGAGAAGCTTGTACTGAGATAAGCTTTTTGGCTAAGTTAATGAAGCAGCTATAACTCTGAAAAAATAGGAAGCTGAAATGGTGAAATGGTACTCTCAGAAAAGATGACTAAAAATAACAATAGAGCAAATAAAGGCTGTAAAACATAGTGATAGGGAAGTTCCAAAAACACTTATCTGCAAGAGCAAAACAACATGACACCAGCTTGTAAAAACATTTTTTCAGGACTGTCATGTCATATATTATACTTTTTGGCATTTTGTGACTTGCTACAACAAACGTAGCTGTACGAGCAGGGATTTTAGGCAACCGCTTCGTACACGAGGAGCTGACAGTCCTGCATTCCTGCCTGTGTATCAAGACTTTCCCTGGGTCTAGAGACACCTCATGGCCAAGCAGCTGATGCCTCCAGCTCCCTAAGGCCCTTCTCCCTGTAGTATCCGAGAGCTCCACCATTTTAGTGGAGCTAATTCTACTCCACTGCCACAGACATGACTTTCAGCACATGAGAGGAACTGCGGGGTGCACGCCCTGAGCCAGAACTCACAGGAATCTTACAGTAAGGGATGCTTGCCTCCCTAAGTAGGTTCCTTGCTACTAGACTTCCTCTGCCATTCTTTCTTCCAGAAAGGCTGATAGGCACAGGAACATTTCAAATTAAAAAAAAAAGCCAAAGTAACTTCTGAAAAAAGTGTGTCCTTTTTCTGTTACCAGCGGAATCTTACAAAAACACATTAACATGTTTTACTCATCAGGAATCCACTGGCATCTCATGGAAAGCTGTAAAAACGTTCTTGAAAACAATTCAGATTTTCTGTTTTCTTCTCTCTCCCACTTCTTAAAATTGCTGAAGATATCAGCACAGAAACAGTTACTACTCAGTCCTCACCTACCTACTCCATATGGAATACTGTGAAGTCATGTTCTCATTGTCATCTCTATAGCAGCTAAATGGGATGTTATACATCAAAGAGAATGATAGAACACAGCATACCAGAAACCAAAAGGATGAGCTCTCAGCAGTACAAATCTTATTGATATTTATAACCTAAGGGACTTCAGAAACAAAACAGATACAATAAATGGGAACATGCCTAGAAGTATTATTTCTGTGTAATATTTCCCTTGAATATTTAACATTTTTTAAACGTGAACACAGAAATGGGAAAACTGTGCAAAGTTATATGCATATACCACATCGACCTACCACTTCCTCCTGTAGAGTCTCACCATTGTAATTTAATATCATGCATAATACATGAAAATATATCTATAGTGGCACTACTGGAAACCAACATAATATTGCATTTTCCAGAGCGAAAAATACAAAAGGTTACCATTTGTTATCTGCAGATTTTATTGTACTCTAGATAAATAAACCTCAACTTGAAACTGCATTCCAGAAAAAATACAACACAATTGCTTATGGAGATGAACAGACAGTTGGACTAAAAGCATCAATTCCGATTCCGGAACAGTTCCACACTCAGGACATGCCTTCTCTAGGCCAAGCCCATTACTTCAAAGTCCAGCAGACCCCCAGCTGTAACTTTGCTTACCCTACAACTTCTTCACTTTATTAAGACCTTGGTTTCCAGTAGACTGAATTCCTTTCCCCCACATGTTTCAGGGCCTTGCAGAAAGGACCTTTACATTGTCCATAGGTATTTCTTTAACTCCTCCTATCACAAAAGAATCCTAACAGGACAGGAATAAGGTATTTGAAAGTGCACAAGAGGAAACAGAGAAATACCAGATAAGTTTGAAGACTGAGCCCAGCTGCAAGTGACTGTTCTACCAGTCCTGAAGCCTGGGCTGTCAGCATTGCACAGAAAAGACTTGATTGCCTATAAACCAGCAGACTTATACAATCCAGGACCAATAAGTGAATGACACACAACTGAAAATTTCTAGTTGCCACAGTGGAGGCAATTGCAGTGGGTTTCCCTCTACAGTGGTTGCATATCAGAACTGCTGCTCTCTGAGCACACATAAAGATGGATTGTATGTATCTCTTGTAATTTCTTACTACTAAGATAAAGTTAAACAGTTATCTCCAACAAGCCTGCAAAGATTTTAAGGGCAACCACTGCAGGCACATTACAAACCCAGTTGACATGTGTGCACATATATTAATTCATATCCACATATTAACCATATCTAAAAGCATAGACAGCTTTTAGATTGCATTGGATCTGCAACATTTCAATAGACAGAGATGTACTGTGTGTGCATTAAATTTCCTTTTCTAGAGAGAAAATAAAAACCAAGATCAATTGAAAAATTTATTTGTTCTTGCTAATATGGGAGGAGACAGAATAGCCACTACAGAGCAAAGATACTAGTGAATTTTTTTAGAATTGGGCCTATAAACTACTTTAATCCTCCAAAGAACACAAACCCACATTTAACTTCAGCAGTTGCACTGACACAAGTGAAGCTACTCACAGACTAAAAGATAAAGGAATATATTCTTTTACAGGGATTACAAAAAGCTGTGCTTATCTCAAATGATTTTTTTGGGAGCATCTGATCTTTTTATTAGGATGGAAGCAGATTTGAAATCAACATTAGAAATCTAGAATCAAATGCAAATTGGCCCAATTTTATTCCATGAAAAACACAAAAAAATCAATTCTTAGGTATTTCTTATTTGACTGAAATTGAAATAATACAGAATATGGGTTTCATAACTAGTCACCTCAAATGAAAAAGGGAGAAGATAACAGAATCTAGATACTCCAACTATCAGAAAAGATAACCTTAGATGAAACTGTATCTTCTCTACTTATTCAATCTGCAACTCCACTTTGCACAATCTGCTTATTCAACCTTAGTCTACCATTTTAGACACCTATAATTTCACAATGGCTGGTTTGAATATATTTTTCAAATAAAAAAGATCTACCAGAAGCTCTGCAAATCATATACTTTGAAGAAACAAAAATGGCCATCTGCTCTGAGTTAACAGCAATGACTAACATTTTCTATCAAGGCGTACCATTTCAGATCACTCCAGTGTGAATGCTAATTAAAATTAATTACATGTGTCTCTGAAGATCTTTTTTTCGTAATATCCCGAAAAGCCAATGAGACAATCTCTGAGACAATGCCATGAAATTAACACTTAAGGATTTTGCCACCTAACTCATGTGAGTGCTCTCCCAAAAGTATAAGGATCTTTTCAAGTTCGTGCACCCAAAGCACGCACAAACCCACACAATTTTAAGGTGAAAATGAACAGAAGATATGCTGATCAGTATATAGACAAGCCTTGGCAATTAACTATCTCAAGTCCTATATGTAACCCAGAACAGAAACGCAGCCAAAACTAACATCACGTAGGCCAAAATCCGCAGTAGTAACAGTGACTGACACTAAAATATTCCAAAACTCCCTGGAGAAGAAGGTTTGATGCCTTTCGTGGCGAGGAATGGAAGCCTGTTTGGGAAGCTGCCTTGGGGCCACACAGACACAAAAGCTGCCCACAGCTGTCAGTCCCTCCTCACACATGGAGGGAGCTCAGCTCCTGCTCCAGCACTGCCCTTTGCTGGATGGGGCAGTGGGACCCAGACCTCGCTGGGTCACTGTCAGTAGGGAAGGTGAAGCTGTGCTGGGTCAGATTCACCATCTATGGCTCAGCCCATGCTTACAACACCCGTGTGTCTGGAAGGCACCACTTCCGTTTCAGATCCCACACAATCGCTTAGGGAATTTTCTTCAATTACAGTGTAACTTCCATATTTAAGGTATGGGTTTGGCACTGCGTTTTCCTTTCTCCAAGAACCCCTTTTTGCTCTATAATACCAGTTTTAAACCTCAATACTTGCACCACCTATCCACCACACAATCTTTATTTGTCACGCAAAGAACACTTGTCAATAATGGCAAAAAGAAATATTCCAGAAAAAAAAAAGACCCAACCTTTTTCTTTTTTTCCTTTTTTTTTTTTTTCTTTTTTTAATGGAATGGACCTGGGGGGATAAAGGCTAGCTATTTCTTGGGTTTGTATATTTTTCCTGTTCTTAAATATTGTACTCTCCAGCATCTTAGAACTTTGTTTAGAAATGTTAGCAGCTTTTTTGCTGGATTAAGTTTGTGGGGCTTTTTAATTAAACAGATTCTCTTTCTTCCATTTCGAACAGAGAGGGCTCTGAATAGCTTACAGTCCAGCTCTTCCTGGGGCTTAGCTTTCTGAGTAATTCAAAAACAGTAACTAAACATACATCTCATTTTAGGCTTTATCCTTTAGCCTGGCTTCTATCCAACACCTCCTCTGACCCGGTCTCCTTTCACTAGTTGCCTTTATTTTGGCTCTTGCCCAATTTCCCTTATATATGGATAGCAGTTAACCAGTTGCTGCCCATAACAAGAAATCCAGGATTTAAAGCTTTAGTGTATTTGGAATTCCAGAGACAACTTGTGCTCCATCCTCTTCTAGAGCAACAGTCAGCCAACAACATGCACCCAAAATATGGTCCTCCCTTTCTCTTAGCAAACACAATATACTTTCCTGGGTCCTATTAGACAATACAGTTTCTTGTGCAATATGATTCCTGACAGAGTGTACTCAGGAGTCAGTAGCTAAAACTCATCATCTGGCAGTTCTATTTTCAGTCCTATTGTGTGCCCTCAGAACTGCCTTTTGATCACTCTCCTCTGGACATTCATCTGTTTGTCACATTAAGGATCTGTTTCTACACCGAGCCTGCCCCAGACACTCAACTCTTGAGCAGGGGTGGTAGGTTTTTTCCCACTGCTTTATGATTAGTGAGGGGCATTTAGCTCTCAGGAACCTACTCTTGTGAGGGCAGAAAGGAACAGCTCCGTGCTTTGCATCTGCTCCTCACACCCCCCTACCACAGAGGTAAAGAAAGCAACACCGTTATTCTGTTTCATCTGAATCCTGGCTGGGCAGGAAAGCAAAAGACAGAGAGAGCTGGGGGGATCTTCCTCTGCAAGGAAGGGTGAATTTCACACACCAGTTCCACTTCTTTGGCTCCAAGGGAAGGAATGAGTCTGAAGAGGAACAGAGAAAGATCAGGGACTCTCCACCAGGTGACTCCTCCTCATTGTAGGGTTGCTACTCCCAGTATTGGCAGGAAAGGCTTGAAAATTCACCAACTCGACAAACTCTTCAGCCAACAACCATTTATAACCACAAAAACCTTTACCTAGTAGAATCCCTTCTCCCATAAAAGAGAAAGAATACATCTCTCCAGAGCTGGAGAAAAGGTGGAAAGGAAGCTTTTTCTCTGCTTGCAGTAAATGAAGACAGTTTTGCTTTTTTTTTTACTCATCATCTTTGCTTTACTGAAAAGGGAAGTAGTATTTAGATGGAGTTGTAATACAGTAATACAATTTATTAACAAATAAATCAGCATAAAAGTGCAACTACTCTAACTGCACCGACAAGAGATTACTTTAGAGAAACCGAGAATCTAGAAAATTAGTGCCATGTGGATCCTGCAGTCAGCAGGGCAAGATCATGAGAATAAATGACTGCTTGCCCTTCTTAATTAGGGAGAGATGGAACTGTTGCATAGATCTTAAAGGGAGGCACATTTAAGACCACAGTTCCTGTCCTGGGTTACAGTACTCAGGTCAGAAAAAGCACCAATCACTGAATAATTTTTACAGGAAATACATGGGAAATAGACAAAGCATTTGGAATGAAATCCTGTAAGGAAAGTAAACTTTCTGGAATGGGCAGAATTTGTTTTGTTCGTTCTTGAACTCTGCACAAGTCTCACACGCTCATCAATGAGGACATCACAGGTTAATGTACTGACCGTGAGCAGAAACACTGAGAAAATCCTCCCTCCTCCATTTTTAGCTCTGCCTAAGGAAGTCCATCAGTGGCTACACCTACACAGCTTCACATTATGTTCTACAGCAGTAATGCAAACTTTCTTTTTTTTCCTACAGTTTAATTATTTTCAAATACTTTTAATGTGTTTGATCTCTTTTCCCGTCTAAAAAAAAACTTGCCAGCAGTTTACTGTGTAGGAGAAAAGATGGTTAACACAACATAGCACTCTCTTGACAGCTTTAAGTTTAGACACACATTGCTTGGACCCACAGCTCAACTGCAGTTGCTTAAAGGCAGACTCATGTAGATGGACATGGCCAAAAATTATCCAGGAATCACAGAGCACTCACTCTACTTTGGTTTTGTATCTAGTACTTCTAAGGCAAGTAAACTAGAGGAATCCATCTGCAAAGGTCTTCCAGTGTCTATAAATTAAGTAGATTGACTACTCAAAAACTTTAAACATATTAATTACTTTTGCTGAAAAACAAACCTAACCTCCTGTTCTTTAAGCCATGCTGTATCGGTTTCAGGCCAAGAGCTTTCCTTTTCCCTCTCACTTTTTTTTTTTAGGTTTAATTATAAAGTAACAGGAAAATAATTTAATTATTTCACAACACAGCCTTTTCATAAACACACAATTATGTTCATTTCATGAGAATTTATCTTCACTGTGAAATCAATCGTCACAGTCTCCATTTACTCTACATTACCCAGTCACATTTGATTCCTGTCAGAGAACTGTTGACTTCTGCAGTAAATCAAAATGACAGATACTGTTAAGTTTCCTTCTGCATCTATCCCCAGGTCTCAGCTAACTCAAGATGGTTTTTCCTTCTATGCAGTGAAAGGAGTATTTTCCTGGTAACTATATTTCAGAGCTGGAAAGGTTTTCATAAATGGAAAAAATGCAGTGCATAATCCAGGAAACTATTGAAATGTACAGTATCAGAAACATATGGCTGAAGCAAATACCTATGCAGTGAGGGGCTGGGAATGAAAAAGAGAACAAGCTTATTAAAATTCTTCTCCTAAAGGGATTTTACTTGGAAATTAAAATAACTTAATTGAACATTAAGAAAGTTTGCACGGCCAAGGAAAAAAAATGCTGCAAATTATGGGGGGGGGAGAGATACAGAATAATCTCCATGCTATCATGGAAGCTGGAACAGATGATTTTGCCTTTGTTCTTTAACAATCTACATCTTTAATAGCAAAATGGCTCCATAACCAGAACCCTCAGTGGGCAAACACTGAAAGCTGATTTCTTTCTCAGTTGCTAAGATTTTTTTAATTAAAAAAACAACCACTCCACCACCCCCCAACCAAAAAACCCCAACCAGAAAATACATTACTTTTTTACGTGAATTTTGAAAGGCAAACCAAATTCAGACACAAGCCCCCATCAGAAACCAGGAATCAACAAGTTATCATAAAATAAAACAACAAGACTCTTTATTTCAACATATCTTTATCGATTCCCTGTTTCAGTTTCCCTAAGAATGTGGGATAGGGGAGAGAGTCTCTACTCAAGAACCAATATTCCTGCTTCTACTGACACATCTATGAAGGAGAGGAGACAGTGGAAAGTGATACTAATCTTGTTTTGACCAATGTGAGCCAGCAGGCAGAGTTTTAGAAATATCAAAAATCAGCTGGTTTACAGTAACAGTGAAATTGTTGTAATTGGAATTCAATAAATATTTCTTCAAAAACAACTTCTGCCTCCTTTCACGCTGGAAGACTGTCTCCATGAACTGCCTCTCCTAAGGCAAAGGTATTTTGTCATCATACTGTTGTGCTGTCATGTCTTAACATGCCCATGAAGATGTAAGGATGTTTTTAGAGCAGCTTGCAGAGGCTGCTACTCCAAGCCCAAAGGGGCAGGGTTATTGCAGACATGGCAAACATTTTAGACATCTGATTTTGAAATCCTTGCTGTCCAGTGTCTATAAAGATGAAGTGAAAATGCGAATGTCCAGCTATTTAATACCCAAATAAATCCCAAACTTGCCAATGGAAATGCATGCTTCTCTTGGATTTTCACAGCAGTTCAGTGATTAATATTTAAGACAATGATAATATTCAAAGCCATTAGCCAAACCAAAGGAGAAACAATGAGCTAAAATTAACAAATTTCTCATGGAAGGAACTTAATACGTACAACTGATATCAGCCCACCAGGACAGTTACCTTTCTTGACTGATGTCTGTGCAACACCGGGATAATTTACATGTATCTACAGTAGAATCAGAATCACATGCATTTCTAGCATCTGAAAATCAGGGACGTTTTTTAAAAACATGACAAGTTTTTCCAAAGCTTTTTTCTGTGCTTCAGAAATGCAAGTGGTCAAGTGTTTGAAATCTTATTCCCAGCTAGTATGTGTGTGACATACTTTCAAAGGGCATCTCCCAGCAGACCATGTCCCCAATCCAGGCTGGCTGAGGTGTCAGCAGACACAGGCAGTGCCTCTATGGGTAATTCACAGCCAGACTCACATTGCACCCTCAAGTTTCTGGGGCCAGCAGAAACCTAACAGCACAGGAATCCCGTGCTTTGCTTTTGCTTTGCAGGAGGGAGGGGCATTTCTTGCTTCTGAAAGTTCTGGCCACTATTTCTAGCCAGTTCAGGAGCAACAACAGCTGGCTCTGCAGGGACATCCAGCCCCCATCATCTTGAACACCTGAAGGTATTGCCAAGCTTTAGTGATGTGAGGGAGAAGCAGGTGTGAAGGGACTTAGCAGAAGAGAAGAGGAAAACAAAGACATCTATCGATGCTACCCCTACAATTCACTTTACCTATTTTCCTGAAAAACAACTTAGAGAAATTATCTGCTAAAATGCAATTCCCCTGAGACAGCTACACGTGCAACTCTCCTCCTCAGTAAAACAAAAAAATGTACAGGTCACTTGCATGTCTTTTGTCACGTTTCCTTGCCTTATTTGTGCACAGCAATCTGAATTGGCTGTGCATGAGGAGCAGGCTCCCACAGGGCACCCACACTACTTAAATCAGAGGCTGGAGTCTGAAAGGAAAAGTGCAGGGTAAAAACTACAGAACCAAAGATTCTATTAATTGGAGAAGTGGAGGAATCTCATTCAGCAGCGTTTAAACCCAAACAAACAATCAAGTGACTCCTAAGATTAAAGACAGGCAAGATTTTCCACTGGAGAAAGTGAAAAGCAATGATGCTTTTGTGATTTACACCAGCTGAATCTGGTCACAAGGTACAGAAGTCATGAATGTTTTGGTAAGCCTAGGTGATTGCCAAAGAAAACAAAAATAGGATCAGGAGATGATTATTCAGCCATACGGAAGAACGACATGACTCATCATGGACTTGTTTCCCCCCATGAGTGGCTGGGAGGACACTAACCTTTCATCCCATGGTTATGCAACAGCAAAGAAGCAGATAAATCAGGAATATCAAGATGCTTGTGTATTCGACATGGTGGAAATACCAGAATTGCTCTTATAGTTATTGAAATGCTCAGCTAGATAATAATTTTATAGAAGTATCTCCAGAATAGCACATTTTCTCACCTCTGCTCCGTGTTAAACAATGCAAAGATATGTTTGCTGGACATGAAGCTCTTTTCAACATCTCGCACTTTCAAGTTGTCCAAAGGAAGCATATATTTCTTCTCTTTCTCCTAGAAAAAAATAGATTAAAACAACAATATGTGAGAAGTCTCAAAAAAGCCTGATCTCAGCAAGCTCTGTTTAATTGGTAATGACCTTGATACATTTGCTATTATAAGGAAATACCCAAAATTTAAATGTCTGCTTATCTTTCATAGACATACCTGCAAGAGAAATGAAACCTTAATTTCAGTTCTGTTTTTTCACTGACCCTTTTAAAACATTTCTTAATACAAAAATTCCACATCAAACACATAAGCATCTACATTTATTATTCTTCATTCCTCTGAATTCTAAAAAGGAAAGGGTCAGACTTTACTAAAATGTGTCTGATCAATAAAAAACTCTTCTACTGTGCCTGCATAGCGACTGGAGTAACCAATAACATAAAATCAATCTCTACCTTGAATTACTATTATTAATTATTTAGGGTGACATTTGATGAGCCAACCAGTAAATTTTCATTCCTCCACTGAAAAATACAAAACCCATACAAATCAATCAAAATCATACTATTATCAAGGTTTTATATGTACCATCTAAAACCAAGATCAGACCCTAATCTAACCATCTTATTTCTCCAAATAGGAATGATCTACTAACTCTTGCTGTAGCCAACTCCTTGGGCAGTTTCATCACAACCGTCATTTACAGCACAATCACTGTAATTTCACCTTTTCTAAGTTCCTTCCTTCCTGTCACTCCCAATTAAGGACTAGTAACACTCCTGAGCTAATGAATCATGTAAGAACAAAAAAGCCCTCAGATTATTAGCTGTTTCCATTATGGTAAACTTCCTTGAAGTCCTTGCACTGATGGATAAACCAAAGCAAACTCCTCCATTTTGCTTTGCCAACACACCTGATGGACAAGAGGGGTGATATTTGCACCCTCAATACCCTCATTCTGGTCTTGCACATCACAATAACATTGCAGACAAGGGTACAGTTTAACAGCTTTTAAAAGCCACTAAGGTACTGTTAAGGCTGGTGCCATCACCATGGCAGCCATGGAGGGAGGAGAGGCTTTATGCCCTGGAATTTGTGCTGTGGATACTAAATGGGGTTCCCGTGAATTTGGCTACCCAATGGTTCTACAGAATTTCAATAACTCACCAAAGCTGGAGATATTTGGATTCCTTTACAGTCCCTTATCTGCCATTGTGAAGCAATGCTGACTCGTCCCTGCCCAGCCACCAGCAGAGCCAAGCTGTAAAGTCCAGCACCACTGCCCTTGCTGGAGTACTCTGCACTGGGATATCCCTTTTGGGGCTTGGCTCAAGTAAGAACTATGCATGGGATAACAGTTTATTGTCTGCCACAAAACAGGACAAAGGGACAATCCAAACTAGGATTCGTTCGTCTCAATACATGTTTCCCAGAAGAAATACACTGGAGTCACTTCCAGAGCACAGAACTGGAAGGAGGCCTCTCTAGGCTGTGTGTTCTGGGAGGGCAGATGCAATTCAACTTGGCTAAGCTTCAGCAGATTGCAAAACTAAACTGGATGAGAAAGGCCTTAAGAGTGAAACTATAAAAATACAGTGACATGTCCAATAACAGCTCACTTTCCTAGACAGCCTCATACCAGGCCTCAGCAGAGGAAAAAGCATATTTCAAAAGCCTTCTGGGAAAGCATGGCTTCTACTGTCTTGTTTTCTGAATCCAAAAGTTATCAAATTCAGTATATAACACAAACAAAAAGTATCTGACGGATTTTCAAACTACCCCTGGCTTAGCCATCCTAGAAATTATTACTCACAAAAGTTCACACATATGTATATTCCTCACCCTCTCATCTAACAACAACTGCCATGAAGGAGTCTAGTTCTGAGCCACTCTACAGCTGCTTATCACAGTTCATATCTATATTCTTCTTCCAGGGAATATATACTCTCTGAAGCTTGGGGGCTGTCCCTGAAAGGACATTGCACTGTCATCCATTCAGTGAATATTACCACTGAGATAAATAAAACTAAGCAAAGTAAACTCATAACTTACCAATAAAAAATAATTAATAGCAAAAGACGCTAAATAAAGAACTTGCAGATCAGATATTTATGTATGAAAATTAGAAGTACACTGCCTTCTAATACTGATTTTTATTGATATGATTTTGCTGTTATTAACTTATGTCCTAAATAGCGTTGACAGCATTTTAGCTTTGCTGCCTTGACAAAGTGACACACGCTTGAAAAATATTCTAGTATATAAATTCATATATTAAACTTTGTATTATAAGCAAATATGTTTTTTCAGTTGAAAGCTGGACTGCATGGCAATGTAAGTTACTTTGTACTCTATTTCAAAAATTTAAGACAGGTTATATACAAAAAGTATTTTTGGGCAGAAATATTCCATTTGGGCTGACTTATTCCATCATAACTAAGAAAAAAAAATCTAGATAAGCTTAATTTTTTGCTTTAAAACTTATCTTTCAGTATCACAGAATATGCTTATAATGATTTACTATTCAATTACAAAAAATTCAAGAAGTTTCTGATGAAGTGTTTGTTCTGACAGACATTATTTACTGGCAAACCAAGCAATCACGGATGAATAAAAATAGAAACTGATGAAAAAACTATACCAAGAATTTGATTGTCTAAACAAAAGTTCCACAAGCAGGAAAGTTATATAAATGTTTGATGCCAAACTGTGAGAAAGTGTTTCTTCTGCAGCCACCAGGAAAAAGGAAATGCCTACTGAAGGCTAAGAAGTGGTTGGTATTTATTTACATGGCCTCCTACCCACATGCTGAGACAGGGCAGTTTCCAAGAAAGGGAAATCATAGGGTGCCTGTGCTGGAGGCAAACAGAGACAGCATGTCACATATGAGAGATCAGAGCTAAATACTGCTTAATTCCAGGAGAAAGGTATTACTGTGACATTAAAATGTGGCAGCAAAACTCATTGCAATTTTTTTGCACCCCTCCCCCCAAAATGGGGGAAAATATACGTAAATGGAGAACGAGCTAATTCAACAGCAGATAAGCCCAACAACATTTCAGCCTAAGCTCAATTACTATTATGTTGTGGTAGGGCAAAAAAAGCTTCAGCCAGGACTATCTGTGCATGTTTCCCCTCCTAAGAGGCTGACAGGGTAAGAAACAGGGAATGCACGAAGCCTGGAAGGAATGGGGCTAGGCACACTTCTATGAGTGACTACATGCACATAACTGTGGGTCCAGTTTGTCCCACTCAGCATTTGTTCTTTTTTATTTATAGATTTTTATTTTTATAATGGGGCAGAGAACTTAAGCGTGACATGAGGGGAAAAACCAGCACATGCTGATCCCACGTAAAGACTTTGCCTCTCTTTTTCCAGAGTAGAGGAGAAGAAGGAAAAAGTGGGAGGCAGCATGGCCCATTCCTGTTCCTGTGACATGAAAAAAAATTCCCCGTACTCCACCTTAGAAAAACAAACTAACCTGCTGGCCTGGGGAGCCTTCCCACCCTGGAGACGATGTTTTCACCACTCCTGGGCCTAAGTAGCACTCACATCCTTAATGGACTAGTTCTGTTCTCCGACAGGCAAGTAAGCTGCCAGGAACTGACAGCATGATGTAAATATGCCATATTACAACTGCCCCTTCCCTCTGCAGTGTTTAAATGTACTAAAAATAAATACTCCTGAAGTCCAAAATGGCACAAGGGATACAAAAAATATAAGAGCAGCTCCCCTTCCCCCAGCAGGGACTCAGCCAGCACTTCCAGGCTAATGAACTCCATCGCATTTTCAGCCAGGGGCAGAAACCGCTTCAAAAATTATTGTCTGCTTTTGGAACTTTTAGGCTCAGTCAGAACAGCAGAAAAAAACCTTGGACACAATGTCAGCTAACTTTGCTTCAAAGAAAAGAGATTGTTAAATTACTTCAACTTCTTCCAGTTATCAAAGATGATTGTCATTTTTATTTGTCACTTTAGGATGGCTACAGTGCAGTGCCAGCCACAGGACAGACTCTACTCCCCAAGAAAACAGCAGAAAAGTTCGTGCAGGACAATTCAAACACACAATACTCAGATTCTGAAAGGCAGGTCTGAGCCCATCTTGGCCTAATCACACCTTCAGTTACGTCAAGGAGAGTTGGGCTGGTTTGCTCACCACTTCCTAAATTTTCAGAACACCAGCTTCCACATGGAGGGTCAGGACACCAACCAAAACCTGTCTATGGGGACTGTGGGGACCACAAGTTCCAAAAAATCAAGCTCCCAACTGAAAGAGGAAGCCATACTGGAATAGTTGGCACAAATAAAAACTGTAATAGTTGGCACAGCAGGATTCATTCTCTGCATCATTTGTACTCAAAGCACAAACCCCAAGAGTATTTACCACGCACTGACAGCAAATGTAGGTATCCACAAAAGGCCATTAGTATGAGGCATTAACGAGGCAAAAGAGTGAACTGCTTTAAAATCATAAACTGAAGAAGGACAGCTTTGAAATAAAGCTTGGGAACAGCAGAGAAAAAGGTTGGCATTTCTGCCTCTGAACTAGATTTCCAGACCAGCACTGTACTACTCTCTGTATTTGTTTGCACATTAATAGATTGGGGCTAATACTTACCTGACAATGCATTTTAGTGCCCTGATTGCAGGACACCTTAATGATGCCCTGCCATCAGTAGCTGCTGGCTTGATCTTGTTTCTGCCAGCAGCTGATGGCAGGGCATTGTTAAGGTGTCCTGCAATCAGGGCACTAAAATGTGTAGGTGGAACACCAAAGCCAAGTAGCTATTTGGTAAAGCACTTAAGGCAGCAGAGGCAGAAAATAATCCCCAAAATAAAGATGTTCTATAGTACTGTACTATATTATATGGCCAGATCAGTACCTGCATTTTACAGAGACACAAGAAGCGGTGTCTTGTGAACCTGCTGAGCCAGAGTGATCTATATTAAAGAGAGAAGAAAAATAATAGGAAGTATAAGGAAATACCAGCAGTCTGTGCCTGTTTACTCCTGAAAAGGAAAGGCTCAGGCTTGTTTACACCCAGGACCTCTCACTGGCAGTGCAAATAGCCTAGTCTGATTAAAGTGCAAAATCTTAAGATGCCTCATAGCAACCTTTTTTTCAATACCTTTAAATCAATATCCAAGAGTTAATCATATAACCTTAAATATACTCAAGAGAATTTGACTGCATTTCTATTTCAGTTTCTATTTCTCTCTCAGTTGAGAAAGCCACGCAGTATCTTCACAATGGTCTCTGCTTCACCACATTTGGCTTTAAAGCATACTCGGAAAAATGAAGCATGATATTCTCATACATTACTGCAAAATTTTGAAGAAAAACAAAGAAAGTTATTTTACAAGAGACAACTTAGTGTGGGATTGAGGCCTGAACGTGCTCCTGGGTACGGCTGTAGAAAACATAACTCTAACGTGTCTGTAAAATGAAGAAGGAGCTGCTTTAATAGCACAACAATGAATACATAAATATTCTAATGTTTTTATGAAAAGCGCAGCAAAAGAATACTTAATAAGTTGCAGATAAGAAGAACATGTTTCTTCTATCTATGCACCTCTCCCTTTAGTCTTCCACAGTCAACTCCAAATTGAAAAACTCAAGACAAAAATGTGACAGCGGCTCAGGGTGATAAGCCAGACTGTCAGAAGAACACAGCACACGGCACAGAGCACAAATATCAAACCTTATATTCTTTCGGTGTTAAAAGTCTCTGTCTTTTGCCATGGTTGAAATAATGCGTTTCTGATACAAACCAAAGCTGAAACTGTAGCTGAAAAAAGAAAGATCAAGCTATTTCAGGTTTTAGTTATTATATTTCTATATTTTGCATTTGTACTATCTTTTCTAGGTAATGATGCATACTTCTGGCACTTGCAATTTTTTCCCAATCTTTTAGTATCTTTTCCCACAACATATTATTAAAAAACTTGAAGCTTGTTATATCTCAGCTGTTTCTTCTGAATTCAACTATGGGACTAAACCTGATGCTAATGTTAAATCAGTCCTTAGTCTGGTCTTATCATTCGTTTTCCAGAGTGTCACTCATTTCCCACCATGTTTTTCTTTCATAAGAACCAGTATTATATTTGTTTCTGCACTTTCCTTCTGCCCAAACTCCTTCAGGAACAGAACCACAAGAGTTCACAACTCCATATTTGAAATACTTCATCCTTTCAAGAAATGATCACTGGTGTCTTTCTTGAAAGGAGTTTACTATCCTGCTACATTTGAAGACTTTGCAGAAGGACATCAGTAAAGGCTATCTGTACATCACTATTTTGCAGCAAAGGTTTCCAACTCTAATTGAGGGTTTCTAGGCAACTGAAGTTGCTGCTTGCATTTCTGGAGCACCCACCAGAGCAAAACCACACAGCCCACCTGCTCAGAGCTGGACAGCCCCAAATTCCTCCTTCTCCTTGCCTGGAGGGCACAGAATCCTTGCAGAGTGCTCACCAAGCTTGCCCCTGAGTGGGAGCAAACCAACCTGCTGCACCAAGCCAACTCCATGGGGATGTGCCTGCACAGCAGTGCCCACGTTATGGTACCCAGATAAACATCTTTTCCACTGTCCATCTCTCATCTCCCTCAATAATTGAGGTGGCTGAGTAGGCATTCCATTGCATTCGTGCAGAGCCTGAATGGCAGGATTAAATAAATTAAAAAAAAAAAGAAATCCAGTAATGTCACTGGTACTCCCTGTGCCTTTACATAATCAGTGCATCAAACAGAAGGGTAATAGTTTCTGAAATATATAACAAAATCAATGTGATCTGAGATTGCCCCTCCCCAAAAGAGGTGTTTATTTTCACAAGTGAAGGGCTGGTCTTTCACTCGTCTGTGCTGTCAGTAAAAGGATCAATCTGAGAAAGAGCCTGATGAAGAGGAAATCTCTGTTTAGCTCCTATTAGTTAGGATCTTGAAAGGTCATTTTGAATTTGGGAAATCTTGTCTGGGAAAGAAGCCAGCAATTCCTCTGAACTGAAGTGGTGCTGGCATTTAAAATTGAGAGAAAGCCCCGACTGATGAACCAGTGACAGTCTGGAAAAATTCTGCTGGATGAGTCTAGGGGCTGATCCGAAGGTAGAGAGGAAAAAAAAGTATCCTTTGACCTTTTTATCCCTTGCAATGAAGCCTGCTTAGGACAGCTTGTTTTTCTCTACTGGTGCTCAAGTTTTTATTTTTTTCCTCTTCACCTACTGCGGATCATCCAACAACCACAGAGGTTTGTGGGAGCAATAGTGGAAGATGAAGGGCTTTGGTGCAGGATGTCTATGCTGGCAGAGGGCACAGAGGGACAAGGACACCCAGTGCCTGCAAGATCTGGCTTTTTTCAGTTGTGTACAGCTTTTCATTCATGCAGTTTACAATTTTGCTTATTACACATATATGTGTGTGTATAAAAATATTTATATATATGCACACACACATATGTTTTAGTGGTGGGATTTTTTTTATTTACAGAAAAAAACATAGTTCTTAAAACCTATTCTCTTTGAAAGGCAGTGTAGCTCAGATTTCAATCTTGAGAAGGTGATGGTCTGGGTGGATGAACTTCTCCAGTTCTAGTGATCTCTTGCATTAAGAATACTAAGATAATATGGAAAAAACCAGTAAGTTGAACTGTATTTTCAGCTTCCTGGATTCCCTTAAATTGTACATAGAAAAAGAACCTCTCATGTATAAGCTTCCTGAAACTCATTGTTAGGTACATGGAGAAGATGCACCTCTGGTACAGCACCCTTGTTTTCTGCTGGAAAGGCATTTCTTAAAAGTCTTCTGGTTTTTGTATGCATTTCGGTTTCTATAAAGTGAATCCTAGTAAAGCTCAAACTCAGGAAGCCACCAGATATCTTTCCTTGGGTACCAACTGAAGTGTCTGGAGAGATGCCACATCCTTCTGAGGAAGCAAAATCCTTTAAACTAAAATTCAAATAAGAAAATATGCAATTACATAATTATGCAAAAAAATTAAGTAGGATTTTCCTGAGGTGACACATCTGTCTCTGCAAGACTCCTGAAGATGCAACATAATGCACACATGCAAATTAATTCATGGCATTTATACTGCCCTACTTGCTTGTTATCATGAAAAGCTTTCAGACAGTAATCAATTTTACTGTGGTGCAGATTACTGCAAAATGCATTAAGAAGTTCACGCCTGTGGCAATGGTCACTGAAAATATTTTGGAAAGCATCCCAGAAGTATAAGACTTTTTCCAGACATCCGAGAAAAACTCTGCTGTGACAGAGCTTCTGGTGTCAAAACTTCTCCCCTACCACCCTCCTTTTTATTTTTTTTTATAGCAGCATTTTTTGAAAGGTACATTTCAGAATTTTTTTCATGTTTTCTTTTTTATTTTTTTTAATCAAGCCAAGATACTTGGATCATGGAAAACATTAACTTCTGAAACAACTGTCTGAAACTCTCTCCTTCCTTGCTCTACATAATATGTCCAATTTCTTAATTTCTTTAAAGGAAAACTGTTGAATTATAAGAAAAGAGTAAGAAAACCACCTGCTTACTCTATCATAACAACATTTCTGGGTTTTTTAATAAAATAAGTAGCCCTGGGGATGTTCCTATATTAAATCCACAAAGAAAACTGAATCCACCATAATCACAAAATACTATTTCTACTTTATATCAAGAGCATTACCTTCAAATATTAAGTCACCTAATGCCATCAAGTCTTCAAGGGAAGGTTTCGAGATGTCTCAGAATTTTAAAAAGATATCCTAAAATAATCACAGTGATGTGTAAGAAAACCTGCAACCCTCTGTCCTTGGAAATTAATAGGTATTAGATTGAAATCTCCCTAGAAATATTCATCAGGAAGACTGTTTCCATGAAGCTGTCCCAGACTGAAACACTCCTGAAACTCATAGCCAAAGCTGTTCAGCAAACTGACCTTAAATTGTCTCTATTCTGTTAACTAAAGACAGAAGCTGCTTCTGAATGTACATCACCTGCCTCAGTAGGCACAGGAATGTGAATGGGGATTGCAGATTTCATCAGAGCAAACCCTGAACAACAACTCAGAAAAAGGAACCTGACCAACGTGGGCACGGGAACGTGGAAAAAAAGGTTAGTAGAACATCCAAGAAAAAAAGAAATTTTCCCTAAAATCCAACCTAAACCTCCCCTGGTGCAACTTGAGGCCATTTTCTCTTGTCTTGTTGCTTGTTACCTGGGAGAAGAGACCATCCCCACCTGGCTACAACCTCCTGTCAGGGAGTTGTAGAGAGCGATAAAGTCTCCCCTGAGCAACCTTTTCCCCAGGCTGAGCCCCACCAGCTCCCTCAGCCACCCCTCATCAGACCTGTGCTCCAGACCCTTCTTCAGCTTCGTTGCCCTTCTCTGGACCTGCTCCAGCAAAGCTATTGTCACTAAAAAAAGTGCCTGCAAGGTGCTAGGCAGTGCCAGTCTACTACTGACTCCTACCATTGGGAGTATGTCAATTATGGTAGTTTTCAATCTGCAGGTGCTGCATATTAAATTCAAATGTCCAAGAGTTGCTCGCTCCCAAGCAGCTCTTTCCTGATAACAGCATGTTGGTTTGTGTACCACGAAGGATACCAGACACATTGCTAATCATTCTGATTGTGCTGCTCAGCTGTTCACTCGCAGTAGAATACAGAAAACACAGGTCCTGTTCCAGCATCACCCACAGCATGCCTGAACAGCACACACCTGAAACAGAGGGACAAACTCTACTGCCTTGGCCACATGCTCCCTCTAAATACCATAGCAGGTGGTGAAGTCAGGCAGATGCCAGCAGGAGACACCACAGTTTGGGGAAGCTTACAGCAGCACCTCTGGAAGGACAGAGACATCCTCAAGTGGAAATAACCATAGACTGTTCAAGTGTTATCGCTGCCCTTTTGCGTGGTGGCAGAACTTGATTAATTTAATGACAGATCACCTTTGTGAGCTCCATACAAGCTCAGCTTTGTGCCCTTGCTCAACCACAGGGACAGGATAACACACATAACACCAAAGCCTTGAAGACTGTCCATCCTTGTCACCGCTGGCACGTCTCCCACAGGCTCAGAGCAGACCATGCCCACATCCATAACAGATCATCCAAAGCTATGTTTGCAGCCAGCTAGAGAAGAGCACATGGATGAGAAACAGGCCAGTTAAACACTTGGCAAGCACCAACTTCCAGCACATCTTCAGTCATGTAGTATCAGTTTCCCCACATTGGAGGAGACAGCCAGAGGCTTCTGCTAAGAGGCAGATCGTGCGCTGTCACAACCCAGACCTGGGAACAAAGCTGGACTGCCACTGTGAGGGGCACCAGGGGGAGTGGGGTGCTCCAGTCAGAAGACAACATCTGTCATGCTTCTGGCTGCCAGATTAACTTCCAGCAAAGCAGCAACAAACTCCCAGTCAACCGGAGACTCTATCACCATCGCTGTGAGCAATGAGCACATCTCAGCTCTCAAGAGTATCAGCACCTGGGAGGAGGAGGCATTTCCCTTGCTTCTGCATGGTGAATGAGGTCTTCAGGAACTGCCAGATAAAGAATCTTGCAGATATATTCTCTGGCTATCACAAAATAACAACCTTACTAATAATTCAAAAACATTTTTAATTGTTTTCCTGCTTTTCTTCATATCTCTTCCAATCCAGACTAATGCCAAACCTTGTCTTTTCTTGCAATGACATTTAAAAATATGTCATTTCTCCTCTGTATAAAATAACATCATCTTTAAAGAATTCCAGTTCTCCCATGTCTGGATTCCTGCAATCAAGTATTACTCTGATTCATACCTAACACCCTCTTTTATTCCATGCTGTTTGCTTAGGGAGGAAAATACAGATTGAATACACCATCGTGTAGACTAGGAGTTGTGTTAAGATGACAAACACCTGCATTTACTTAATCATCTTTGTTAAGATACTGTCAGTTGGACTCCCCAAGAGCGCAATTAGGGAAGGAGCTCTTTCCTAAGGGAAAAAAACCTCCAACCAATGATCAAAATAGCTGTAAGAGCTATCTTCATCATGCTCTAAAAACCTGCAACGTGCAGCTTGGATAGCTATCGTTGGTGAAGTGACATTATGAAAATAAGATTTTTAAAGATTCAGTAACCAAGGTATAAATTTTTGCTCCAGCAGCACTGTCTACATGTGCTTAACCTCAGCTATTTCAAAGAACCTACAAAACGGACAATGGCTTAGAAAGCCTCCAGGAGTTTAAGAACTCTAAACAAACAATGGTAATGCAAGAGGTAACGACATTATTGCAAACACAGAAGACAACAAAAAAGGTGTATTGAACTCTGAAAGTTGAAACGCCTGCAAAAACATTGAATTTTTATTGTATACAGTTGTACTGCAGACAGGAAAGATAAAAACCACTGCTTCTCTGGAAGAAAGTGAAATATTTACGAGGAAACACAGCACTTCCTCAACAATGTAAGTCTTGGTCAATGCTGGCTCAAAATATCGGAGGTTATGAATTCATTGGCCCTAAACTTGCAGGACACTATTATATTTGTAAAGAGTCACTCCAAAGTACTTACTCTAATTGTACATAACATTGACATACAGCACTGAATTCCCAGACAGTCAGTCAAAGTTCTGGGCAGGAAACCAAATTCCATTTTTTTTTTCTTTAAACACTATGTCAGAACACTCCTATTACTCGTTACTTGTGCTTTGAAAGATATACTCCAATTCCTCCTTAATGTCATTAGCTTTTACAGATACTGCAACCAACAAGGAACTGCTGCTGAAAAAATGTGTTACAACTGCTTTTGAACACTGACATACTGAGATTGTTCCCATGTGAAAGCGGCATGGTGACAACAAAAATCCAAGTAAAACAAGGATAACTAACTCACAAATATACATACAAACTCGAATTTCAGTAAGGAATCCATAACAGTGAAACAAACTATCAAACCCCCAGCTGCATCATTTTTCACAAATAAAGTCATTCCAGGATTGAGTCTGAAAACTGAATTCAGACAACTAAGCATTACTGGTGTAAACCATCTTATGAGCTCTCAATGAGCTCATTTCATACACAGATAATTCTATTATCAGAGATCATCTTTTAACGTGTTCTAAAGTAATAAAGCACATTTTAGACAAACATTTTTTCTACTCATTTTTTTCTCAGGACAAAGATCAAAGCAGGGAAAACAGCTTATTGCAAAGTTGTCCATGCATCACTATTTAAAAAATACAATATAAAAGAAAGGAAACATTTCAGCTAGTTCCCCTCTGCCCTCTAAAAGCCTCAAACGTATTAAAATAAAATAATGAAATAAAACATTCATTAAAAATATCCTGAGTCTGCCCAAGAACTATTGAAACATCGTATTCAGCAGTTGGATTTTCTGTAATCCATTTTAGGCATTCACATTACTCAAGTTAAATGTATATTTTAATTATTTTCTCAATTAATTTGTTTTGCTGAAGTAACATTCTATGCTCCTTTGAGGACATTCCCAAGGTTACAAAAACTAGATTGTCTACCAGTGTGGATTTGTTTTAAATGTCTAATAATACATTATACTGACATAGCTTGAAATAATGAGGCTTTATACTAATACATTACCAAACTATATAATTACCAGTAATTCCCAGAAAAAACTACGTGGCAATAGACAAGGCTAAACATATGTATATTTAAATAAAATACATTACAGCACTAAAATTTACAGTTAAAAGAAATTCACATTCCCTAAAGGAAACAGAACACCTCAAATACATTTCAATCTGCCCTGAAACTGCACTTTAGAAATGGGAAGGGGGAGAAACTACTTCAGACAGGGGAAAAATACAGTTTAGTCTAAGAACACAAAACTAGAGTTTAAAATCAAATTCATTTGGCAGCTGCACAGGGCATTTACAGGTGAACCCAGAGTGTCCTTGTTTTTCTTGCACTCACTTCCATTTGCCCCTTCACCTCCCACATCTCCTGCTAAAGATGTTTGGTGCAAGAAGCGTTTTTCAAGTTTGGAACCACAGGAATGGAGAGACAACTTTGACCACAGATTGTTTGTGGACAAAGAGCATTAACTACTTCTAGGTGCTTTTGCAGAGAAGGTCACTGTTTGTAAAGAGACTGAAACCGTACGTTGCACTCTTATAGAACTGGCACTGCCTCCTCCTTAAAGGTAAGAGAAGATGGGAACGCAGTGACCTCTGATATTTTCTGCAGGCATAAACAAAATCCCAGATCCTTTCAGAACACTAGGACACAAAATCATCTTCAAGAGAAGCATATCATGGAATTTTTCTTTCCTCACTGATAAGGAGGAAAATTTTATATACAATAACAGGAATATGCTCCTTAATCTAAAATAATTATACTCTAATTACCATTGGATTCTAAATTCTCTCAGCTTAAACAATACTACCAGAAAGACCTTCATTATTTCATTATTTGGATCATTCAGCACAAAAATTGACTCATGTCAGGTGCTGAGTTTCATAAGAACACATTTCTAACTGATTTAAATTAGGCTGCAAGTGCTCAAATTACTCTGCAGTTTAAAAAAATCCTCACTCCTTTCACACACACTCCTGCCCCCACCCCCCCGAAACAGCACTTCTTCAAAAGAAAAAAGTCCATCATAGAACAGTTTAGGTTGGAAAGGAGTTTAAAGCTCATCAGTTCCAAGCCCCCTTCCATGGGCAGGAACACCTTCCTCTAGATCAGGTTGCTCAAAGCCCCATCCAACCTGGCCTTGGACACTTCCAGGGATGGGGCATCCAGAGCTTCTCTGGGCAATCTGTACCAGGGCCTCACCAGCCTCAGAGCAAAGAATTTCTTCCTCACGTCCAACCTAAACCTACCCCCTTTCAGTTTAAAACCTCTCCCCCTCATCCTGTCACTCCATGCCCTTGTAAAAAGTACCTCTGCAGCCCTTTTTAGGTACTGGAACAGGCTCTAAGGTCTCCCTGGAGCCTTCTTTTCTCCAGGATGAACAACCCCAACTCTCTCAGCCTGTTCTCACAGGAGAGGTGCTCCAACCCTCTGAGCATCTTCATGGCATCCTCTGGACTTGCTCAAAAAGAGCTGTTAACTACACAATCACAACACTTGTTCCCTGTCCATCTACATCCTAAAGGGGAAGTGGGGCTGGGGTGGAGAAGAATCTACTGAGGACAACTTTAAAGTAGTGCAGAGTATCTCAAAGATGAAAATGAGAAAGTAAAAAGACTTACTGATAAGGGTAACACATGGTGACCTGGAGAAGAGGCAGTAGAGGTGGGAATAAAGTTAGGAAAAGGTTATGGAAGAAACTGCTGCACAGGTATCTAAAGTATCTGTGGACTGACTTGCTAATAGCACATAAAATAAGTAGGAAAAACTAGAAATTTAATGCATAATCAAAATTATTACTTAATTGATCCAACAGAGATCTGATGGAATAATTCATCTGGAAAGCTGACATATCTTTATATTCTTGTTTAGGAAGTCAGACAGAAAATAATTAGAGAAGCGTCATCTTTCATATCAAAAGCACATGTACTGGTGTGGGGTTGGCACAACACAGAACGTTCACAGAACACAGGCCAACAGAATGTTCCCAAAGGCAAATGAGGAACAAAGAACATGTACATCACCACCACCAGGACTTTCATTGATCTCTATAGAGATTCATGGTATAGGACTTAGAGATGTTTTAACTAAGACAGACACTATAGAAAAAACCGACCCACTGCTTGGTTGAGGGGGAAACACATTAATAGGCAGTGTTGAGAAAGCTCCAGTGTTCAATTCTTCTTCTACATTACTCTTCACTAAAATGTCTAAGAAGCAGTAAAAATGATTAAGGTTAGATATTAGGAAAATAAAATTCAGTTAAAAAAAAATTAAGCATTAGTATAAACTGCAAAGTTTGGCTAAGACCCCACCCCATTCTCTCAGCTCTTTCAAGTGCCTTGGTTTTGAATCAACCTCTTAAAGGCATAAGAGTAAAAATTATGCAACTGATGTGTGTAAGCCTCTTATCTAAACTACATAGAAGGAACAAAACAGCAAACTCGACTTGAAAAGCGCAAGAGCTCCTTGGAACTAAGCCCCTCTCTTACTCTGCTATTTACACTGCAACTCTTATCTTTGCTGTATGAGAAGACACGCAATCTTCACTGAAAACACAGCCTGAGATTTTCAAATGCTTTTGTATTTTAAGCATATTCTCTTTCCCCTCTGCTCTACCCCAGTGCAGACAGTTTTGCATGCTCTCGGCCTGAATCCACCAGCTCCTTCTCTCCAGAACTGCTTTTGCAAAGTCCCAGCTGCCATGCCATGTTCCTCAGGGAAGTGCTCGGGGTGGTGTGTTAGACACAGCTTGGCAGAGGAGCTTGAGATGGGGACACGAGACAAGGGCTCTAAGCATAGAACTAAACAACTCAATTTACTAAGAATCAGTGGCAACTTCTTACCCGTGTGGGGCTGAAAGGCAACAGCATCTTGTGCTTACCCAGCATGAGAACTGCCACTCTACAGAATGAGCTGCAAGTACAAACCAAACCCAGAGAACAGAAGCAAGTCCAGCTGAGCAGGAGACTCCATCCATAGAGGCACCTTTACCTTCCACTGAAGAGGTCAACATCTGGGTCTGCTCCAAAAACAAAGGGCTCAAGACTCTGGGAAATCAAGCACCGTGCCTTACTTTATGCCCTCCTGGCTGGGTACCAGCCTAGCCCAGGAGTAGCTACTCAACTTGCCATTTGGCAGAGTTGGGTGTTGGTCCATCATCTCAGTGGCAAATCATTTGCAGAAAAGCATCATTTCACGTCTCACGTGAAGGTTACAGCAACTTGTGCACTGTACACAGCAAAGAAGGTCATTCTGGAAATAATGAAAAACTTAGAAGTCTCAGCTTCTTGTAACTTGTTCCAATAAAGTGTTGGTTATCCCCAAATTAAGCTTTTTATATAAACTATCCCTAAACTGTTGAGTAATTTTTTTTGTAAGCAGGGAGAAATACAACTATAAATGTCTGAAGTCCTTGCCCACATTTTGACCTCAGATGCCTAAAGGCACTCGTTCTGCTCCCGCAGTGTGGAATGCCCTCCCACAAAGCACCCGTGTGGAATCTTCAGAGGCTATTTTTGAAGAGCATAATAAAAAGACATTTCTTCCTAGAATTTCTGCTGTTAGCAGCATACCTTATTGACCACCTCTGTGGATGCTCACACTTTCCATAGTATTTCACACAGATGGGATTTCTGATGTGTAGTTAGCCATTACAAAGATCTAACTGAAAATTTATAGTTGTCAACAGTGAGACAAAGGAGGAAGCAAGCTTCTCTTTATGTAAGGATGTATCCGTCTTCACAGAAAAAAAAAGAAAATATTATTTTCATGGGGTTTACTGCAAATTTATTACAGTAATTAAACTGCCCAGTGAATCTCTGTCTGTATCAACTTATTTCCAGATTCAAAACCAGATGCAAAAACCACCTTTCATTTAATTTGATTATTCTAAGTTGGGTAGAGTACGTAAAAACAGATATTTTGGCAACTGGTTGCTAATGAGCTTTCATAACTCTTTAAAGCTGTTCTTGCTATGCTTTTTCTACAGTATTTACCAGAAAAAGCTAGTGATTAAAAAATGGTTAAAATCCTTGCTCCTCCTGCAGCAGCAAACACTAAACTTCTCTTGCAGAAAAGGGTTTTAAAAATAGGCTTAATGGAACACAGCTTCCCCAGAATCCACTTTCTTGCTGGCCACTGCCTCAGTCTGTATTTCAGCTGCACAGCAAAGGGTTAGCAAACCATCTACACTGAAACGCCCATTGCCTACTCCACCCATCAGGGCTTCTAACATTACCAAAAATGTGCAGTATTTTTAACCCCTTGTGGAGCACGGGCATTTAAATGCTTAGGCAATATTGATTTTTTTCCTTTATGCATTTCGCAATGGATCTCTGCACTCTCTATAAACATTAACTATTAAATTGAAATCTTAAAGGGAAGATGCACAGTATTTTATGGGTGAGAGAGTCTGCAATCAGAGACATTAATTTGATGTTTTAATCTAAAACAAACAAACCAATACCGTATTCGGTAGTGTAAGGTTCTACCTGTTCCTCTAAGCACCCAACCACCACTCTATAGCTTTAACATTAATTTCCTATGTTTGTGAATATTGTTTTCTCCAACATAAACAGAAGATGAAATCTAACAAGTCACTGACTGTTGCATTTCCTCTGTGAAAGCTGATAAACAGAAGTTTCTTTAAACAAAGCACATACTTAAGCTATGACCTCCACTGATGCCAAGCATCCTCCAGACGAAGAATTCAGTGTGATTCCAGGAATCCTTTCCTATGGATGTCCCCAGCTGCATCAGAAAAGGAAAAGGAACCCATGCAAGGAAAATAAAGTTTCATAAAGCCAGGGAGTGATCCAAATGCTGCCCAGCCGTCTGCTGTGGGGGTTGCAGCAGTCTATTAGATTTAGTTCCTCTTGAGCATCTGGCATTTGCTGCTTTGACAAACATACTGATCTGATTCAGGACAGGAATTGCTACTTTTCAAAATGCTGTCATATACACAATGTCAAAACCCATCATATTTTTTCCTTAGCTTTTTCATTATGGTAAAGTTTTGTTTACATTTAACAGATAACAAAATTGCAGACTGAAGTCTGATTTTATGTTGACAGTGTCTCTTTACAGTGAGTTTAACAACAAGATAAACAGTAAAATCAGAAACCAAATCATAGCTTTTAACTTTTCATCTTGTGTTTTAGTTACAAGAGTATTCTTTCTTGCAAAATATTTAAACCACTACCCTGAGTTTACTTCTCACTTGTTAGCCAAGCAATAAAATTAAAAGGGCATTGCAAAAGTGGGAAATGAAAAGGAAAAAATTTAGATAAACAGATAGCACATTAGATATGCTTAGAAACATGTATCTTCTAAGAGATGATGTAGCACATAAAAGCCACTCACACCAATTAAAGTTACAGTCTGTTTGCATGACCTTTATCAATAGCCAAGGACCCAAGGAATGACTAGAAATTATATAAAAACAAATGACAGAAGAGATACTGTACCCAGTTGTGTAGCAGTGATTGATCCCATTTTAATTAGACTAGAATACTCCTATTTATACAACCCTTATTTTCAGACTTGAGTCATTGTCATCTCTTACACTGATGCTTTTTACCATCCTCATGCCATCTCCAGTCTCTCCCACTTATTAAGTGACTCCACGAATGGGAAAAACAACAAATTTCATTTTACCAGAACACAAGGGTACATCAATTCATGCTGAAATGATTTCTTTCTATGCCTGTTTCAGTGTGTTAATCTTGTTGAGGCCCAATGTTCTAGCAGTCAGTAAAATAGATGTGTGCCAGCTAAGGCACCATATGACAACACTCCCTGGAAATACCCCATGGAAACCTTTCCTAACTAGAAAAGAAGGGCCCTGGTCACTTATTCAGGATTCCCAGAAGCCAGGTAGCCAAGTCAAAGCTCTTGCAGACAGACTGCATGCACATCTGCAGTTTCCATCCACAGGGCACACACAGTGTTCTCAGGCAGATATCAGGCCAGTGGTATCAGAGTTGTGGGGTGTGCATTCATTTCCTGCTTGACTTTTCCTGCTCAGATCTGTGGGAGCTTCAGTGAGGGCATTCAGAGTGTAACTGCTATTTCTGCTGAAAATGGCATTAAGTTTCAGAGACATGAGATTTCAGGGATATTCTCATTCCCCTTCAGTCAGATATACCAAGGTGGCCACCATGACAAAATCCACTGAGCTGTGGAGTGTAATATTTACTTCCATGAAAAGAGGGGATGTTACCTCCAGTGGTGATGGCAACCATGGGGGCAGACAGACAGCAAGCAACAATTCAGTACATGATCCAACAATTCTGTCTACAGCATGGGCAGATGCTGGTCTGTCCCCTCAGTACCAGCAGAGAAAGGACATTATGGCAAAACAAAGCATTATGGTAATTCTTCCAAAATAAGCGTGCTCAAATATCAGCCTCTCTCATTTGCCATTATAAAGAGAGACAGAATGAATTCAAATACCATTTTCTTAAGGATCTGATATATGAGTAAGAGAACCCCCAAACAAATGGAAAAGAGGAACAAAGGAGCATATATACCATACAATTCCCCAATGGCAGGTAATCAACAACTCAAAGTTAGTGATGCCTTTTCTCTACAGACCAGGATAAAACTGCCTTCAAAGATGTAAGGGAGAAAAAACTTCTGAGCAGAACACAGAAATGCTCATGACAACTAACAGCCTGACATACTAACCAGTTTTCTGATCCCCTTCCTAATAGTTTTTGCTTTGGTACATATGTCGTATTCTGACTGCCAAGAAAATAATTTGGTTGCCTCAGCTAATAGAAAATACCTTTCAAAAATGAAGTTATTATTTAAAACTACTGGAAGATTTAATAGGCTAGCTCACTCACCCAAGCAACTAAAAGAAGCAATTAACAAAATGTTTCAGCCAAAAACACGCTATAGTTATTAAGTCTGTTACTTGTAGTTAATCAAGAGAGATGGCTCAGTAGAACTCAGCCATATTCTGATTACTGGTAAAAATATACATTTGAATTTGCGGATCTGTGATGAAATGGGAGCAGAACGTGGGGAGGTTTGAAAAATGCAGATACTGCCAACCTACTGCTGAACTCAAGAGTAGTAACAGGACTGTTACTCTCACTTGCACTGTAGGAGCATCTAGGGAATATTCCAAACTGGCACTATAAATTAAATACTTGTAACATTTCTTGCCCCCAGGGCTAACAATCCTCCTCACCATGACTAAAAGCCTGGAGGTCATCTGGCAGCCTTCCAGTAACATGCATGTTCCTCTGATGTTGTAGCTAGACCCTATTTCAAAGGCTGCAGAACCATGTCATATTAGGAAAATGAGGTTTATTTACAAACTGATAACTGGTTTTTAAGACTTGCCTCCATGCAACCTAACTGAAAATAAGTATGAAGAGTCAAGCAACCACCCAACAAACTGCATCTGCTAGGAACAAAGCAGTGCTTGGACTAGATAGCTTACCAGGCTTAAAGCCTGTTGAAAGGAAACATCCCTCCCTCATCACTATTACTTCAAGTTCTTCTTCCTTGTCTTCAAAATCCACAGAGATCAAATATCCTTTGCTGGACTGACCAGCAGTGGAAGAGTGAATACAGCATCACCTGTGTTAAGGACACAAGAGAACAGAATGCAGGAAGTCCTGCTAAAGTGCTTTTTGCCAGCAGGGTATCATTCTGCACATGGCAACTCTGAACTGAATGCAGACCGGGGTTTCCAAGGGACTACAAGCACGGTAGTGAGTCCTGAATTTTAGTAAGTTTATCAGCACAGGTGCCTGAAATACAGCTGAGCAGGAGAGATGCTTTGGAACATCCTCTGATTCTGAAGAACAGCAGCAGCAACTCCACAACACTGTAGTACGCTATGAATAACAGTAATAATACAGTATATCCTACAGCTCAATCAGGATAACAAACCATTTCACTCAGGTCTGTACAGGTCACTTCAAACCAGTTCAGACAGAGCAGAAACGGGACCATACCTGCTGGGACACAACTGTTACAGTTTCACAGCTCAGCACTAAAGGCACCAAATCCCAGGAGCAAGAACATACAATGGACCTTGGAAAAGCATTCAATAATCACTGTGGTATGCACAAACCCATGAGAGGATCCAACAGCCCTGTACAATCTGGGCTGGCTCCAAGCTGCTTGCAATAATTATTAACTAGTGCTTTGGGCAGCATCTTGCAGGTTTGTTTTTTTGAACACTGCAACTAAGTCAGTTCTTCTTTAAGTTACGCGGGACTCACTACTCTAACCAGGTGGTTGTGATTTGCAGGGGTTTCACTACACTTGCTCCTCTTGCTGCTTTTTCCCCCCCTCAGCTTAAGGTTCATACCATGTTTTTGTTCATGGGTGTTTTGTTTTGTTTTCAGATTTAAGTTTAAAAGTATGAAATAACCTACCTCCTATTTTTTGCCTAATTAACGCCATTAAAAATCACCACCCAAAAAAGGTTCAAGGTGATCTGAATCCTTGTCAAAATGAACCAAACAAAAGTGCAATAATGGTGAAGGTAGGTGAAAGATTTACATGACCAATCTCTCCACCAAGACATACACTTTGTTAGTTAATAAATTCAGAAAAAAAGCCCTAAAGACCTTTTGGAGGCTACTAGTCCCGTAAATAATAGATTTGCAGTTCTCCAGTTGAATCCATGATATACAGGGAGGGGCAAGCAAACAGATATCTCTTGTGAATAGTGTGATGGGAAGTGATTATATATTTTATTAAATTAAACAGCTGTGGGAAGCACAAAGGTTTGGAAAACAAGCAAACTATAAAGAAAGCACAGTACCTGTGTGTCATCACAAGAGACAGAAACCTTGCCATTTGAATGCCCAAATTTGTAATGCAACCATAAAATCCGTCTGATTTCCTGTTTGGGGGCCTTCTCTGCCAAGTTTTAATAGATTTTTCTATATATCTCCTGCTTTCATTACCCAAAACAGTGAAAAAAAAGTCACACTTGCTTGGAATAGAAGGTATAAAAAGGAAAGAACAATGAATTTATATAAAGCAATAACTGCATTGTGAGCATAAGCTTAATTAACAAGAACAGTTATATAGAGACAGCTTAACTTCAGCATTTAAACAAAAAAACCAACACAAATTAGGGACTCCCTCCCCCCTTTTCTTCACCAAAGAGCATTCAGCAGCTGAGCTTTCTGGGCTCCAGGAAGGCTACACTGGGTAAACTCAGCCAACCACAAGGTTGAAAATGTAGCAGACGTATCATAAAAATTTAGTAATGCTTTTAAACTACTTCTCACCTCACTGGTTTGATGGTGGTGTGGTACTGTTATACAATATGTGCTGTTGCCAAGGCAACTCCATCTCACCTCAACAGCTGCTGCAGTCTCGGCGAAGCAACACGACGAGCTGTGGCAATTCTAATTTTTTTTTTTTAAAGACTCTTTCCAACTATAAAGCTTTTTCAGATGAACCTCTGGAGCTCTTTATCCAAGGACTATCGCTACTTTTCAAAAAGATTGTTCACTGCATTCTAGTGGAAACATTGTGACACTAAATTCAAAAACAAATTCACATATTCTGTTAAATCAGATTTGTGTCTGGCAATTTTATACCTGGTGTAAAAACAGTATCGTACCTTTGTGCTCATTCGGTTTAAGCACAAGAATTTTACATCCCTGGCAACAATATGAGCCTGCCTGGACAGTTTAGCATGTCCTTTTCCATTAGAAGGGGGGGGGGGAAAGTCTGACTTCGTGAAGCACAGAAAGCCTAAGTTCTAACCCATCCCTTTGACAGGAGCCAAACTGTAGTATTGCTTCAACCCCACTTTAAGCAGAGCTAAAATAAAGGTCGAAACCCAAAACAAGATTTTGTGAAAAGAAATCGGCACTGAGTGCTTCTGTGATAAAGGCTTTAGTGGAGGGAGGTGGCTACAGTCTCGTGGTCCAAACCCCAAAGAATTTTTTTTATTTTCATGTCCTTGGCTTCAGGGACACTGCTGTGGGAGTAAGGACTAGAAAAAGAATCAGAACATTACGAGCCTTCCCCGCAGTAAGTATCGATTGCAGTTTTTAAGAAGATTCAGTGCTATTTCTTTCTTTTTTCTCAGCCTATTTGGGTATAGAACCAAAGTAAACATAAGACAGTAGAGCAAGCTTGTGAGGGTGTTTTGTGAAACTCAGCCAAAGTTTCTGCTATTTTAATTTAGGGAGAAAAATAAGTGTTACAAAATGTCTAGGAAAAGTTTGTGCTGAGAAAGCACACAAGTGTTTAAAGGTGGGCAATGCAACTTATTAAAGAGGAAGAATATAAAAAGAGCTTCAAAATAATTAGGGAAGTGACAGACTTATCTATTTTATTTTTTTTTAAATCAACAAAGCAGTAAAGCAAAAGTTGACTTTTCTCCAGTCTAGACTTTTTTCCTTCCTTTCCATTCCCTTTTCTTCTCTTCCCATCCCCGTTGTAATCGCAGATCTGTCAGAGAGCAAACAGCGGTGGCTGAGCAGAGACTCTGCACACGCTGTGACAGTTCTCTTGCACTGAAAGCCAGACATGAAACTAATTCTGTGTAACAGCTTGTTTGTTACCTTCATTTCTATTCTAACCTGCAAATACGACACAACGAAGGGCCATTTCTTTTGAGTTTTGTCTTTCAGTTTAGTAAATTCTCTCTCTATAAAACCTTTCAAGTGTCCTTCTGCCTCTTAACCAGCCTTCACCACAAAAATATCCTGATACACAATTTATAAACACTTGATGCTACTCGAAATTTTCAGTGCACAACACACACACACAGACAATCCTTGTGATTTTCCTCTACTATCCTGCAGCTCAAACTGGTGCAGCAAAAGCTCCAGCTGTAACACTGAAACTGCAAAGAAACTGCTAAATTCAGTGATATTGAAAGAATTGAAAACAAAACAAAACCAAAAAAACCAAGGAGCAAAGAATGTACCTAATTACCACTAATCCTGCCTATTAGATTTCATTCAGACAGCACAACTTCTTTCAAATAACCCCAGTTTATTTTTGAAAAAATTCCTTTCTTCAGGCAGGATACGGGGGAGGAGTCAATCAGTGATGTTTTACACATGCACATCTGGATACAGTCCAATTATTCCCCTTATACATTCCTCCAGTTGTTTTCATTTTGGTCCATGCTCTGGCATTCATAAATTTGTGAGATTAATTGTGTGTGAGCGTCTGCAGTCTTGGATCTGGGCATGGGTTTAGCTGCAGCACAGCTAGAAGTCAACATTAAAGAGAGCTCCAGTTCAGAAAACACAGTTTACATTTATACAACTTTGGTACAGTAAGGATTGAAGCAACCATCATCCTTACCACATGCATCAAATTGGTAAGATTAATTCAATATCAACTACATTTTATTACTGCAGTTAGTGTGAACCTCATGAGAAGTTATTCAGTGTAAATTGCAAAAGAAGGATTTTTTCTTTTTTAAGATTTGGTTGGTTGGTTTTTCGGTTTTGATTTTTTCTTTTTTTTTTTTTTAGTTTCAGTTTTTCTTAGAGTGATTTCATTTGCCTTTGAGAATCCTATGCCATTACAAGAACAGAAGCATCGTAGAACCTGGGGTCCAGATAATCTAGTGAATTATGCCACTCTGGCTATGCTCAGGGTCTATAGAGTTGGCAAATCCAGCAATGTGGGAAATCCCTGTATCAGAGGTATTCCCCTGTGAAGCTCAGATTCCTTGCTGCTGTAAATTGCTATTTACAATCCCCAGCAAAGGCAGACACGAAGGTTGTGACTGGGCTTCTGCAACGCTCTGGCTATTCCAGGCTGCTGGAACAGCCCCCTTTGGGGCCAAAGGCAAGTGAGCTTAAACCAATCACCAGCACAGGGAAAGCAAGGGGCTAAATGTTGCTTCTCCTCTCCTGGGGCCAAGGCTTCCATTTACTGATGGTTTGTATTTTATGTGCAATTTACTAACCAAAACCACCTGTTTCCTCAAGCTCTCTGCAATTTATTGTTTTGCAAAATCAGTTTCACATTACACTTCTGGTCAGTGCAGCTCCACATGAGAGCTGCACAACTGAGGTGAGGGATTAAAAAGCAAGGGGTCAAAGGCCAGGGATCCACTCCCTTGACTACAAGCTTTCTGACCCAAATACAGTGCAGGATGCACAAATCCCACTTGTGCTCCCAACAGCACAGGCGGTTCTAGGTTGTGATGCAGAAGCAAGGCAGGGTAACAAGGGAGACAAGCTCTGCCCAGTTCAGGAAGCTTTCCCAAAAGCAGTTCACTGCTGACAGGAACAGTTGGACAGCTATAGGTTGTTTTGGGTTGGCTTGCTTTTTGCAAGATAGCTGTTACCTTTTAGAAGGATTATTCATCAGACTTAATGGGATATTAACAGAAGATAAATCGAATCTTCTTACAACCACCTATTTTTTTCCAAAAATCTTGATGCACTGTTAGATAGTCAATCTGGGTACACCACCATTTCAAATTCACCAGATGATAGTAATCTAAAATTTTTTCACTCCCTTACATTCCCATTGTTAATCCATCTTGTGGATTAATCTTTGAAGATCTGTCAAATCTGTAGGCTCTTGATAAGACACAGCAGGAAAAAAAAACAACCAAAAACCAAAAAACCAAAACAACCTTACAAGCCAGGAGAGTTCATATTTTTTCCCCAACAAATGCAATTCTGCTTCACTTTTCTTCACTCAGAAGGAAAACAGATTGAGTCTGGCATTCCTCGTGCCCACAATACCTGAATCTGGCAATTAATTGCCACTGCAGTGTGAGACAATTTTCTTGTCCTGCCAGCCACCACTGCTAATCCCTACAACTCCTCTGTGAATGATTTCTATGGCAATGCTGAAAGGTGAAGGTCTAAAAGGTAGAGTGGTTACAGTAAGTTTATTACTGGGGCCAGCACTGCAGTGCTCCCATCTGAAGTAGCTCACACTGTGTTACTTGAGAATCGGACCAGCTGTGAAGTTCAGCCCCTCACCCTGAACTTCCATCCACGGAGTTGCATCCAACCTTAACAGTTGCAATAGAGTCTTTTAGCCTTGCTTCCTTTTCAAAGTTAGGAAATTGTACCTAAAACCAACCAAAGTTACATCTTAACTGAAATCCTTTCAACATCAAGGACCTGACGGTCAGGGAATGCCAGATTTATGGCTGCACATACAACCTCCATTTCACTCCGTGTGTGTGTGCATTGTGATTAAGTATCTGATTACGTGATTGTGCACTGTTTTTCCCTGGGACTCCTGCCTCATTCACTGTGCAGAAAGCACATACAAGAGGAGAGAATTACATTTGTACAAACAACCATAAATCCACTATTTCCTAGCTTCTGACTACTTGACTTTGGAAACACTGTTCCTTTCATGTAGATTTCTGGTTGTAATACTTGTACGGCACACACCTAAAAACATTGCAACCAATTAAATGGCAGTATCGTCTAAGGGTACATAATCCATTTCTGAAACCCTCTCATTCTATGGATGTAACATTTTCAAAAACTCTCATTTCATGGTTGCACTATCATGCTTATAAAAGTCATATTTTCCACACAATAGAGGCAGTGTAAAAATTAAAACAAGCTGCAGACTGATTGACCAAGTTGTCTGAATTATTCTCTTTCTTCCTAACAATGAACTGTGCTCTCTGAGCTCCAAGTAAACAATTAAGAAGGGTGGGGGTGGGGGTTGGAGGGCAACCTATAGTAAATAGCATTTTAATTGCACTCTTACAAAAAATACAAGGAAAATAGTAGCATGTAAAATGAGCCCCATTTTCCCTGTAAAGCTACTGGAGACCATGGAGCTGTTGCAGTAAAAGAGAAGTTCAGAGCTGCAGGAGAGGGCACAAATCTTACCCAGCATAACTTGAAAGAAAAACAGAAAGTACCTCTTACAAATTTCCAGAAACACGTCTTCAAAGGCAGCAGCAGCCTTTAGACCTAAGTAAGGCTATAAGAGCATCATCTGGTTCAATGCAACACAACAATTGCAAGAGACACCGTGCACACTGCAGCTGCTGGCTCAGCAGGTGGCACTGGACAAATAGAGTTTGGAGACTTTTACTCCATAGCCCCCAAGCAGATGTTTTAGGAGCTGAAAGCACTGCTTGGTGAACTGTGGTTCCGCTTTGAAAAACAAAAACAACCACAAAAATAGTACTGAAGGGTCCCATGTTATCAGGTCTCATTGGCACTACTTTGAGAGCTCATGGAGGGAACTCCACGCCAACTCAGCCAGGGATCTCTGCCACAGCTCCAAAAGTCATGCACATCCTGCAGCTTCAGGTACTCAGCTAAATCTGGCTTCCCTACCTCCTTTAACCACTAGAGCATTTTTTACTGAGTGGAAGCAAACAGAACTTTGCAAACCACTGTCTGTGCTTTACTCTCTCATAGCTGTGTGAGCAGTAGGGCAATGAGCATTAGAAAGCAGTAAAATTGAAATCTAACTCCCAAATAAATAGGTCATCGCTAAGAAGATTACAAGTAGAGGTGTGATATCTCTCTGAATATCTATCTCCTCCTCTGGTTGCTTCCCATGCTGCCCAGTGTTTGTAGGAATCCTAAAACTTTTTCTCTGACATTGGGAAGAAGCTGGTAGAAAGTTCTGAAGGAGGTTTCCTTGGCAAATACAAGATTTTCACTGGACAGACTAAATGTTTCAGGTAAATTGGGTTTGTCATTTCTATTGGAAACAGGTAAGCAGGTCTCCAATATTGGAATTCATTCAGGAATGTTCATAACACGGCTTACAGTGGGTCTTAATGGAGATGGAAACCAGAATGCAGCATTTTCCAGTTAAATGTGACTTTACTACAAAAGCAGCATGGAAGCAAGTAGAGGTTTCTGTTGCTGCACATGTCAATGGCCTCAATACATAACCTCTATGCTCAAAGGTACAAACAGACTCATTCATTTTCAGAAGTTATAAGAGATAATTATAAGACAGCAAAGCAATATTTTTCCCCACATTCACACTAGAGCAACATCTTTGATTCAAAATATTGTTCAGAACAGTATTAGCAAACTGGTTGGAATGGCAATTAGTGAATACATAGAGACAGTTTCTTAAGACTAAGCTTTAATTGCCTGGTAAGAGTGGTCAGACAATGTCCTTCACCTGCTCAAACTGCTCAAGGTAAACATATTCAGGTACAACAGACACAAAGTGCCAATTCTGGTGATCTGTGTTTCCACACAACAGAAGAAAGAACTAGAACTCTTTACTAAGCAGCCACTTAGTTAAGACTGAGGGGTTAACTAAATACCAACACCTTCATTCCTTAATCAGCTAACAAAGTCTTCAAGCACACCTACTCCAACCTTTGGATGCTCTTTCAGCATCTAACATCTGCATCTGCACCACAAACCCCTGAAGTACTTAGCTGCTATTGCTAAGTTGAATTCTTATCATTAAACTTACAACCATCCCACCACGATTTCTTGGAGGCTGCCAATGCCATTGAGGCTCCTTATATGCTAAGATTTGTTGTGCCATCTGTCCCACGTGAGACAGGCTCTACTACAGAGCCTGCTCCCTCTCCAACTCTCCCTTCCCAAGCTTGTGGTCCACAGAAATAAGAACCTGGAGCTTTAGCAAGTCTTAGCAAGATGAGGCTACTTCAATAACATACTCTCATAAGACATACAATTTTATTTGCCTCAAATCAGGTATATCACTATCACTGCATACCAAGTCACAAATTATCTCAGGGAAGATAATTTGGGGTACACAAATGAAATATAGCTAAGATTTACCTATGCAAAAGAGTTAAGATTAATCTCACCAAAGATATTTAATATGGACTCGGTCAGATAAGCATGTTAGGATATACAATAAGTGACAACAATATTCATTGATAGTAGCAAAGCTACATTAAAAGAATGAATCATGAAAACCTTCATAAAATATAAGGAGTGGAGCATAGTGTAAAAGATTCCACGCAGAAGACTATAAATTGGGCATGCATTTAATAGCTCTCCTTGATGTTACCTTCTGATACTATAAAGAAAGGCCTCCTTTCTGACTTCCTGGCTCTAGAGAATGTTTTTCTTTAATTACGTGCACATACCCCATGTAAAAGGAATTTAACATTAGGTTTTTGGCCTTTAGGAGACATCTTTGGTAATTATTTTCAAATATTGAAATTATGATAGGTAATGAAGATAAATGCAACCTATATGTAAAATTCTGTGGGAGATTAGACTGCAGTTGTAATTAGGTGAATAACCCAGGCATGGTTTCCACAGGTTCCTCTCCTAGAGGATGTTCTTTCCAAACTCAACTCCATGTGGTATAACAAGGTCTCAGATTATGACAGATTGGCCACAAATTAACAGTTTTTCTTCTATATGACCAGTTGAGTGCAAAGCAACAAAACAACAGGAGAAGAAAAGGAAAAATAAAAACCAGTTTTCCAGCAGAATACTCACATATTAATGGTTAAATGTTTAAGTGGGACCAGGCTGGTTCTCGGGAGTAAAGGGACTGGGTGCAGAAAGAATTGCAGTATTACATCTTCTGGATGGCAGCTATTAGGAGAGCACAGCTTGCAGATACAGGGAAGAGATAATGGCACTTGGGGAAGGAATTGAAGGTCCCTGAAGTAAGAGATTGATAAATGGTGATAGTATCAGTTCAAGAGACTAAGATGCCACAGGTGATACGTTTTTGAAAACAACAGATGGAAAAATATGGCCTTTAGGCCACATGGCAAAGGACACTCCATTCAAGTTCCAAACCGAATCCAATGCATTGAAGTCCAAAGTAGTCTTAGACAAATTTTACAGATGTTAAGGATCCAGAAGCTTATTCTCAACATGTTATCATCAATAAATATATTTAATTCCTCAGACTGTTTCCAGCACTGGTGAATTATGAAGCTTCCTTCCCTCCTTTCATGAGCTAATGATTTTTCAGCATCTCCTCCTGTGGACAGAATCATTATCACTGTGTCTTTAAATCCCCAAGTCTATAACGAAAATGAACAACTTGTGAAGAAAAAAAAAACAACAACAAAAAATACAAAACCCTGCTGATTTCTTCATTATCCAAAGCACTGTACATATACATATATGTTTAGTCTCAGCCTCAAGAGCAGAGGTTTACTCAGACCTCACACAGAGCCAAGGCCTCTCTCTGGAGTATCACCTGCAATCAGAGATGATTTCTTCAGTGATTTTTCCAGCTTCCTTCAAGGACAAGTTGATTTGAAGGGATTACTGTGGTTGCTGGGAGAGAGTGGCATTGTAGTTCCTGAGTAGGTTGGGTCCTGTTATGGTCATCCCTTTTAAAGTCATTAAATATTGCCTTTATATGTTACTATCCCTCTCCAGTCGCTAATCAACTCAAATATTTGAGTTGTTTCAACTCCCATGTTATGATTCTACTACAACTGCAAGAGATGTGCAGTTTTTAGAAAAAGAAAGCTAATGGTGTAATAAACAGACAATAAACTGTGGTCATGAAAAGAAATAGTCACATTACATGGAGATTTATACAAGCTTGCCCTCTTGTACAGGAAATTTTCTATCAGGCCTTCTATGAAAGAATGAAACACTAAAAGCCCTGGAATTGAATACACAGTATATTTAAACATAACTGAGACTCCAAAATAGCAGCATATTGACTTTACACAATTAAATGCCTGGTGAATCTTCAAAGTGAAGAAGGGAAGGACACCACCAAGAATGTTTTTTTTAAAATGCCCATGATTGTTTATCCTAGTCAAGGCAACAGTCTGTCAATACTTCAGAGTATGCCAAATATGAAGTTTCAAAACAGGGGCTTGAATTATGAACGAAAGCTAAAAGAACACCACAAATATTTCTCAACAGGTGGAAAGTATATAAATAAAATTTCAGATAATTCAAATACATTCAAAAAGCTAATTTTTCCACAGAACAACATGTTTCTCTCTAGCTAATTGGAAAACTTCAGACCAAAGACAGCATTTTCATTTATCCAACCTGAAAAACAAAGTATTTCCCATGCCTTCAAAATTAGGGGACCCAATAGAAAACTTCTAAAGACCAAACAAGATTTTGTGAAACAAAGCATGAGCCAAATATTAGTGGTAAATATTTTTGTTATAGCAGGATCCAAATGCCATAAACTTGGACTCACATCTTTTACATGGAGATGTGGATGCACACAGAGGCAATTGATATTTTTAAGTGCTTACAGTTTAAAGATACAAGCAGAAAACATGGAATGGGAATGAGCAATACCAGGCAAACATATTTTATAAGGATTAACATAGTTTTGTTAGAATTCTTTGTTTAATTTGGGATTTTTGGTGAGTGAAATATGTTTACAAATTATTCTGTAGTAATCAAAATAAGATCTTCCATGCCTTGTCAATGAGACACAAGGATACAATAATTACATTCCCTGTCCACTCGACACTTTACTACTACATAAATAAAAGTATCCTTTTTTCCCCTGTCTCAATGCATGGTTTTCTATGAAGCTTTGACTACACCAACTCCAAATTACTCTGTAGCTACTCTCATCGGATAGGAATCTCAATGCATTTTTTAAAATGAGCCAATACAGGAATTAGGTATATCTAATTAACACCTTTTGAAAAGAATCAAGTAGAAGCCAATTCCGTCCTGTATTTAATGTTTAAAAGGCAGGAATTCAGAGTTACATTCCATTGAATCACATTTCAATTTCTTTTCCTGCTTAGAATTTGAATACTCTGAGAGAACATCTGATCTGTGCAACACTGACAAAACAGCAGAAACATTCACTGGCTTCTCTGACTTGCTTTTCAGTTATGCCTTTGTGTGTCTTCAGGTCTTGGGTGTTAATTAAATCAAGCCAGATTTCAACCAACTGCATGACAGCATCGTCATCAGCACGAGATCTGCTGAGGCTTTCTCAAAGTCCCTCCAATTACTTTTGTGAGTTTAGTGCCTCTCTTCATGCAGCTCTTCACTATATAAAGTGTGTACTATCATTTGACCCGTGAATTTCTACTGCTCAAAAGCTACTTTAACATTCTTATAACAGCTATATTAAAATAAGTCTTTTCAAAGAGATCTAGCAACTGAAACTGGTTCTTCAACCTTCCTTAATCCGTGCAGCTGACAGGAGGTGCAGAAACACTCCTGAATGCCTGCAATGCTCCTTTATCATAGTGTTACTTTTCAAGCGGATTCAGACAACGTTATCCTTGGGAATCTAAGAAAACTGGATCTAGGGATTCATCTCCTTTGGTAAATTTTCACTACTACCTTGACCAAATGAAAGATTCCTTACCATGCTGCTTACATTGCTGGATTACATGGCTTAGAATTACTGGACAAATGTAGGTGTTTACCACGTGCACACACATACTGCTGAGTGCCTTGTAATTATCACCAAAGATCTCCATTTTGTACAGCTTCCAAGAGGCAGATCTCCATGACCTCCCTTTCAAGCCAGCTAAGTCCTATATTCACAGACTGAATTTATAAAGTATAACATATCCAATACGTGAAAAAAGCTCAGATTTTTTTAAAGTACTGTGTTCTATTTTATCTGTCCTGTGGTGCTTCTTTTCCCAGGCTGTGCAAAAAACAAGGCACTACCTCGGCGCTAAAGAGTCTCAGTGAACTGTTAAAAACTGAACTTCTGTTCAAAACTAGAGAAAAAAATCCAAACCCCGAGACTCTGAGTAAATCTACTGGACTGTTTTCAGAGATGGTGAAATTTTCCACAACTCCACAGCAGGTCAAGGATTTTTTGAACAGCATTAGAAACCACTGCATATTTTAGTTCTGTATGCAGAGTTCATCAAAACCCTCACATTGCAGTGCCTACGCTCCTCGTGTACCGCTCCAGTGGTACAGCTCTATCAACTCAGCAGCCTTGCAGATCTGTTGATATCATATCAATTCAATCCACCAAGACTTAAAACAACAGATGTTCCAACATATTATAAACAAATTATCTTCTTTCTACACAGAATTCTACGCAAAATTATACTGCTGATCAAATCCTGTTTTTTTCTTTGCTTTAAAAAAAAGAAGGAAACCACACTGCCTTTTATTTTAAGCTCCATACTATTCATCTAGCAGTTTGTTTCTCTCTCTTCTACTAGCAGAAAATATAATACAGGAAAAGATTTAAATGAAAAACAGATCTGTGTAGTGAATTGCATATGGTTTCCATTTTCCTTCATGCAATGTTTCATAGACAGTCAACGAAGAAATCCCTCCCACAAATCCGGATCTGAAGTCCACTTTCAGAATCTTGTCAGCACAGGAGTTAGGAGACAACTCTGTGTGCACGAAAATGCTGCAATACGTCTGTGCTCTGTCTTGTTAGGGTAAATCATTCCTAGAAAGTACCATTGGATCTAGATAATAAATCAGTATTTATAAAATATGCACACTCAAGTGACGTTGGCTGTGTCTGTGTGAACCTGCCATAGGGTTTGCTGTTTTAGGCATTCCAGCTTTGGTTCACACCACACAGCCTGCTGCATTTTATGCCTGTTCCTAACATACAGAGTTTTCCAGCGCTAACAACTTAGTTGACATTCTCTGTGCTAAACTAAACCCAGCCAATAAATACTATTTCTGCCAAAAAGCCTCCATAACTATGTCATTCCATCAACTTTCCTAGCTGATTTAAACAATTATTTCCAAGGGTTTTCTAACTTTGTTTACATAAAACTCATCTTTTCCTCCCATTTCTCAGAGCTTGTACTATTTTTTTTTTCCTCTTGCATTCTCAGCAGTTCCTGGTGACATCCAAACAGCAAAGTGAGCATGCCATGTTACTATCAGACACCAAGGGAGGTTTACAAAGCAGCAAGCTCCTTCTTTCCCTAGACACTCTCTGGGGATTTCCATGTCACTGGCTGAGAATGAATGATGAGTTGTTGTTTGTCATACGCGTTTGTTGTTTCCATGAGTTAACAATTGTTTGGATTTCCGCCCCTTTAGAGATTGGCTTCAAGGGGGGCAGGAGTGGGAAGCAAAAATGAAACAGGAGTAAATCTGGAACACCTTCCCTTTTGCCTCCTCAAGGTAAAAAGTCCAAGTAGGAGGGGATGTGTGCGGAGAAAAATGTTTCCATAAGGCACTGCTTGGTTAGTACATCAGAGTGACACAGCGCTGATCTCTGCAAAGACAAGACACCAAAGTTTTGCAGAGTTGCAAGGTGGAAGCAAAGACCAAGTTTAGCAAAAGGTTGGGAAACTATATATGGCAATATCTTGTCTCTGAGGGAATGTGCACAAGCATGAGATGAACACACTTCGCCTGACGGACACAGCCCCTGCTTTAAAAGGTGCTCAGCACCTGTGCATTGAAATGCCTGTTCAGAAAAACCAAGAGCACAAAGGTTACCTGTTTTACAGTTCTATTTATCATGGACACTTGTGGACTGAGAATTCTCTGACGTGATAAAAGAAGAAAAGGAAGCTTTGATGATTCTGTGTGTCCTTATATTTGTGCATAGGAAGATGAAAAATGCTACCCAGGGAAAGAAGCAGTCGGTAGAAAACTAACAAAAAATAACATTATACTACAAAGTCTTTGGGGTTTTCTAAATAGATACACCAGGTACGTGAACTTTTTCAGCTGTAAAGGTGCTCAGCTCCATCAGGCCTGTCAAACCTGTTTGGTTGCAGAGATTTTCAAAGGCATATTTAGGCATCTTAGGCATCTATGCTCATCATTTTCCTGGGTCACTCTTGAATTTACCCTTTTAAATGCATTTTCAGGTCTCACTCTACATGGATAAAGTTTGTGAATGATATTGTAAGCAGCATTAAAATCCATAAAACTGCTGCTTCTTCTGTACTTTCAGCATTCCCCATATGATTCCCAACACAAGGCTATATTTTTGTCCAGTGTTCAACCAAAAATGCTTCTGTAAGGCTTTAGGAAGATCCATTAGCATAGAATTAAGAGCATAGTTGTCTACTTCACCCCTAAACTTTAGGTAATGTCCTGAATATACTAAGATTCACATACCAAATGCAGAAGGAAACCAGGGCAGAGATGTGAAATGTGAGCAATGATATGGGCAAGCTGATCTTGGGTGTTACCTGTGGAAGAACCCAGAGAGGGCAATGGGTGGGTGGGTGGGTTGGTTGTTGGTAGGGTTGGGGGTTTTGCTGTTCAGTCAAGATCAGATCCTCAAGAGGTTAAGTGCCATACATAAAAGACTTGGATAAAGTATTTGCTATTTTAGGATGAAGTACTCCGTTGGACAGCAGAGGGGGTAATTCTGTACATTCAAGGGAAAGTCTTTCCATCAGCAAAAGGAAGGCCTGGAATGAAGCTGTGGAGACTGCCATGAAAGGAGCAGATCAATACACAGTGAAGGCTGCTGTCAGTGAGAGATGACAGAGCACAGAGCAGCATGGTAAGAACATGAAAGGAGAGAAGAGTCATGAAATATCCCACAGAAAAAGATGCTGAAGCAGTAACAGGGACTTCAAAGAAGGAACATTATTCCTTTTTGGGTTCTGTGCTGCAAACGTGAGGTTATTGCTATGATTTCAGACAATAACAGGGAGGGGGAAAAACTTTCTGACCTCTGAAGACTGTAAACCAAGAGGCATCTATTGAGGTGTTTGTCATGAGAAATAGTTTTAAAGTATCCCCTGTGACTAAGATGATTCACAAGGAAAGAGACCTAAATCAACTATTAAAAAGCTCTTCATAGTCTCTCTCACATGACTCCATCTCTCAAACTATCTCATAGTAACTTGCTTCATTTCTCTGGAACTTACACAAACATTTGAAAATGCTTAGTAATTGGAGAAAAGGAAACTCTATCACAAACATAACAAGCCTGAACCTATGTTTTACTAAACTACTGGTTAGTGTGCAGTGAGTTTAGGTGGTTGGGTGTTGTCAAACACTGAGAAATATCTACCTGATCAACAAGATGGCTCACAGGTTTCTAGAACATATCTTGTCTCAAATACTAAGAGGACATTAGTAAAGCCACAATAAACACACATCTTCCTGTACTACATGTAAAGCAACAGCTAAGGCAAAGCACTAAAATTTTATTTGTAAAGCAAGCAGGTGAAGTAAATAACAGAGAAAGTCTGTCAGCACCTCTAGTTTTATCGAGATTTTAAAGTGATAAGTCATTCCTTGGTCCACTAACTTGCAATAACCAACACATAAAGCCATGAAGGCAGTACACAACCTCTCTTTTGGCTATAGAAGTTCAAGTGGCAAATAAAAACTTCTCGTTCCTTTTAATTGGAAGATACATGAAGTGATAATGAGCAATTTTAAAACCTGTCTTCCTTGGAGATACAGATAAAAAAATTATAAATATGAGGGACAATGGAACAAAAGTGAAAACATTTTGTTGATCTATTAACTCTTCTGCTTCACAGGTTTTCAAGAAACAACCTCCCTAAAAAATTAAATATGTAAGTTATGCCTGAGAGCATCATCATTTACCAGTTCACGTGAAAATTTTGCAGAAATCAGATCTCATAGGACACCTTGAGATCTCTGAGTAATCAAAAGGTTTTTAAACTGGCCCTTAATTCTAATTAAAATGTTTACACCTACATAGTAGGTGTAACCGTAGGTGATTAAATCTTCATAACCTACAGAAAAAGTCAGACATCACTACTCCTTGCATATCACTGATTAATCTTTGGAAACATGATTTAGAACTTGGTCATAAAAGAGAATGAACGGTTCTTTTCTGGGGGTACACTCCAAGCGTTTCACGGAGCTGGAGCAATACAGCTTTGACAGTTCCCTCTCCTCAGAGCCTTCACCTCTGCACAGCACCAATGACAGATCACTGCATTCAGCCTCAGGAAGGGAACTCACCATTTCACATTCAAGAACCTGGCTTGTTATTGTTAAGTCTTTATCAAAAGCAAGAAACCTATGAATAAATTATGTTATGAACAGAAGTTTTGGCAAGACAAAGACGACACTTCACGCAGCAGTTAATATAAAGAGAGGATAATAGTTCTGCCAAAGACAACAAATACCAGAAGAAATGGCTTTCGGTTTTAGAGGCCCTGAGCAATATTGCTGGTGTTCATTTTAAGATATGCTTCTACAACACAGTTCCCTTGAGATTATTCTTAAATGTTGAAAGGATGGATGTTTTTGTTTTGGGATCATTCACAATGCTGGAATTGCAAACCACAGGCTTGAACTAAGGTGAGACTTCACATCATTTTCCCACTAATTTCTTTTAACTGCATCCTTCTCTTTCTTGATCTCCCTTCCCCCACTAAAAAAATCTCCAGGCATTACTATCGAAAATATACTCATGTAATAAATCATGTATTTGCTCTCACGTGACTGGTATTCATTAGAGTCAAAGATCTCCAAGATCTGCCCCCAGAGTGTATTATGTTACTGAAACATAGAAATAGCTGCAACACAAAATTTTGCCAGAAAAAACCCACAAGAGTAACAACAAACTGTCTCTCAGTTGGGCAGAAGAAAGAATGTTCATAAAAATATTTCTGAGGGGTAAATCAAACCCCAAATTCTAATTAGACAAAACCAGCAGTTTCAAACCAACAAGACACAGGATTTTAAACTAGAAACTTCTATAAGTACACACTTCAGTCACCCAGGCAGTTCTCTTTTCAAAGAGATTTCTCTCTAGAAAAGAATGGAAAAAGAAACATAAACCACTGTGAGTTTATCCGTTATGTATCTTTGCTTTTCTGAAGCAGTAAACAACAAGCCCCTACACTCACTCAAATGTGTTGTCCCCCTTTCCTGTGCAGTCATTTTGCTTTACTAAACACTACAATTACTTTGTAGTAGAAGTGACATCTTCTATGAGAGGTGCAACGATGTCCCAGTGATGTTGTAACCTGACTGAATCATTTCAGTCCAAGTGGGGAAAAAGGACACTTGATTCAGCTGCACATCTGGGTTTTATAAAGGGTCCAAAAGCTTAACACTAACGTGTTTCAGGGGTAAAACACAGTTGAGGAGATCACAGCAGTCAAGAAAGAGGACAGTGTTAATCCAGGGCATATCATGCTCTTCCCCACCATTCTGAAAATTAACTTAGCTCATCTAATTTTGCATCCCCACTAATTGTGTGTTGTGTATGAGTAAGCAATGACTAAGGAAATGTCAAAGCTATTCCATATCCTGTTCTTTTCCTGAAGAAAAACATGACAGCCAGAGAGGATACCTCTCATTAAGGCCACAACAATTCAAAAAGGCAGCTATTTTTTTTCAGTAGGAATGAAATAATCTATATGCAATCTGAACATTGCCAGTCATTATAATCATTTGCTACCACTGTGCTGAGTATACCTGGCTCCCCAAAAACAATTTAATCCAAAAATCAGTTCAGATATTCAAATATGGTATGAGAACATACACAAAATTTAAGCTGAAAAATGCAGAGTGAGCACAAAAACACCTGCATATGAAAATACCTGCTCTGTGGTACTCTGGTTATTTTCCAGCATTTCAGATTATTCACTGATAAACTTCAAC
>NW_020897761.1:3425030-3600096 GCF_003984885.1 Neopelma chrysocephalum | reverse complement strand
GAAAGGGTAAATATACCAAAGCATCCAAGCTACATGTCTGATGAGGAGGGAAAACACAGAGGGGACAAGTAGTAAGGGACAGAGGAAGGAACAGGACTGGGAACAGGGAATACAGTGTTTAGAGGCTATGGTTTTCACCAGTCCATTATGCATTACAGGAACTACACAAGAGAGGGGCATTGGGCTGTACTAAGGTCATTTATAAAAGATCAAATCACTTGCTGCAATACTGAGGCCAGACTGCTCGGGAAACTGTGCAGCACACGGATGTGGCTCTTAGCAGTCATACAGCACTCATACAGCGGGCCCTACAAAAAGGGGGCTTCTTTGGCACTGATAAACTGCTGCCAGCCTCACAGTTTTTCCAGACATCGTGAATTAATACTTAAATCAACAGATGAGGATGATGGTACAAGCTCAAAAGAAGCACCACACTTCACAGCATGTTCTCATAACAATGGGCACAGCTACTTGAAAGCACAAATCGTTCCTATATGCACTGGCCAGAAGTAACAAAATAGCTAAGGGGTAAAATTTCTTTTTTTTTTAATTTAAAATTAAAAAAATAATGAGTCGGGTTGCAGTGGAATATCAAGAAACAACAGAATTGCAAGACTGCATTAGGCATTGTTCAACCATAAGCGATATTCCTTGGTTAACAGAACGGTGACAAACTCTACAGAAGCAAGGATCAGATACTCTTGCCTCACGAGCTGATGCTTCCTCCACTATCACCTCTTCTCTCCCTGCATTATCCTTATATTCTTTCTTGCACCCATACCCCAAGCATTCTGGATAAAAGTGGACAAAATTGAGACTATTCACTTGCATTTGTTCACTCTCATTGGCATTTCATTCTCTACTCAGTTTGTTCACTCAGCTACAGAATAGACCCTGAAGGTAGTTTTGCAGGGATTTTTTGCTATGATGGCAATGACAGTCCATCTGTACTGATCCCTGTATCCTATACCTACCTGTTTCTAATTCTTTTAAATCATGGTTTAGCTTACTGAGTGACAAAAAGGAGTTAACACCTTTACTGCTGGATGTGCAAAAAATCTAGAGCAAATTATGGCAGAGAACTTTTTCTTGTAGAATTTCAAAAACAACTGCTATTATTCCAACTCGAGACATCCCACTTAGTCTTCTGTGGTTCCCTGGATTGTATCTAGAGCTTTGAAAAGCAGAGATACAAAATTTACAATTGTCCAGACACTTTCTCTGGTAACTTTTTAATGTAAAAACACACGTTAGTGGCAGTTCAGCTGCTTCACTGTGTAAATGCAGCCTGGGATGTTTTACAAACTACAAGAAGCACACAGCTCCCATGCTCACCACACACTTCATGACCATTTCAAAGATGCCCATCCCATTCAGAATGAAGAATGGCCTGGCACTACACTGCTGTCTGCCAGGAAAAGAAAACAATCCAGTAGAAACACAGTTATTTTCTTTTTCATAGTAATCCTCCAATAAGCATTAATGAAGGATCTGGACTTTTCAAAATCCTTACTTTCCTCCAAGCTAAAAACCACAGAATGTTCTAGGCTTGTGCAAAATAATTTAATCATCAGGCTGAGTTCACAGAAACAAGAGAAAACGTCAGCATGATGATATTCTCATGAAAAATGAAGTTTATCACTACCTTTGGAAGGCACTTACAATAAACTATGGGTAACAATTTACTATTGATACTGACTCTGTGAGTGGAGATTACTGCAACCATGAGAGCAGTCTGCCGTGCTGCATGTTGACCAGAAGCAGTTTAAATCCCACAGTATAGATGGGGAGCTATTTAGTGGACGATTTCAAATCCTTCCTGTGTAGTCTGAACCTGGTACCAGAAGGAATGGAAATGTCAGTGGCCTTTTGGGCCTATTCCTTTCCAAATACAGATCAAGTGGAAAAGGAGGGATTGAATCTAAACATCTAACCCAGATGCGTGTAAGTAGCTGAGCTGCCCTTAGGAAGGACACAAAAAGTGCACTGGAGGTCTGAATGGCTTTGCACTCTATAGAGGTTCTCCCTGACGATGTTTTAGCATCTTTCTGGGTACCCAGAATAATCCAAACCCCCCATTCTTGTTCTCCATTCCTCTGAAGCTCTGCTTTTGCCAGGACACAGAACTTAGAGGGAACAAATTTCCAGGCCACAATATGGTCAGCTATTCTAGTTCTATGTAACCATCTCGGGAAAAATTCACAGACTAATGCTGCTGCACTCGGCAGCAAGATTCCAAACTGCACTTCCCTCAGCCCCTGAGCCTGCTTGGGTCATTAATGCTTTGCCTCCTGTTTTATTCAGCCTATGTCCCTTTCTGCCAGTATGGAAAGAAGATCCCTGGAATACTGTCTTGACAACATAATTTCTTGCTCTGATGACACATGCAGTAATCAATCTCTGACAGCTCCTCACTGGGGAAAATCTGACCCGCTATACTGAGGGTCCCACTCACCAAAATCACTACTCAATCTTTCCAAAATCGTATTCTTCTTCCACAAGGCAAGTGCCAAGTGGGAATATAATAAAAAAGCCAGCTCCTACACAAGCAGTGATATGCAGACGAGGAGCCCTCCTGGTTTATCCATGGTGTGCTCTACTTTCTCCATTATAACAGCTTTTTCTTGCCCACCAACTCACTTTCTCCAACACACTGATGTGGTGTTGCTGTTTTTAAGAAAGCCAAAAGCCCAGTGCACATTAAACCTCTTTCCATAGTGTGTAATAATTGTAATATAATTCCCTTCCCCCCAGACTGAGTCTTGTGTTATGTCTGGAAAACCCTCTCACACTGAAGCAAATTGGGGGGGGGGTTGGACTTGGAAATTGGATTTTTGGGGGTCTCAAACCACGACACATAGCTTCTTCAAACTTCCACCATTGCTAATTAAATAAGAAACTCCACCAACGCCTGGACACACACTAGCCCACTGTGATCCGAACGGGAGAACTGAAGGATGCGCAATCTGAAGCAGACATGCCTGGCTTGCCACCCCCACAAAGCTGCCTGAAGGTCACTTTTCCTTTTCATTGGACCGAGACTCCAATTCCAATTTCCCCAGTGTCCAAGTTTATTGCATTCCTTCTCCCTGAAGTTTGACTTCTGCAACCTGCCCTGCACACGCCTCCAGGAGACACGGCTCTCTCAGAATGTGCCGTCAGTTAGGAAGAACCAAATCCTGCAGAAGGTATTTAAGACACCAGAGCTCACAGCACACATTTAGATTTACATACATTGCTGTCGAGGAAGTTGGTGGAGATCTACCTTTCAGAATATGTTCCAGATACTGCCTTTTGCTTTAGAACTCTAAGCAGAAAAAAACCTACTGGCAACAGTTCCATGAGGTGCATACACAGACCTACACACGATCTCCTCCAGGTTCGACTTCAGTAGAGCTAACTCGATCTGTTAGCTGTTGTGTTAGACCATGGGCTAAGGCAGATTACAAAACAAAACAAAACAAAAATTTTAAAAAAGCACACAACAAAACCAAGTATAACACTTAGATTCAACAAAATGTTGTTTCTCAACAAAGAAAAAAGTTTACAGGAGAACAAGGCTGGGTGCCTGTGGGGAGAATATCTTAAAATCTACGGTAAAGTCATACTTGGCAAAATTCAATAGATCTGGTAAACATCAAAGATAAAATTCAGCAGAATAATTCCACCAAGCACCATTAAAAGAAAAATGGGACCAGCAGGGTTACCAGTGAAAAACAATGCCAGGCCTAATAGCACTGATCTACCAGAAGCAATTTATTATGACACCAGAAATAGCTATTTTCACAGTGGATGCTTGAAATGAAAACTTTAAAGCTTCTTTAAGTCTTGAGCTATAGCAAAGTATTCAACCAGCCAGCCAAAATAGCTGAAGGGAAATAGGAAGGCCACATGTGGAACTAATTACTCATGTAGAGGCTATGACAAAGAACATTTCTCCAGACTTTTCATGGGGGCTTCACTTTCAGGAAGTAACTCTAATTACTGTTCAAGTCTCGGCAGCCTGCATGCCGCTGACAGTTCCAAGAAAAAATGAACCTATTTGCCCTTTTCTTGGTCTGAAATGCCAAAATAGAAAAGCACAACTAGAGTCATTAAAAAGAAAGAAAATAAGCACTGGCTTATTACATTAGCTTCCCGAGCAGAATCCTTTTTATAAATTCGGTTTTTCAGCCTTCACAAAAGAGCAAATTCTGTGTCTACATTAACTCGCTCTCTGTTGGCTGCAGTGAAACTGTACATCTTGACTTTTTACAGCTTTTCCATACTGGGGCCCACTTCCTGCCCAGTTGAAGAAAAAAATCTGGCCTGAAGATGAAATGACTGCTTAACATTACACTAAAACATCTGGTACCATTTTATACACAGACCCATGTCTGAGAGCAGGCAATTCTAGCGGTCTCACCAGCGGCACAGTGCATACCCAAACCTCCCCAGGGTGACATCATCCCATATATGGACTCTCAGGCCCAGCCCTCCCCCTTTTCCTGGTCCTAAATTCATTGCCAGATCCCCAGTCTGCTGCAAATGTGCCACGTCAAGACTGGAAATCACAGCACTTCAGTGTGTTTCAGTGAGTGCTGCAGAGTGTGAGGGAGAGCCGAGCACAACCCGTGATGCAGGAAGGCAGTTTTTCCCCGAGACTAAAAGAGGATTTAAAATAAATAAATAGACGCGTCCGGAGATCCTGCTCCGTCGCCCCAGTGTTCAGACTACCTGTTCAGGACAATGCTGTTGTACAGTAGTCTGCACATTGGTTAGACTGGGCAAGGGAAAGCAGCGGCATGGACTATTGGGGACGCAAGTTGCTATTGCCAAGGAGAAGACACTTATTGCTCCTTTCAGATCTCATATACAGTATTTTTCTTCGCAGGTTTTGCACACTAGGGAATAAGAAACGCTAAGGGACACTGTGAAAAAGGAGGACTTCAGAATAAAGCGGGGAAGACATTCTGGTAAGGCCTACTTTGGAAGAACACCTGGCCTATGACCTGGCGAACCTAGGTGACTCCCCTCCCCCCTTCCTCCAGTCATCACTGCAAGAAAGATGGAGCTCTGATGGTGCACTAAAACCTATGCAAGAAATGAGAGAGGTATATTGCCTAGAGGTATACTACCTAGAGAAGTGTACAAGAGTAGAGTTAAAGTTGGTCATTTCTTTTTTTTTTTTTAATTTAAAATAAAGCATTTTTTTTCCCCACAAACTAAAAAGGTAAATTTAATTTTTTTTTACTTGTAGCCGTCAGTATAAATATTTAAGGAGTATTTAATTTATTTTTCTAGTCTTGCTAGAAGTATGTATTCTGACTAGCTCCTGTTGTGAACTATGATCTGAAGATCGATTTAAAAAAATTATTTCCTTTTAAAGTAATAAAAAAATAGAAGAGAATGCATGAATAATATTTTAAATTATTATAAAATATATTATATCACCTTTGGGAAAACTGTACTTAGATTTTCATATGCAGTTGAAACTTCTTTGCAAGTAACTTATGCTATGTGTGCTAATGAAAACTGGGAGGGAAACCATAGGAAAACCGACTACTCCATGGTTGGCTGCTGCCATGTAGAATATAAAATCTTTGACTGTCAGGAAAAATTACCTCTTTAAGTTCAGGATGTGATGGGGGGAAAAAGAAAATCAATAAATAAATAAAAGGGAAAAAACAGCTTTCCATCCTGATACCTGGCTGGCCATTGCATATGACTGATCAGCACCAATTGATTGTTGCCGCTCTCATGTATACTTTGAATCGCTGATAATTCTAACATTCAAAATGATAAGTTACTTTGTCCTGAATCCCACTGATAAACATGGAATTTGTAAACGAATGCAGAAGTTTGCTTTGGTGAATTTCCAGCTGTCCTGGTAGGGGAAAAAAACCCTCAGGCTGAATGAAATCCCCACGGACAAAATAATACAAAAAGTCTGGGCTGCAATTTGATACCGGCCGAACTCCAGAGTCAGCTCCCCTAAAGTTAACACTAGTAACAAACTACTGCAACCGGAAAAAAACCCCATCTATATGGTGCTCATTATTGCCAGGAAGGCTTGGAATAGCTATACTATAAAAAGATCAGCATAAATATGCAGCCATTAGCATTATAACCAGCCAGTTTTGCAGAATGCGTGTTGTGTTTTTAGGCAGCCTTGATGCTGTACTTTATTCTTTTTTTAAATATGTATTTTCTGATTACCTTTCCCATTGCTCCTTCGATAATCGATAGAAGTGCTCTTGGGGAGAGCTGGTCGCGGAGCGTTACTGTGACAGTGCCTGTCCTGGCTGCCTTAAAGCCAACAAAGCCAGAACCAGCACAGTCATTTCCCTTTGCCCCTCAGCAAAGCCTATGCCTTTTGACTAAAATACCTCTTTTTTAATGTATATGTACACTGAGAAGTTATTTGCCCTCTCTCCCTTTATTTTGCAGAAGATTATTTTTAGGATTAAATTAGTGGGGTTTAATCTCTCATAGTACGAGTAGATGGAATTTTTATTCTCGTCCTGCTTCAAAGTGGAGTTACAACACACAGTTAAATGTGGTTATTAAGAGAAAATCTGAAGCGACAGGAAGAAATTAAAGGAACGGAACCAGATTTGAACTTGCATTAATATTTCTCAGTCTCTGAGTGCTGTTTAAGGCATAGCAAATCTGAAGTTTTATGACTTAGACTTTGCTTAAGCAGTAGAAAAATGTTTCCAAATCTTGTTAAGAAACTCGCTCAGTTTTGCTTTCAAGGGGAATGCGATCGTTGGCAAATTTTTTTCTCTCTAATGCTTACTTGCAAAGCTATTGTGTTTTTTTTAATAATTCTGATCTAGAAATTAAGAAAGGAAACACTATTATCCAGGGAATAATAGGCTCTCCGTGAAAACAGTGCTTCAGATAGCCTGTGTTAACTTTTGCTAAATAAGCAAGGGCAATGAAAACATACAGAACTAGTATTTCTCTTATCTCTAGTCCACTATTTGCATTAATCTTTATTTTAAATGACCTTTCTGGATTTAGGAAGTGATTCCCCTCCCATACACCCATGACTCCTCAAAGTTACATTTTTAGACTGTAAGGCTGAGATCGAGGAGGCCCCCTTGGCATGGGGCTTGGAAAGGGGGGGGGGGCAATGCAGTGTGCAAAGCAACAGATATGGAAAGAAAGCCTGTATTGTTAGGAATGAATAAGGAAGTATATCGACTTTGGCTCAGTAACCAAAACATTTTCAAAGTAAATTAAGTGATTCTGTGGTTCTTAAAGCAGTGCTGTTTTAGTTGAAACAATTTCTAGTTGATCATAATCACAGAGAAGAGATTTCCATAGTTCTAAAACAAGAGGTTTTAAATATGCATGTCAACAAACACAAGATAGCTGTATATAAATATTTCAAGAGAAAAAAAAAGAACAGAAACCAAAACACCACCAAACATTACTTTTTGCAAGGACTAGAAAAATTAGCAGGACCCAGTGCATACTAAATCATAGTGAGAGTTCTCTAAAACTAGGCTGATACCAATGCTTAAGCCTGTTCTATGAATTAATTATATATATTATTACCATAAAAGGCCCAAAGCCAGGAAAAGCAATTTAAAGCCAATATAATAATTTAAATAGGTGAGTGTTTCAATATAATGGACTTTCTTTAATCTTTAAGGAGTGTAATTATTTTTGGTGTACTCAACAATATTAAATAGGGGAGAGGAAGAAAATATTTCAACCCTTTTGTAGCTATTCCTTTAATGTTAAAAAAAAGGAAAAAGAAAGGGTGGGGGCAAATCGGTCAACTTCACAGAAATAAATATAGATCAAATGAGAATCCAAACGTGAAAAAAACTAGTTACTTTAAAAAAAGGCATGTCATTTGACATTTTTCTGCCCTGTCATTAACTTGCATGTTGTCTTCTGTATTACTATTCCCAGTGCTATTTAGTGCATCTGTATTTTCAGAGGACTAAAGCACTGCCACCCTCTCCATGCTCCTTGCCCCCCTTCCTGCACTATCACCGTGTGCCCAGACCACCCAAGTATCATGGCTATATGGAAAATATTATAACCAAAATAGTAAAATACCTGCAGAAAAATTCCAAGCTTCTGCACAGAATAAATTATTATAATCTTTCAATTGAAATCTGCTAAGCAGATTGGAAAATGAAAAACCCTAAACCTTAGTGTGTTAGGTTTTCTTTTAAATAATAGATTTTAATCAACAGCATAACTTTACTTTTACTTGTAAAAGGCTTTGTTTCCTGAACTGTACTTTATTTAGGAAAAAAAAATCTTAATTGAAATACTATTAAGGGTCAGGTTTAAACCTACAAAAAGACAGGAAATGCCACAGTTAAGAATGAAACTTTCCTGAATAACGCTACTGTACTTCTGTACTGTATTTTACGCAGCATTGCAAAGCAGTATCTAAAAATAACAACCTTCCCTTAAATAAAAAGTCCTGATCACCGTTGGAGAGAATACAATACTCAACTCAGTTTCCAAGGTACCAATATTTAAAGTCAGATCCTTAATATAGGTTTTCTGTAAATATAATATTGGCTATCACAAGATTTTTTTTTTGTTACAAGTATTCTAAAATATTCTCAAGCCCTTTACTGACTCAATGAGCCATCCAGACACAGCACACAAAACTGTTAAGCCCTTTTAGCAAGTTTACTACAATTGCAAGGAATTTCAGTTTTTAAATAAGAATCAAGTCATTAGCAGCACCCAAGGCATTAACTGGAGGGAAAATAAATTTGCCTGTGTTTGAGATGTAAAGCTCTTTGCTGACTCTTTGATGAATTCTCCTTGTGTACAGTTATTAGAAAGACCGCACAAACTTTCCACTTAAGACTTTCCTTCCAGCACAACGTCCCTGGTAGTTGTTAATAGAAAACCTATTATATAAAATTATACTTTTATTCTTCCAATCTTTTTTACTGTAAGTTGCCAATGAATTTTACTGTACAATTCTTTGCTAATTCAAGAAGGATGCATAACACAGAAAGTGAGACCTAATTTTCTTCCAGACTAAAGATCTTTAACAACTAAATGAAGCAGTTAAATGTGATGAAATCTATGAAACAATAATTGTATTATACTTATTTTAAAAGTACTTCTAATTTGCCACTTTTGTTTTTCTTCAAAATGGTCAAGTGGGTAGGAAGACATGTCAACTTAAAGCATACTCTTAAAATTTTACTTAGAGCTACAAAAATTTAAGTGTATTATAAAGACAAATTATTTAATGTATTGGAATTAATTTTTCATGTCTGAATTAGCTAGCCATGTTTTGTGCTTTATTCATTTATTTAAGACATCTTATTCCACCTTGTTAGATTCAAGGAAAATTTTATTCATATAACTGATAATCTTAACTTGTACATTCAACTTGCATATTACCTAAAATGTATATTTTTCTTTATGACAAATTAATTATTAGAGCCAGAACACCTGAATAATCACATATTCATTTATTATTAGTCTGGTTTAAAACCTCAACACTACCCCCACCTTTAGCTTGTTGGTAAATGCATCTGTTTTATAATCAGTTTTCAGGCTGGAACTTAAAAACTGTTTGGCTGCTGTTCTGTATGAAATATGTTTGAGAAGGGTTTGAAAGCACTAGTTTGTTGTTACCTATGGTGGCACTAGCGAGCAACAGAGATTCAAGAACACCATTATAAACCAGAAACATTTAATCTGTACAGACAATTGATACAACTATCCTTTGCCCCTCTTAATGCTCCAGAGTGTTTTATACCTTTTGAACAACACCCCAGTGATGTGGCAAATGTCACTGCAAAGCTGGATTACAGTCACTGTGTGTATTCAGTATACAGAAAATTCAGCCAAGTAGCACATCTTGTGATGTGAAATGATGCCATTTGCACGCTTTTGATCTATAGTACGGCCTGTATTTAACTGAAAAAAAAATTACTGAAATTTTACGAGGTCAATTTATTTTCTTACAAAGTATGTATTTTGAGAGAAATCTAAAATGAAATAATATGCAAACCAAAATACTAAAAGAAATATCACACATGTGTAGCTCTTGCATATTAGCAAAACTGATATAAAATGCAACTAGCATGTTCCCTATAATGGGGTTAATGTGCAAGTGGCTGCCTCCATTTATACAGAAAGACTTTTATTTTTAACATGCCAGATTATTGTACTTATCTGCTCTTAGAAAATATGCACTGTATAAACATATCTTTTATCTTGAACTTCAGTATTTCTGTGCTTCCATGAAGAGTAAAAACATCTGGTTAAATTACTATGTGCAAGTACAATCTGCAGGCAAAACCCTGTATGAATTGCATATAAAATAAATGCTGGCTTCAGTTCTTTTCGCTTTCCCAAATGTTCAGTGTGACCAGTCTGTTGAAATCGCACCCCCGATACATGTCAGCACAACGATAACTCATGTACTGAAATGCTGCTTTTCTGAATAAAATCAAGTTCTGTTCTTGTTCTACAGTTCCTAATGCTTTAAAGTTTAATTCTGTTATGTGTGTTCCCCCCAACAAAGCCCCCCCAAACTGGATTGGTACAAAGTGTTGCACACCAGCGGTGATGGCTCCAAGGGACTGGCTGGACGGAGTTGTCATGTGTCTGCCTGTCTACACTTGCTGTGCAGAACATCCTCTCACCTGTACAGCAGGCACAGACAGGCAGTCGCATGACAACCCAGCCTGAGGGAACAGCCGCCAGTGGGAAACGGCTCTGACACCCCAGAGCACCTGCACCACCAGCTCCAGCCACGAGTCACTGGATCCCAGACGGCCGGTCAGTACCAAGCTGCGTGCTGCAACCCACCCAGAGTCAAACACTGCCTATAAACTACAATAAAACCCACTGCTGAAATTTTTACTGTGCTTCCTATAGTACTCTTTTCCTAGTTGTTCTCATTAACTCACTAACAGTAAGTTTTATTTATAAGCAGCTCTGCGGCACCTACGTATGTTTTGTCCTTCCATTTAATTCCTAGGCATAACTTGAGCAACTTGGATTATTAGATTATTGCTGCATCAAACTCACTGACATTCCTGCTTGCCACAGAAGCCAAGAGCAGTCTGTTGTGGGGCAAGTTAATTCTGTAAACACACACAGTGTCAGACCTTAGAGTAACTTCTCCCCTTGCCACTCTCTCACCTCCTCACTTACTTTCATATCTTGCTCCCAAATCTCACATAACAATTTTTTTTTTACAATTGGGAATAAACTGTGAAACTATAATACTAACTACGTCTATGACCAGATGTTCACAATACTATCATTTCCTATTGAAACAGAATGGAAATATTTTCTTTGAAAATAAGACCAAAGGGGATTTTCCCAATACATGTAAATTTCACATTTTTAGAAATTCTAATCCTAGAGTGCAGCTTGGCATCCTTTGCACACCAATAATGCCAGCAAAATCTCTAGATGCTTTAGAAAGAATAATAAAATCATAGTCTGTGACCATGCCCCGTAAAAATGCTACACGACTTTACAAATGGCAGCCATTTGTTTACATTGAGAGCTTTTGGATTCACAAGCATTCCACATTCCCAAAGTCCATTTTATCCTGACACAGAAGTGGCTAATTCACAAACTTTGTAGTTGCAGGTTGACTCTCAATGAACCTCCATTAATGCTACTTAACGAGACAGTAACAATTGAAAGCTAAAATGCTCAGATTTAATAATGTGTGTGTAGCTGTGCCTTACAACGCTACAGCTGGAATTACATGGAATACTCTAGGAAATAAAGCTGTATTTGTAGGGTCACTGAACGTGCTAATCTTGCACTTATTTACAGCAGCCTCAAAGAGGTGCACAGCATTTTCCTTGTTTCATTTTTAAGTGGAAAAGCACAAAGTCATGGTCCTGGTCACACGGCAAAGTTATGAACACAAACAACTGTATGCAGGATCAGAAACTAACCCAGATTAGAACTCACAGAACTAACACTGTAACTGCTTTAAGCACACTGTTCCAACATCAACTGGATATTTCCATAATAACAAGCCTAATAAGCATTCTTAGGCACTGAGTCCCCCTCACCAGGAGTAAAATCCTGTTGTATGTTTGACAGCAATGAAACCATGTCAAGAAACCAATTCTTTCTTTTGTAACACTGATATCCATACAGCAAAATCTGAAGTCTTTTGCCAAAGCAACTTGCTTCAAAATGCATTCCACTGTGGATTCATCACTTATAAAAGCTGCACCTCACAAATAAAGGAAGCAATTTACATCCTGCTCATGGCACTAGCAAGCAACCACTAGCACTCAGAGTGATTTTGATGTCAGAGTAAATTCCAGACTAGAAAATGGTCTCAGCTTACACTAGAGGGGGTACACAGCCCTGGAGGCCCCAGCAGGCACTGGAGTTTTGGAAAGTACATTGTCAGAGCTCTCTGGTACAAAGCTGCTACCACATTCCTTGCTCAGGGGTACAGCACAGGGGGAACAAATCCATCGCTGTGGCAAAAGGACAAAGGTGAGACCTGACTCTGCATCGTCCCCAGCTGCGATGGAGGGATCGGTGCTGCTGTGAGGGGACTGCAGCAGTGACCAGCCCGAGAGGGAGGACGGGGGCTCCGAACTCCCCACGACCCCGAAGGGCAGAGCCAGAGACACAAACACAGTTATCACTTCTCACATCCCCGAGACTGTGAATCTCACGGGGGGGGAAACACACCCGCACAAAGCCGGTTCAGTCAGCAGCTGAGATCAGGATGTGACAACTACCAAATCACGCTGAGAATGAGGAGAACGTTTTAAGGAGGCAAAACGCAATTATAAAATTGGAATTCAGCCAGGAGATCATATATTTACTTCTTTATTTTCAAAGCCCATAGTGTCTGTTTCTGAAACAAGTCACTTGTCGTTTGACTAACAGCCAAGCTGTGGCTTTGACCTTCTTCAAAAAGTAGCTAGAACAGACCTTACTAATTTTTTTCAGTCCTACTAAGAAAGGTTCAGTACAAAAAAAAAATTAAAAATCATAACTTTGTATACTCTTTACCAGGAAAACATAATCAAATTATACAGCAAATCTGTACTGAAGAAGGAACTTTTTCCACCAGCAAAACAGAATAGTACTATTCTATTATCTTCTCTTGCCACTCTATGACATTCCTCAGTGAGCTCCCATATTGGCCTGAATGAACCACTGGCATTTTCATGACTCTCAAAACATAACTGTTTGGCAATTAAGAGACATTACTTTAAAATATGTATTTAGAAATCACGCAGTGGCTGTTTCTTTCCATGTACTATTCTGAGTTTCCCAGGTGACTCCCTCCAGCAGACTACCAAAACTAATTATTTATTTTTTAAAGATACATAGCACAAGACATACCATTAGCATTTTTAGGAATTTTTATATTCCACGTTAAACAAACACTAGACTCAAAAAAGTCTAAAAAAGCTACATTAAAAGTTGCCATAGCACATCTTGGATGCATCTCCAACTGCTTGAGACAGACACAGCAAGGGGTGTTAATTCCCCCCCATCACTTGTTTTAGTTCCAGTTACCTGTACTGAACCTAAGAAAGCAAGTTCTAGTAACCTTAAGGTAGATCACAAAAACCAGCAGCTTCAAATTTTCAAATTCATGAAGTGACTTTTGCATGTCTTTCAAAGTGTATTTCAGCAATTCAAGAATAAAACTTCCCCTCTTAACATTTGTCCCTTGGCTCCTCCCCTCTGCCTGGCACTCACTTGTTTTCCTGTTACAATAAATACATTCGAATCCCTTTAAAACTTAAATAAAAGGGCAAGGGGCAAAATCTTCAAAACTAACCTAATTTGTCCCTCAGTCTTAAGGTCTCTCCCAAAATAGCTACTGACCCAAGGGAAAAAAAAACAAAAACAAACAAACCCTACTGACCAGCACAGTTTCCACCATCAGCAGCATTACTGAGGGAACTCCCTATGGCAAGTACCACATTCTGGATTTGCAGGACTAAGGAAAGCTCTGACTCGACGCACATGCACTGCAGGACCTCTCCCCACTGCTTCCAGAAAATCTACTGCAGTAAAACACTACATTAGTTTAAAGAGAATATGAATTGTCTGCAGTCCCCATCAACCAGCTCCCTGTTTTGCTGGGATCAGCCAGTGTTGTGATTATTATTTAGGTTAAGATGGAAAGATTGAGTGATGTTTTACAGCTCATTTAAAACTTTCTCTTTACCTGTGCCTCTTCCATCCAATGAACTGGTTCACCCTAAAAATCACTAAATTTTTGCTGGAAATACTTAACTTTAAAAAATTCAGAAAATAATAGAATTTCTTTTTAAATGTAACCCAGTTTTTCTACAAACACCAACACAAACCTTAAAATAACCCACAAAGGCCTTACCATAAATCTGACAATGCACATAATAATCCTATTTTAACCTTCAAAATACTGCTGGAGTTTTGGATAGAGCACATCATTACAAACATTGTTGAAAAAACTAATGAAACAGAACTAACAAGCTTCCTACTGGTATATTCAGTACAGTGAGCAACCTGGATGTCCTTTTCACCAGAGAAATGCTTTTTCCAGTTCCCATAGTACTCACCTCAGATTTACTGATCATCCACAAAAGCACACTTTTTGTCAAATCTGAAAATCCATACCAACAGCTACAGAACTCTGCAGACAGGCTTTTCACCATCTCAGAATACGAGGACGAAGAATTGTTATCATTAAACCAACTGCTGTAGTTACTTTTAAAAGTAACTTTACCCAGATGATTTATGATCAACTTACAGTAGATGTATAAGAGCAGCCCAAACAGGCATAGGAAAATATCCACAACATTTCAGAACAGCCTGGTTTTTTTCCCTTTTTTTCTTTTTTAGAGCAATGTGTGGAAATCACAGGAAGAGAGGAAAAAAGGAAAACAACAAACAAACAAAAACATCCCCCACAACACCCTGTACTTGTTATCAGCATTTCAACAGAAGTCTTAGACACTCAGCATTCTTCATGAATCAAAATAGAAATTCAAAGAACACAGCTAAAACCTTAAAACAATCTTTCAGTTCAAGGCTGTACAAGCTGATTTAATATTTCAAGCTGGTATCAGAAGACTGAATTAGTACTTTTCTTTTCCCCAGTAGTATAAAGTTCTTCATTCCTTACCTCATCGTCTTTATACCAGGACAAGCTTTCCGCGGTTAGAACGAACCAGTATTCCTTGGATCCTCCCTTCATGATGCCAATGTTGTTGATGGTCAGCCAGCCTTTCCGAATGACCTATGCAAAGGTGCAGTCAGGCACAAGTTTAGATCATTACTCACTTGACATAACTCTGTTGCTGCATTCATTCTTTTAAATGAAGACTTGCTAAATAAAACATAAACAGGTGTATTTTTTCAGTCTCTGGCAAATTCGAGGGTTTTTACACGTTCCTATCATTCAAAAAGAAAGTAATAAAATGAATATGTTTTCAGTCAAAAGGCTAGAGAAAGGGAGAAGCCTAAGTATCAGAATGTTGTACTTAGAGCAAGTATGAGCGTGTTAAGGATCATGTAAACTTGAAGGTATTTATTTGCTGTACAACAACACATTGTAAAAGTCCATACAACTTGATATCTGACTATCCTGTTCTAGTCTAATTGCTAAGGTCATTTGTAAAGTTGGATACAGGGAAAAGCGCCCAGATAATGGCAAAGTGAGTGGCTTCTGCCACACATTGGGAATTTTCAAAATGGGTTGTATCGAGTGACAAAGTGGAGAGTTCTTCTACAGTTAATTTAAAATTAAGGTAGGAAGGGGTAAGGAGAGGCACGTGAGAGGTATTTTCTTCTCCTAAGGTAGAAGAGAAAAAAAAAAAAAAGAGGAAGAAAAAGCCTAAGGCAGCAATAAAAATCGGGGGAGAAAATGGGTAAAGCAGAACTTTATAAAATACATACAAGCCAAAGATGAAATAACAGATGGGAACAACGTACCTATAAATACTAAGGGCAGGAGGCTAAATCACAGACAGAGAAAAAGGGACAAAAGAAAACTTAAGAGGAATGAGAAGTCCAGAGGTGAAGAAAAGAGAATAATCATGAAAACTCATTAACAGATCAGATAGAAACTTTCCATTTTATTGGAACATTTGTTTTCCAATGCAAATATGAGAAAGTAAACATTCCTTCCTATAATACTCTGAACAAGACAACAGAACTCCCCTGTCACACAGATGCAGGGGACCTCAGCCATTCTGTTTCTCTGCACAGCAACACCCTTCACTTGCCTATGAAGTACTGAGATAGAAAAAAGTGCCCAGAGAAGCCCTTCAGAATGCCCTCAACAAGTCCCACAGGCACCAACTTGTCTGGTCAAAAATTACTTTCCTGTTGTATTTAAAGAAATATTCGAGACTGACATTCCTGTCCCAGGGCTTTACAAGACCAGTATCTCCACTATCAACAACTCACCAGAGAAGAACATGGCTCATCACCCTCTATTCCTTGTCATCTATGAAAGTTTCAGAATCAGAATTCACTCCCACTCACCATGTATGTTCATGTAAGCTCCCTGAAAAAAACAGCTTTGGTTTTGCACAGAGCAAGGGACTAAGTTAAATCTGATAACTAAACCAAATAAGAGATCAGAAGTTCCTGAAAAGCAGGAACTTGTATTGGAAATGCACATAATCCAAGAGTATCAATTTAATTTCAAATAGGATGATCGTGTTTTCCCACTTACTACCGATCAGGCAAGCAGTGTAAGAAAAGTCCTGAAGATCCAAAAACAATGGGTTTTCTGCCTGTAAGAAAATACCTAAGAAAGCACTGATTTGGTTCTGAAGCCTCAGTAAGCAATAAGAGAACTGGACATGACTCCTGTAAAGAGACTCAAGAGTACAGCACAAGCAGATTGGATGGAACAGCCTGTTCTGCAAAGGTTTCTACAAAAGTTGGTTGGTATTTTTAATATTCATGTTCATTGGGGAAAAAAAAACCCCACTACGTGGAGAGGGGCATTAGTGAGTAGAAAAAGACGGAATGCTTGTCTGAGTGCAAGTTAAGGGAAACATACTGATAAGAACTTGATTACCCATCAAATCCTCATTTTATTTTACGATGTTTATTGAAGTAAACTTTTAACAGGAAACAGCAACATGTATATATAGCCAGTGTACTGGCCTTCAGGCAGTTGCCACAGAACAAGTTGTGGAACCAAACTAATTCTGGGTTTTTTTCTGCACTGAACCACACAAATGCAAAGGGAACAGATTTGCGGGAAAAGGAAGGAAATTAAGGCTTCCCATACACTTGAACTTAGCTCTGCAGTAAGGTGAGCTGTATTTGTACAGCAGACTAAATACTTCACAGCACATGTGCAAAGGTGGGTATTCCCAGACTAGAAAGAAACCAAAATCAGAGGGTAAGAGAGAGGAAGCTGTTGAACCACATTGTCTGCAACTGGAAATGCAGTGTTGCTCCGTGTAAAGCTCATATCCACACACTGGAAGCACAGACAGCTGGGCCAGCACACCACTGAAAACTAGTTTGGAGACACATCTCAGAGAGGGTAAAAGATTTGAAGAGAGATGTCAGTGAGGATAAAGAGGTGGTTTCTAGAAGCAAACCAGTAAGACACACCTGAGTAGCTGGTTCAGAAACCTTATCCATGATGAGCACTTCAAAGGAAAGGGAAGTAACATTTCTCTGCTTATTCCATCCAGGCCTTTCCATCACCGTGACCATAGCGTCTGTAATGTTAATAAGACCCTAAACATGTTAATAAGAGTCAAATTTTCTCCATTTGACAAGAACACATTTGTGGTAGAGGTCTCAGAACGGACCAAGCCAAGGTTTTTAAATCTGAACTATGCAACCCATTTAAGAAGTATAATGAAATTTTTAATACTTCTAATGTAGGAACTACATTAGGTTGCACAGCTCCAGAAGACTGTCACGCTTCAGTCCAACACATCTCCCCATAGATGCAGAACCATCACTCTGTGTGGACAGAAACAAGCTGACTTGCTAATACAAACATTGGTCACTGTCTCGTAAAGGAAGGAATTTGCCAGTTGTTTCCTCAAAAATCCTGTGTGCTGAGGATTAGATCCAGCTGTCATTCCCACACAACACTGCACGAAGAGCAGGACACCAACCTACAGCAATATCCTGGGTATGTGTTTTTCATATGTGCAAATTTCTCGACCTGTTCATCTATACTCCTCTGGGAAAACACAGTATCCTGTGTTCTCTAAAATATCCTGGGCACTATGACAGCTAACAACTACCTAAAACACTAAGAACCTGTTCCAGGGGACACCAAGAGGGAGAAGATGAGCTTAGTATGCTAATCCTCATGTTCTTTTCACAGAATTCTTCCTGTTTCCCAGGTATATTCTGTTAACTACAAAGAGCTACACTTACAAAATACTCAGCACCAGTGTCAGAGATAAAGGGGAGGGCGATGTTGGATCAAGGAGTAAATTCAAGACAAAGTGAGATTGACCAACACAGTTTTACTTTCCAGAGAAGCTGAATCAAACCTTAGATTCCAGCCAATTCCTAAAAAAAGTAAGCTATATTTTAGAAATAAGTGTTCTTCCATGGGCAATAAGCAGCTATGCTTTTCAAAGATACTTCTGAATTTTAAAAAACCTCTAGGGTATTGTTTTGGGGTTTTTTAAAACTGTAGTGTTAGGAATGTTTTATAGTACTTCAGCTTAAAAAATGAAAGCAGTGTGTTTCATTATTTTCACAAGTTCATTTGCTGGTTGGTTTGTATCTAAGAGAACCATTTCAATATTTTCTATCGTATTTCTAAATGTCACTCTGTGCAAACCGGATATTAGTGACATGAGTTCAGGAAGATGAAAAATATGGGCATTGCCAGAAGCTCATGAAGACAATATTCTGACCGGTAGTTGGACTCCATGCACAGGATGAACAAGAGATGACAGTTCCTTCCTTCAGGATCCTGATACCTAATCTGAGTGTCTGAAAAATGAAACTTAGAGGCTACGAATTTATATGAACAAGCCAGAAGGAAATCATTTTCTCACAGTTCAGCTGCACAAAACCCAAATCATATTGGTTGTTTTTATTCTCCAGGACTTCACAGATAAACAGGAAAGCAGGATTTGACACAATAAGCACATTTCATGAATTGCTGCATGACTTCTTCGTTGCATTGAATCAAATGAGGTATTTGTAAAAGAAATACATTTAAAGAAATGGAACACTTTCTGATTCTCTAAAGAAGTCTTTGAGGAATGATTTCAAGATAAGTGAGATAAGTGAAATTGTCTGGCCAGACAGAAATACAACTGTGAAAATCATGAGACTGGCCTCTCCCACAACATTCCAGCAGCAGCACTTGTTAATATAACTCTATTAAAGTTGTGTTGCTTAACTCCATTGAAATAATTCTGAACACAGAACACAACTCTCAGTACTACTCTATCTTCCAATCACTGTCATAACAACACGTGTTAGCAAATAGTAAGTACATTGAAAGAATAAAAATTGGGAAAACTACTCTGTGAAGCACCCTTATAAGCTATTGGTTCTTTGTGTTCAATTATGAAGATTATCTCACTTTATATACTAGAGGGGAAACCTACTACAGTATTTCACTGTAATTTGCCAAATGTCAGAGCATAGACTCAGATCTGTTCTGATACTGAACACAACCAAGATCTTGTGACATTGCTTCCCTACGAAACACTGCACAATATATTGCAAAACTTAAAAATAATGACAGTGGCTAAAGTCCTAAAAAGAGGTCTGCTTTAAAGAAAAATTCAGTCTTTAGTGAAACAAAGCACTCAGTGGTGAAAAATTTAAATGTGCTTCCAAATACAGTTAAACAAAGATTGAGATGAATAAGTCAAACATGAAGGAATCTTAACCCAAAAAATAAAGTCACTTAGAATAGCAATACTTCTCTAGTCTTGATAAATGAAAATTCAAAAGCAGCATGATTCACGATGCTAAATTTTGAAACATTCTTGAATGTGTTAGCCTATGGGCACCACTTCTTTTACAGAAATACTGGCATTTCTTGAGACAAAAGCCTTGTCATGATTTTTCTTGACCACGGCACAGGGTTCCATTTCCATCTGGTTGCTTAAAAAAATTCCATAAACATTTTTTTCCTGGATCATGCAAGATAACAGGATTTAAGTATATCTGAAGAGAAGAAGCGGCAAAGTATGCTACAAAGCAGGATTAAAAGAAAAAAAAAAACAAAAAAGGGGTTACTAGGGGAAAAGTTACTTATTAGCACTATAGTTCAGGCCAGCCAATGGGGTCTGAATGCTACCTGTGTCCAGACAAGTGAACCAGGTTGCTGGTGTAACTGCAGAAGAGGCAGGTCAAACAAAGGCTTCAGACCCAAATCTCCAAATCACTTGGACAGTGACTTGAAACAGTTCACATTAAGCCTCTTCTCCAATTACAGGGGCTACTTCAAGCACAGCAGCAGATTTTGCCACTGAAGTAAATCTCAAAACAGAATTTCATATAAATTACAAATAAATTACATATAATGCTCTATAATTTGAGTGTCTTGCATTCTCACACACAGAGTATCAATTCAGCACATGGAGCAATGACACCTTCATCTTCAAAACTTCATCATGAAGGGGAGATTTAAACATTAAATTTTAGTCACCAAAACAAATCTCAGCACGCAACATACACAGTTAAGAGTGGGTCAGCTTTCAGGAGCTGGACCTTGCTAGTGTGCTGTGTAAAACCAAGCATTACACTGACTACTTCAAGCAAATTAGAAGACAGACTAACCTGTGGCTTAAAAAGAAACTTTGTGGAGTCAGGTCAAAGCCTCAGGCGGTAGCAAAGAAAAAACAAACAAAAAAAGGCCAAAGATTAAGTGTGAGAGGATAAATTAGTAGTAGAGAAAAGAGGAGCAAAAACATGTTAAGAGGAATTGGCATTATCGTCCAAAAATGAGGTATTGCTGTCCTCATCTTATATCCAAGACACACAGAAATAGTTAATAGTTATCTGCATCATTCCAGTTCAAAGCAGCTACTAGAAAGAAAAGCAAGATTGCAAATGAGCATCCCACTATTTTGGGAAAACGTAGTGATCTTAATCTCCCAAGGGATTCAATTCAACTGCTGTTAGAATCAGTGCTGCCTAGTCCTTTTTCCATAACTGAACATGTTTAGTTTAAAATTTTAACTAATATAATTTGTTGATGTGGCAACAAAACTGGAAAAGTGTATGTTTTCATCACAGATATTGCCAAAGACTGCACACAATACAGAGATTTATTTCTTGCACCTATCACTGAACCAGGAGTAACTTGTTATAAAATTAACTGCAGTTTAGACAATTAATTCTAATTAGTAATATTAAAGACATTCAAGTATTTATTTACTCATGAGGTGGAAGGGTTAGAAAAGAATTTGTCCATGATATATTGATCCTCCTGGTGCTCTGAAAAGAATGCTAAAACAGCTTTAAATATTTCTTCCATAGAACTCACTTTTTCTATCAGAAGTAATTCCTTGTCATAAACAAAACACAAGAACAGTACCTGTACCCATAAACAGCATGTTCATTTACACAGGAGCTAATGTTTCCTTCTGGTTACCAGAAACTTATTTGCCCACCATTCAAAAAGAGGTCCACTATGAATAGAGGCACTTATATCAGATAAAAACTGCTTTCCAGTTACATAATAAAATATAACACTAATTAGTCATTTTAGTTTGAGGAACTCAGTAAATTATAAAAATATTAGTTCTATGCAAAGTTTTCTACAACATTTTAAGTTATACTAGTTCAGACTTGTACCAGCAGGTTAGAAGCAGTTAAGTGATGAACTGCAATTATACTTTGTTGAGAAAGTGTTACAGACAAGACAGCTTAACATTAAATAGTTTAGTAGCAAGTATTCAACAAACCAATGAGTTAGAGACAAACTTTGCCCTCTGAGAAGCTAAATGAAAAAGCAACAATAAAGCTTACAGAACTTAGCTCGTACAATTTGCCTTGAAGGCGGTAGATTGGTTCCCTGAAATAGCAAATTGCAAAAATGAAGTTTTATTTCAGAAACATTTTCTCATTCTTTTCAACTCCAAACAATTAACTTACAAACATCTGCTTATTATCTCTAAAATAAAAGGTTCAGCAAAGTCCTTTATACCAGAATTAATCAAGTCTCAACATCGAATTTAAAACGCCAAGCTTTTCCTCCACTTCTTTAGAGAGAAAACATTCACTTAATTAAAAAATCATTCATTTTATTTGTGTATTTTTGAAGAGTTAGATAATTGGTCAACTTTCCTTTTATGGGACACTCCAAAGTGATGACAGTTGTTGTGTTTGACACATGTTCCGGCACAGCTAGATAAGGAGGAAATCTCTCCTCAGAGGGGAGAGACTCGTCTTTGAAGCCATTTCAGTGTTTAGACCTTCCAGGGTTCTTTTTCATTTTAATCCAAACCATATATTACATCAAAAATGCCACTCATGCTGGTCAGGCTGTAGGGGACCATCCCATCCAAGAAGTTATTGGATTATTCTAAGTAAGGTCTCGAAAATAACTAGCAATTTCTTGGTGGGAGGAAGAGATTGAATTTCTATCCCCAAAAAGATAACTAAATTTTCGGAAAATGTCAACAACTCTTGTCCTATGAGAGCAGCAGAATAGGAGATTTTCTGAAATCTCAGGTTTATGACCTGAGGGATCTAAACTCAGTGGTCACATTTGAAAATGTTGACCTTTCTCCTCCTGAGTACTGTTTGATCAAACTGCATGTGAAAACATCAGGAAGATGTTCAGTACCAGTAATTATTTATAGAAAATTTCATTGTCTTATTTTTACTAGAATTTTTTATTTCCTTCTAAAGTATGTACTAGTTCCATAATGGTTTTTTTTCTCTATTTAAGACTTTGCAAAACCCTCAAAGTGAGCATAAACTCTCCAAGGTTGCACTATTTTTATTATTTTTATCTCATATTAAGAAGAGGACTGATCCTGCGAAGTTCTGAGAGTTCCTGGCCCACATAAAAGCAAAGAAAGAAGCAAAGCTCAGGAGCCTCAAGTGTCTTGCAGAATCAATCTCATACTCTTATGTGACAAAAAGAAACAAACAACTAATGAATCTCAGTCAAAATGCTAATTAATCTGAGGCCATCAACCAGTTATTCATTGTTTACTTCAAGAAAGGCCTATGGTACATAGTCAACAACTTTGTGAAGGTTTCAGCAGAGGGAAAGGCAAATCCACTTTTGCTTGCTGAATTGCCCTTCACTGCTGTTAAGCTGAGAACACATAAGAAGTAGGAAAACACTATGACAAAGCACACACACACAAGCAAGTACTCACCAGCATTTTGGATTCTGAAAGTCAGAAGTTTGCAGTTAATGACAAAACACATCGACGTGCAACACGAGATTCAACGCACTGAACGCACTAACCAGCAGTGCAAGCAGGAGCAGAAATTCTAAACATTAAATGATGGTAACAATGGGAGTCAGGTGGCTCTGAAAAGTTCAGCAAAACAAGGCGATGATGACCAGTTTTATGTATGTTTGAAGCAGAAATGGTAAATGATACACAACAGGAAAATACAGCCAAGAAAACCAAACAGCTTGGGTTAACTTGCACATGCCATTATCCATTCTCTGTTAGGTGCCTACCTGATTTCCCACTGCACTTTTGTTAACCTGACTGCTTCTTTGTTGGGCACTAAGGGAAGCAGAGGAAAAAAGTTACACTGAAGAAACTTGAACTAAGCCAGTTCCTGAGCAGTAGATTTTAGCAGCAATAGTTACTTTGGGTTCCAGCAGAGAAAGCTAGATTAACACAGTAAAAGAAACACAGCAAAATCATACATGTGCATATTTCAACTGCTTTTCTACCTGCTTATATTTGTCTGCTTAGAACAGAAGGGACATGCACAGGAGACAGTTTCTACTAATCATATCCTTTGCAACAACATCCAACTTGGATTGGTAAAGGTTACTAAAAAGCACAGAGAAATTATGGCTCATGTGGGTAACTTTGGAAACATTGGCCTCTATAAATATTCAGAGGAGACAAAGAGCCATTTCTGTTATTTAGCACAGTACAACAAAATCCTCCCCTGCTGGAGGCTTCTTAATAGCTTTCTCTTGACAGTTTGTTTTGGATATTATTCTAATATTTATATGCACTTTGAGGGTGTAAATATAACCAATGGATGAAGCCGTCCCAAAGCTGGTTCAAAGCTGAAATTGGATAAGAATAGAGCACATTTGAAATTAAAGCATATTTAAAGTACTTTGCTCAATTCTCAAACTTTGGTAATCCCAGTTCTTGAAACAAAACACACTCCTGTCTCAAAACCAAACAAGTTGCCATTAATTCTAAAAGCATTTGCACTACGTGCTGGTTTGTGTTAGGCCACAACATTAAAATATTTCTGGAAAGAGGCAGAAAAGCATCCAGAGAGAAGGATTTGGCTGCTCAACCACCAGAGCGGGCACTGGCAACAGGAAGTTTTGTTTGGATTAGATTATACCATTTCACCAGGCATTGATTAACTGAAGAAAAAAGCATCCATATATTAGATCAGCTACAAATGCTGCTCTGAAAAAGAAAGGCAGAAAGATGTGCTTGGATCAGAGCCTACAGGCCAATCCTGCCACTGTTTTGTGCACAGCTACTGCTCCAAAGAACTGCTGAAGCACCAAACTCAACCCCATCCAAATTCTGATCTTGCCCTTTGGGCCACACTCTATTAAACCAGCAGTCCACATGCTGCCTGTGAGAAGATCCAAAGGGATATTTATTCTATGTGCCTACTCTCTGCATTTAACACCCTATCATCCTGATCCTTTTGCCCAAGTGACACTGCACGTCCCTGGTGCATCATCTGAGTTGCACAAGCTTTGGGGCATAAATTATGATTAAATAATGCGCACACAGAAAACAGAGCACTAACCCATCAACAATTCTGAAACACACCTGAGATGGCTTTAGGAAACTTAATTGCTATTCTTTTGGTTTGATTTTTTTTTAAATTCTATCATCTTAGGAAAGCTAATCAAACTTCAAACATCATACTAAGAAACTCATGCCTTTTAGAAATAGCCCACCAATTGGTCCTCTAATTACTGTTCTAAACACAAATTACTCTTCTTGTAAATTGAAGCACACAGCTATGCCTGAGTTACACTGACTGGAAACAAATCCAAACCCAAAATTTTACCACTTGTACTGCTAAATGAGACAAACATTAATATTCCAAGATTTCATAATTGCATGAATATACAAATTTGTCCTAAATACTGGCATTCTTAAATCCCTCTCAAGACAGTTCACATCACACTGTACCTGCCTCAGGCCCTGCAGTGCTGCAAGGCAGTTTGAGATGTTTTGTGCTTTCATTCTTATGATCAAGGTTCACAGGACTCACACTGCTAAAACACTGCAGGCACAAGAGACGAGGGGCTAGAAGCCTCAGCAAAGGAAAGGAAACACCAGGGAATCTGGGGAATCTACAGTCCAGGATGTTCAGACGCTGGAGAAGACCACATGCTACCCAAAAATTACTCATTTTCAAGTTCTAACATAACTGAGATAATAACATGCTTATAGTTTCAAATTATTATTTTCTTCTGTTTAGCTCATAAGTGAACATATTTTAAATTGTTCTTTGCTATCCAAATTTTTTCTTTCAGCTGAGCAGAAATCAACAAGGATACTTTGCTTCCCACCTGTTCCAACCTAGAGCAACCTTGCTTAAACTTACAAGTGAACTTAGGTGAAGAGTCACTTGTTAACTGCTTATACCCCGTGCACAGAGGCTGGGGATTTCTAGGTCTCAGTTGGAAAAAGAAGAAGCAGCTTTCCCAAGAAACTGAACTCGGGCACTGCAACACCTTGCAAAAGGCACAGCAGTGAGGACCATGGACTGAACTACAGGCCACAGCAGCAGCATCCAGGAGGGGAATTTTTCCAGGGGAAAAACGTGCTGAAATAGCTTCATATACACCTGGCACTCCACAATCCAATACTATAAAATATGGAAGGTTCCAACTTAACACAAGGACAGTGAGAAGAGACAAGCACTGGAATAGGCTACATAGAGAGGCTGGAGAATCTCCCATTTTGTGATTTTTCCAGATCTGATTCGACAAAATCCTGAGTAACCTGATCTGAACTCAACATCGACCCTCTTCTGAGCAGGAGGTTGGACTATGTGACTTCTCAAGGTCACAGCACACACCATGAATACATATGGAGTGTTTTTAGCAGGCTTTTTCCTGTCAGAAAAGGATGAAGAGAAGTAAATAGCAGGCAGGTTGTTATCTTGACCTCTAGAAGGCCACCTACCATTCCTACAACATCCTGTCATTTGTCAAGAGAACTGATAAAGATATCTAGGACCTGCAAACAACTCTAGAGAAAGTTGCTCAAACCAAACACATAAATAGTGCCTGGCTTTGCCTTCTCCCTTCTCAGCTTACTGAACTCCATGTTTTAAACCCTCAAGGCATACGGCCAAAGATGTGGATCTTCCTTCACAGTGCTAACTAGAATAGGCCAGAGTAAAATACATACACTGGTGCCAAACTGTTGCCAGGATCCCACATGGTTGAAACCTGTTGTGATTCCAAATGCTGTTATGGCAAATAACACAATTCATAAAATGAATGTGACTGAAGGAATATTTATTCTTCAAAGAGTGAAGACATCTTTAATGTTTTTACTAGTGTCAAAATGCTGGTATGAAGTCCCTAAGGCACAAATTGCTGGAAGCTGAGGGAGAACATTCTGGAGAATATTCTCACAGCCTTTTCAATTAAGCGAGGAGAACGTCAAACCAGGCCCTGCAGGGCATTCTGCTACTATTATTCTCTACAGCCAAACAGCAGGCACACTTAAAATTCAGTGACATCCATTATTCTGAGCAAAACTGTTTCACACGGAATCACAGCGCCCAAAATATGCATTAGCAACAATGTGGAAAGACCACCAATATTATGCATTTCTGTGGTCCTGAAATGGATGTGCCAAAGCTGCTTCCAGAGATACATGTAATTCCAGACCCAGACTTCAGCTTCAGTGAAACCAGGCTCGAGAACTGGGTAAAGACTCCTCTGCAAGTGGGATGGAGTTCAACACTCTCTATATTGAGAAAGAACGTGCTCCTGGCATGTCTGGGACTCTGCAGCTTGCATCTTCACTGCCACACTTCAGGACTTGTGTTCTGAATTTAATTAAAAAAAAAAAAAAAAGCAAACAAAAAAAAACCCCTTACAATGTCTTTACAACAAAGTCTCTATATACTTACTTAGCAAAGCCTATAAAATCTTCATGGTTGGTGTTGATATAAGAAACCTGGATATCAATCAGCAGCAGCATCTGTTAGAGATAGGAGAGGAAAAAAAATGGGTAAGGTGGAAGAGAAAGACTGAAATAAAGGAAGGGAATAAAAACCAGAACTTTTGTGTTTTCTGCATTATTGAATATTGCTTTAACAATTGTTCAAGCCAAAAGCAATATTTTCTAAATTCCACTGCTTCTGTTTCTGTGTTTGTTTAATAAGTTAGACTACAGAAGAGCTATTCCCTCTTCCTATTTTTTTTTCCTGACAGACCTCATTTTTCACTCTCTTGGCCCTTGCCCACTCCATTAAGATCAATCATACACAGGCAGAGAGAGTTTATTAATTATATAACAGATTCTAGCTCTACTTTTTGTAAGTCAAGCAAAACTCTGTCTATCTGTGGCATCCCAGCCAAGCCAGCAAAGAACCTGAACTTCAAACCTAAAATCCAGGTACCTCCATTTTCTTTATGTGCCACACAAAGAAGTGATGGGCAAGCTAAGCCCTGGCCCATAAAATGTACAGCCTAGGTACTAGACAGCAATTCTGGTGTGCACATCTGGATTGAGGGATGGGATAGCAAAGAAACAACAGAATGGTTTGTGTACTTATCACTTGCCAGTCCTTCAACAGCCTAGAGACAGAATTTGATTCAAACTTTATAATCTAACTCAAGAAAAAAACTTGCTAAAATATTAGTAAAAGCTCACTACCAGCCTTCAACAGCTCCTGGAACAAAAGACTGCACTTTCCCCCTGTCTTTTCAGACTTCCATGTATCAGCAGGGAGAAAGGAAGGAACCTATTGCTACCAAATGGTAGCACTTAATCTCTTCAAAGTGTATAGAATTATTTTTGTACAGCTCCTCAGACAGAGCATCACTCCCAAATGCTTTACAATTTCCAGAAGACATTAGGGTGCCTCACTTGGAGCAAAAAGTAACAGGGATTTGGATCTATCTCCTACCTCTGAAAATATCCTCAGAATTGTTTTGATTTATTAATGATAACTGATAACAGCATAAATAATGCTATAAATAAGTGACAATAACCCATTTGGCCAGTTCTTGGTATTTACAGAAAGCTGGTACTTTGTGCTTGGTTCTGGGAAATAGTCAGGCATGTGCACACAATGAAGAATGGAAAACAAGACTCAATTATTCAAAGTAACTTGTATCTTCTCCCAAATTTTGAGATAACCGAGTGTTCTAACTAGAACTCCCTGCAAATACAAGCCCAGCAAATAAATTTAATGATTTTTAAGAACTATATTTGCAGCACAGAATAAGGGAAAATAAGCAGGATGTGCTGCACAGCTCTCTAGTTTGTACAGGGACTGGATTACAGAGCCAGGAGTCCAGAACAACTTAGGAGGTCTGCCTAGCTCTTCTTCCCCAAATATTTCTGTTGTCACACTGCACTCTCCAGACAATAATTCCTGTTCCCACTTCCAGTGGATTTTCTAACATGTAATCTAAGCTTTGCAGTTTCCTGGATTTGGAGTGCTTAGCTGGGTGATGAATGCTCTAAACAAGTTTCTCTGAATTTTTGGGGTTTTTGTACATTTTTTGACCTTGAAGGGAAGCTTGTCACTCCTGCAAGAGTATCAGTGGCATTAGTTGTGAGCGCTGCTGTAATTAGAGGATGGGATGGGTACATTAATAACACCTGGAAACAAAGTAGAAAAAAGGCTGGCTATTTCTGTGTGCAGTTGTTTAATCACTAATGGGCACACTGGCACAGGAACAAGCCAACGCTACTTTAAGCCACTACTTAACCTTTCTGTAACAATTTCAGTCTCCTCTGTCAAAGCTCAGTGGTAAAGAAGCAATTTTTCTCCCTCTCTAAAACATGAAGCCTGTTTAAAAAAAAAAAAAATCTTTCATTGTCTTACCGCACTTTGTATGTAAGAACTTTCCTCCCTTACACAGTTCTCCAAACTGTCAGATCTCCTGTTTATTCTCACCTGATCCTTGGTCTTCTCTTCTCTTTCACGAATGTAACCCGCAACAATTCTTTCTGTTTCTTCACACAACCTTGGATAGGTTGCCAACTGAAACACAAAGTTAACAGACATTTACCCCCACAGTGTGGCTTCAGTGGAATACAAACTGGGGAGCCTCCAGTTTTCCTCTTTGGAAGAAAGCAAATACTAGGAATTCTTGGGCTCAAAGTTACCCATGCTGCAAAGCAAGCCTTAATTTGCTTTTCTTCAGAGAAACTGGAGAGGTCTAAACTCTTAGCTTGTTTCTATGCTTTTGCTCCATGGAACATAAATGAAAAGACACTTTAGACACATGAAAACACAGCCTATCAGCCTTGGGGTGAAGTTTCTCTCTCTTCTACTGTGCCTAATTCCAAAGTGGCATTTCAAATAATTTCCAAATTTCTTGTTCTTTAAAGGCTCCACCTTGTGGCAATATCTTTACATAACAATACTTAAATATAAACAGCAAAATACAACAGTAAATTTGCCCAATACTCTCGGGAAAAGCATCTGCACAATTAATTCAAGTGATGTATCTTCCAAACTTTGACAAAAGTGAAAAAAATCTGGAAACTCCCTTCAAAATATAGCGGTGAATCTGCTTCTTTATGATCTTTGCCTTTCCTGTTTTAAGAAATATCTGCTTTACCTGCTTATCGGTATAAAAAAAATTGCTTTATTTGGAAAAATGCAGAGGATGTGACAGGATATTTCTCAACAACTTCATCATAATTGTGCTCACATCCCAGAACAGCTCCTGTACTTGCTGCTCTATACCCTGCACTGAGCTGGTGGGACAGACAGATGGACAGGTGAGACAGTGAAAGTAGCCAGTTAGCTAAGAAGTGCAAACATGGTTCTGAAGACAAAGCTGGGGGCATAACTTGACTCAAAAACACTTCCCATCATAAGATTTAAAAGAAAGGAGTAAAAAAAAAAATGAACTTTGCCATCATTACACTGTTTTGAGAGCTTTGTAGACATAATTATTTGAGAAAGTCTTACTCTGTACATCAAGTGACTGGATCAGAAATCTCTTGTAATACTACAAAATGCAAGACAGGCTTTACATTATCTACCACACCATTACATTTTACTTACATTACCAGATCTATGTGCAAGCTACCTTTTTAGTGCACTTCTTGACAGTGTTGATTAACTCTTGCATCACCAGATCCACACTTTTTAAGCAAGGTCCTTTCAGCTTAACTATCTGTTTTTTAACAATGGCTTCAAATGCCATATCTGGAGTAAACAAACCTGTTCTGTGGACATAAAAAAATATGTAAGACAGTAACAAGAACATCATGCAAGGAAGATTATTTTTTTTTACTGAATTGCTCAAATCTTCATTTTCAGAGCTGAGTGATAACAATCTCTACACGAAGAGACTTCTACAGAACTAAATTTGCTTCTTTCTCAAGCAAGTGTCATTCTGAGTAACAGTATACACGTAGAAATATGCTTGAAAGATATACAAGTAGAAATTACTCCCAGATGTCTGCAAGAACTCTAAAGAGCACTGATATAATGCAGTAAAGCCTCATCAGCCCTGCATCAAACCTTCCAGGAGGGATGAATGGCAGCTGCAGCACTCTGTGCACAATCACCTGCACAGCAAATCCATAAGAATCCTATATCTGCACTTTTCACTCACACCAGGAAATGTCATTCTGTTATTCAGGGTCCAACATGGAGAATTTCACAGTTCACTGCAGGGTATATGAAGCTATATAACAGATACCCCACAGAGCCAGTCCTAAACAAATGGGCCTTACTTCTCTTTCAAACACTGCTCACCAAGGTCTATCTTGGCAAATAAATTATATTTTTAAAAAAACCCAAAACCTCAAACCATAAAAACATGGCCAAAACTATCAGTTCACTACCATAAATCAAGACCTCCCCATCAACAAGGCAAGGAAAGCTCAAATACTGCACCACAGCTATTAATGTCAACCTTCTGAGAACTTACTAACCAAGGAACGTACAAACCTTGCAAGCAGTGCTTTCCAAAGATATTACACCTGTATAATGGGCTTGAAAACATGGGAGCACTTGCCTGATACCATGGATGTTCTTGATGGCATAACTGATTTCTCTACGCAGTTCCTTCTCATTGAATTCCATCTAGAGGAACACAAGCACGTGAGAGCATATTAGGGCAAGTTCTTAATAAAAACAGAAACTATTACCTCTCCCAGTATGACCAGAAGACAGGCAAGTTCAAGTGTCAAAATAGTAATTTCTAATTACACTAAACAAAGCATAAGTATTTTAAAACATTTTAACACTAAGGCTACAGGCAGCAGTAAGGATTGTTGAAAATCACACACCCAGATATACAAACAGCTGGAATGATTTTGTAGAGTCGACAGAGTAAGCCAGAAACAGGATTTGGAAGATGCTACTTTTTTTTTTAGACCTGGTTCCTTGAAGAGGTGTATCTTCTGTGATTATGGTCTGTTTATCCTCTCCTTCCCACTCTACTGTTTTTCAGCCAAATTTAAAAGAGGAGTTGTTTCAATTATGAAGTTATAAAGCTTTTCTTTAAGTTTCTTTTGAAAGTCAGCTAGCTGAAAGAGAAGTTAGTGCTGTCACAAATGAAGGGGTCATTACCTAAGCCCAACTATCATAGAATTATAGAATAATTTGGGTTGCAAGGGACCTCTCACTATGAAAGCATAGGACTGAAAGCTGGCTTTGGTTTAATGTACTGAATATAGGAAGTAGAACATACAGAAAATGGTTATTTTCTATAACTCTAATTTTAATAGATACTAGCTCCTTGAACACAGCTTAAATTTATCAGCTGGAGAGGTCTGCCTGCCCCATTTAACCAGAAGAAAGATGCCATTTGTGACAAAACAATAGAGAAGCACAGAAACTAGTATGAACTGGGACTAAAATTATATTCTAATTCATATACTTTAGAATTCTTAGCATGTCTCAGTATCCAATCCTAGAAATTAAACCAAATGTCTAAAGTATAACTTCATGTAATTTCTTCCACACTTAAGACCATGTTCTTCCAATCAGACCTTTTCTTGGCTATACTATTATCAGTATGAACAAAATACATAAATAAAGCACAAAGCACGTCAGCAAGATGGATAAATACCTTCACTAGTTCAAAAGGAAAACGTTCATGGAAAATTCGGTTGATTTTGGCACCTCCTGAAAGTTCTAGTGTATCAACTTGATCTCCCGATCCTTCAATTCTCTTTTCAAAGTCCACTGAAAACTGTTGCACCATCCTAAATTTTAAAGGGGGTGCGAAAGAAAAAAACAACAAACACAAGTATGTTAAGTTAAGTATGTCAAGTACTAACTCTTACTTCAGTACTATTGACTACTAGTGCCTGATAAAACATGTTTAGGAATTGACAAAAATATCTTTTAACAACAGTTGATTCAGCCAAGCTGTTAATTCATAAAATCCATACCTACACACATCCCCTGCATCCCTTCTCTCTTGCAGGACATCACACAGTATATTTTTTTCTTTCTTCATAAATGTTGTGGGTGGGGGAAGCACCGTTTATTAAACTTTATAGTAAAGTCAGCTAAAAATACAGCAAGGTACCAGGCTACATTCATTTTTTATCAATGATAACACAATTTTAAATGATGCTATTACTTACTAAATAGATGTTTAATTATTTTTTTAATGAAGAAGAAGTGATAGCAGTCTTTTTAGTAGGATAAGAAAATAAGAGTCCTGACATTTAAGTTATAATACATAATGTATTTGAATAGAAAAGCACATCCATGTTCAGATGCTGTTACAGAAACTGCAGACAGGGTAGACCACCACAAAAAAATATCCCCAATTTTATGGCAATCGGTACAATTTGCAGAGTTTATTTCTCCACAATGACCCTTGGATCTTTCTAACATGGCCATGTGGCAGCTGTCAGTACTACAAGCTCCAGCTCACTTGGTTGGGCTTAGACTTCTGCGGCAGGAGCATTCAGAAAAACACACTGGAGAATTCTTCCAGTCACAGAAAAGCCAAAGGTGATGGCCCTCTGTTTTTGCAACCAAAACATCTGGAGTAAAGTCATGAGGAACTGACTTATGTCTACTCTTTTGGACCCAGTTGTTACAAAAATAAGGAGTAAATTGGAGTCTTCGGCTGGCTCAAGAAAGTCTCTCTAGTTCAGCTGATTATTTTCCCTTCTGATTTCAGACTTCTAATTACAGAATGAATCCTGCACAAAACTCATGCATTATCACAATCCAGTGCTATTACTATCTATCTCAGAATGCTGAAGATCTTTGAAATCAGTCAGAGCAGGAATGTGACAACAGTCACATAAGAGACAAGAGCTAGGTACATTTTACACCTCTCTTTTCCTCTCCTAAGAAGTACATTTTAATTGCATATGAACACAAGAGTGGTTGCAGAGGGTTACAATCTTAAAAAAAATGGGAGAACAAAAATGGCAGACCAGTATTGGGCATCCCAGGAAACAGAGCAGGTAAGGAAGCAGCACGAAGCAAAGCAACAGCTGCCAAGTGGTGTTCAATGTGAAACATCAGCATTGGCCTTTTTCCATAGTGCTAAATCCACAATCAAGAAAGGGCTCTGATTCCACTTCCACTTGATTCAAAGTCAGATGAACAGTTATCTCTGTTCCATTCCTTTACAATGGTGTTATCAAAGATCTCTAGGTCTTACGTGCACAACACATGAAGGACTACCATCTATGATTAATTTTGATCTTGCCATCTTTGAGTTCTTTTGGAAAGACAAGTTCTTACATTAGAAAAAGAAGCATTCCCTACTCTCCTTCCACCCTCCTCATCTTACAGACTTCTAACACAATGTCCTTCCTTTGCTTGAGGTCATCTTTTCAGCAGACAGAATGTGCCTATACAATCAGAAGCAGTTTCTTACCTTTGATCATCTCTGATGCCCATCTTTATACCTTTTCCTTGCTCTGCTTTCTCTCTTTCCTAGGATTACTAAAATTAATTTAGGGAAAACTGCTGAAATTTTAGAGTATATAAAGTGTTTAGGGAAAACCGCTGAAATTGTAGAGTATATAAAAAACACAGAATTCTTTGGAGTTCACATATAGAATCCTTAATCATATCCTAATCTTTAGATTTAAACCCATTAGAAAGAAGAAAAAAAAGAAGTAAAACAAACCTATACAGAGCAGAAAAGCAGACAAAAGACACTCACTGCAACAGGGCTTTTGTTTTTCTGGTTGGATCTTCCGGTCTGAAGTTTTTGTATACCTCTACTTCATGTTCTATAGAAAGCAGCTGGCTCTGGAGTTTGCTTCTGAAGGCTGGCAGAGTATCCCGAATATGATTGGTAAGTTGCTAAAAAGCAAATAAAAGTCCTTTTATATTGTTAATAAAGATGAAAGCGTGAGCACAACCATTTCCTTCTGACTGCCAAGCTTATCAGCCATGACCTGTGCTAGTTTACCAGGGCAGTTCCTTTTGATCTCTGAAGTAATGGAGGCTGTTAAAGAACAATACCATATTCTTTGTGCATACACATTATAAAGAAGCTCCAAAAATTCCTTTGTCCTCTCACTCACTGAGCCCTGTTACTACATACCTACCTAGTTACTCACGAAAAGTTACACACATTACATGTGTAATTTGAAATGACCTCTCATCACTCAGTGCTGATGACATCACTCCTGTTTTGCTGGTTTTCCTAAAGGTGTTTCCCAATTCTGTACGATGACTCCTTTGCAGCCACAAGGCAATGTGGGACAAGAAAGAGATTCTGAGCATCCACATCCCATTGATGGGCATTACTCCAGAGGTGGAGTAAAGTACAGACATCAGAGTAGCTTCTTGGCACTTTCCCAAGTGATTTTTGCTCCCTTGTGCAAAGCATACTAAAGGGAAGAGATCTGTGCCTCATATTAATGATTTTATAACTTTTCCTTTTTTAAACACTTGATTTTCAGCTGAAAAAGGTTCTACCACTCAATATTTTCAGTTTTTGTTTCCGAAAATATACCTAAATGTACTGGAAAATAAATTGAACAAGAGTAGAAAAGAACTTACCAGATCTGTGTTTAACTTACCTCGCTTGTTTTTGCGTATATATATTTTATTGTGTTTGGACAGCATTATCAATGTCTTACCTGCCCCATAAATTTCTCACGCATTGCATCCATTCTTTAATTAAAACTAAACTGGGCTTCTTGCACTATGCCCCAAACCCTTTTCCCAACCCCAATCAAACAAGCTATAAATTCAGAATGTCATATACCAAAAGAAACTCAAATTTGAAGTCGTTCACCAGACTGACAGGCACAAAATCGAAATCTGGAGTTTCCCTGGAGCACCACCTTGTGGATGCCGAGAAACGGAATTATTACCTGAAACCACAAACACTAACAGGTCCCCAGCATCTTAAGGACAAAACTTATGCAGATCTTCCCATATATAATATTCTACACACGGTAAAAGCAACAAAAGATCAACAGTTCCTACTGAAGTAGGTAGATTTTCAAAACAGCTCACAAAAAATTTAATAGTATATAAAGTAATGAAAATCAGGACAGATAAGACTGTCCAAAGGTATATGTAGCTTGTGCTTCAGTTTCAAAACTAGGACATGTGAATTAAACTTTCAATATATAAAAAGAGGCAAAACATTCTAAACACAGGTAAAATTGTATCCTCATTAGGGTCACGTGCTGGTCAAGCTAAGAAAGGGCTCTACAAAAAGAGCAATACCCAGAGACCCAAAATGGTGAAGAGAACTCCAAGCCTGCTATAGGCAGGGCCTTCATTAGGACAGTAAGTTATGGGTTTCTCCTCCAGGTAACTGGGAAATAGCTCTATTTCCAGCTGAAGGAAGCTGGGATCCAACACAGTTTGGCACAAACTTATAGATATAAACCAGAGCTTTGGGCAAAAATAAAAGTAGGGTGGCAAAGTGTTCTGATTACTGTCATTTGTCATTTATATCATTAGTGCACAGTATATGTTTATAGTAACAACTACAATAAAGTGTACATTTTCAGGTTAAAGTACAGACACACAGTGCACCCTCAGGACACATAACTTCTAAAAAGTCTTTTTTTATCCCTGATTTCTAAATATGAGTACTAAAAATCTTGTTAAGAGAAATGTGATAAGAAAGGAATAGGATGGTGTACTCCCAGGAAGGGAGACAAATCTTATTTTTGATGTTTATATTCAGTATTCAAGAGAACAGGGAGGAGCAGATAAATAATAAATAAAAGTCAGAATAAAAGTCAATAAAAGTCAGAAACCACATCTCACAGCAAGCTTTTGTATGCTACAAGTAATATACAGCTTTGGTTTTACCTTGTGCAAATTAAAACCATTAAAAGCAGGAAAGAATAAGTGAGGTTCAGTGACCAACATTCATTTTAATAAAGCTTTTGTATTGGTCCTATTGTTATAAAGCTGCCTTTCTCCACAAAGGCTTCAGGTTTTACCTGGTTTAGAACTTTCTGGAGATACGGTGTTCCCATCCGATCTGCCATGTGCCTGTAGGATGGATGGGAAAGAAAGAATTTCCTTTCTGCTAGAAGAGCTGCTTTTATGTCCTTCTTCCCATCAATGTCTTTCTGGCTTCTGTTTACAACACCAATATAACCTAAAACAACACAAAAACAACAGGTAAATCAATGCAGCTATTGCCTGAACTGCTGAATTCACCTTGACTAGAACTAAACTTTCAAATTTAGGCATTTTAGATACTGTTTACAAGTACTCAAGTGGCCTTAATGCTGTCTAAATTGTTCATTCTGTTTAGGTATAACAGATACACTTACTTTTAAATCACCAGTGCAAAAAGAGAAATATATGAAACTCTGGCAAATCCCGAAGAAACCATTTCAAAAATAAACCAACAAAAAATCCAAACCAAAAATCAAAACACACACACACAGGTCCACACAGATAAATGATGTAATATTAATAAAATACAGAAAAAATGTCTCATTTGCTGGATCAATATGTTCCATGGGAGGAGATGGTAGTTTCATCCATAAATTATAACTAGAATCAAAACTATTACTGTTATTAACAGCATGAGCAACTGTGGCAGTAGCTGCCAGAACAATCACATGGAAGATTTCTGGAAGGTATCATAAATTGTTTTATAGTGAAATTACCAAAGCTCTGGTGTTTGTTGCCGTCACATGCAAAGAAAAAAAGATTCATGTGTTACAGTGACAGCAACCTGACAGAGAAGAAAAAAATTGGCTAAAAGCTTGTGCTGACATTTCTTGCTTCCTCTGGAATATGCAGTGTGTTTTCCAGGTCCAAAAAAACCCCTTATTTTACTTGCAGGATATTTTTAGCACAGCCATCTTTTACATTTGGTGAATAGATATCTATAAAAGCAAAGAACTCATCAAGTCCAGCATAACCTTTGATTCATCTCCAGGACTCTCAAACACTACCCTTATCCAAACCACTTTCCGGATTGCAAAAAATACAGGCAACTGAACATTCTCACCTCTGCGAAGAGGGAGTAGTTTGTTTTCTAGAACTTCTCTCGCATCTGTTCCTTCATCCATCAGATCCAATTTTGTGATCACACCAATGGTCCTAAGGCCTGACCAGGGTGGAGACAGGAGGAAAAAGTTACTGAAGAATCATTTTGATTCAGAAAGAACAATTACAATTATATAATAACAGATGTGTAGCCTTCTCAAAGCTTGTATCACACCCTACCAGCTACAACTCAAGTTATGGTATGTCTGGAAAAGAAGGGAACAGAATTGCTGAAACGTGTTCCTCAAATCTCTTTAACACGGCTCAGCAACCCTACAGTATGACTGTATAAAATTTATAATGCAAGTATTCAGAAATCCCATCAGCACTATGGCCCATTTTGCCTGATACTACAAAAATTCCTAGATAGGCACTGCTGCACTTGCTTATAAGAGACAGTGACAAAATTTTTAAAATACATTTACAGCAACATTACCAGAACAATACTGAGCTAACCCACCGTTGATGTTGAAGGCTGCATGAGAATGTATATATATACATCTATTTAACATACTTTCCATTATAAAATTTCACACAAGAGTTGATCTATTACTTCCAATTATGTTCTTACACTGAGAACACAAAGTGGTAATCCATCAATGCTTACCCTGAGGGTCCACTTCCTTTGCCAGCTTCAGGGCGTCGGAGTTGGCCAGATCAGTGTTCGCTGGAGTCACAGCCAGGATGAGACAGTTTTCCCGGGATATGAACTGCATTATCATGTCTCTGATCTGTTGCTCAATATCTGGAGGCTGATCCCCTACTGGCACTTTAGTGATTCCCGGCAAATCAATAAGGGTCAGGCTTAAGACTATACAGAAAACACAGGATCACAGAACTGGTTAGCACACCAGACATGTCGAAGAGGTCTATACATCCATAGCTGCAGACAAATTTTAGTCACATAAAAGCCCTTTATGACCTTTACAGGCATATAAACATTGTCAGCAGTTCAAACAAAATGCCTGCCAATCTGAAAGGTATATTTGTTTCCCTGTTGGTCTTTCATCTCTGAATTTATTAGTGTTACTTAATATTTTACATGTTACAACTGTTATAAGTATCATCTTATACCAAATATCCTTGAGGGCTCTTAGACAAATGAACATGGCTTTCTGAGCTTTGTCCCACAACAAGAGCACAGACAACAGACCATTCCCATTGCATCCTTCAAATCAATGCAAAACAGTTGTTTGGGTTGTCGGGTTTTTTTTAAAACATAGTCTTTCTCTGACCATGCTTTGAACAATGTCTCCAATTAAGAAATTCCCAAAAAAAGTCAATAGCTGGCTTAACTTATATAGCAAAATTGTTGTTAAGAGGTGGGGGGCTATATTGTTGTTCTGAAGGTTTGGGGGTATTTTTTACTCTGCAACTTCTTCAGAAAAGTAATAAACATGAAGAAGTTAATCCGCTAAAAAAACCTGATTTGCTCTGGCATGATTTCCCCATTACAGGTCACAGTGCCAACTAGAAGCATCCCAGCTTGTTCAGCCAGTACTGGGGCAATAGGGTATCCTTTAGACAAATGAGAAAAATGCTATTCCTAGAAAGGAAACACCAGAAGTATATTTTGGGTCTGGTTAATACAGACAAGAGTTGCTGAACCAAAGACTGGTTTTACTAAAACAAAGTAAGAGCAATAGGTAGGAAATTTTCACTTTCTCCTGGAGTCAGCATGTTCAACCAACAAGCTTTGAGGCAGGGGATTTAGTTCAGCCCCTCTCCAGTTAGAAAAATAAAGTGCTTCAGCCAAACATACCGCTTTTCTCCTGTATCAAAGACAGACTCAATGGGAAGCATTTTCCCTAGACTGCCTTCATTAAATTGGGCAGATGGTAACCAGAGGAACTAACTTTGATCTATACTGGGGGTCTAAAACAGAAAGCAGCTTCAAACACCATTATTGTCTGAACATGTTTTTAGTGACAGGGAACAATAAACTTCCAGTAAGGCAGGGAGACACAGTGACTTTCTAGATCACTATCAGGGAATCCCTCTGGAGGGTGCAAAACTGTTTTGCCATTAAGTCTCTCATCTCCTATTATTTGTCTTTACTAATGAGCTACCATCTTATGAATGTACTGGGGGAGAGATTGCTTCCATCCTGAGGCAGGGTGAGAATATTTTTAAATAAAGAGAATATTAAATGGGGCAGAGGGTCTGTGTTCTGCCCATCTCTCATGGCAACAGCTCTCCACTGTAGAGTGGTTTCTTAAAACAGGAGAATTTGAGGATTCTTCCAGACACATACCCACTTTTGGTTCAACTTAGCCTCAGAAGCTTTTTCATCCCAGAAGAGCAAGCAAATCAAAAGGGCAATGGCTAGACAGACAGAGCTACATAATACATTATATGACAGAAGTGTAAAGGAGAATGATTGTACCTACCATGTGGAGAATATACTCTTAAATTAATAGGAATTGAAGAAATGCCTTTGTTCATTCCTGTTACTCTATCTGTTTCTGCTTCGATTTCCTGACGAACTTCATCAAAATCAGTAAATTTCTTCCCTTTGCAGTGTAGAAATTCGGCATACTCTGTGAAAAATGTCAATAACAACTCTGTTATTTCACAGGCTTATCCACTTTCAAGGCCCTAGTGGTCTTCAGATGTGTGTGCACAGAAGCACACCATCATGGCTATCAGGAAAGCATTATTGTGATTACACATACAAAAACCAGTCTGCAACGAGAAAGGCTTAGTTAAAAGGTCAAGTTGACTGGAAATGATTTACTCCTCTTATCTTTAGCACATCATCTTCTGGAACAACCTGAAAGATTCAATTAGATGCCATTTACAGTAATAGAATAAGGAACAGATTGTGAATCAGATTCTGAGTTTTCATCTGATTACATTTGCCTGTAATACATCACCAAACTGAAAAGTAATTCAAGTTCTGTATCATGAAAGATTATTAGCATTTGTTTCAAACACTAACAGCCCATGTCATGCACAAATTTAGCAAAGGAATTCTGTAAATTTTTACAAGTTCATAATGAAAATAAGATCAGTTAAAAACACTGTAATGTTTTCAACACAACTCCTCATTCCCTAAATCTTCCAGTTGTCTAAATCCAAATCACACAGGTTTAAGTGTCTAGAGAAATAGCTGTGATTTTGCTGAAGGGGGAGAACACAATTAATTCCTAAGTTTTCGATATCATTCAACTTGTCCTGTACCTTAAAAGGGCACTGACCAGGAATCAGGATAGATACAGCCTAATTTGTTAGACCCAAACTTGACACAAGGTCCCTGTTTCGACTTTTGAATCCCAATATTGATACTAATTACTGCAACCTTTTAGTTGCCTGTATAACCATGTTCCAGGATTTTAAAACTGGACTTTATTCCTTCAAAAAAGAACACAGAAGTTGATGTCACGTAGCAAGGCTGCAATCAGAAACAATGACATGAGTGGTAATCACAGGTACAGCTCACATCCTGGCCCCACAGGGTCTAAGCACTAGGACTGGAGAAGGGCTGAAAAGAGTCGTGTGTGTTCCACTTCATTTCATCCTGCAGTCAAGGTCTGACTTCAAAGTTCTGTTTACATGTTTCTTCCCCAGAAAATGTTTCTTGGTAACAAGCCCTCAAACACCAGGGGAAGGAGCTTGCTTGGTACTCAGAGAAAGAACAGCAGCTCAGGAGACCTATTCTAAGAACAGGGATTAATAGAGGACCTTATGAGTCAGTTCTGAAGCCTGTTACTCAAAAGTCACTTTCTAACTATCATCAGAGCTTTTAAAATAAAATAAAATTACATTTAAAAAAAACCCTACAACAATAGTTGAAGCAAACTGAGAGACCAAAAAAAATAAAAAGACACAGAGGAGGGGAAAACAACAAATACCAACCTTTCTGTGCTACAATACCATAATCCCTCCAGATTCAAACTGTGAGGAACAGGGAAACTCACTCTTGTTAAGACAAAAATACATCACTTATTTTAAAAATGAGACCACCCACCAAAAACCCTGCCTCACTTTTGACAATTTAAACATTCCAGAATATCTTAGATTCTTTTTTTAGCTCCTGCAGCAAAATTACAATGAATGTGGAGTTTGTTTCATTGCCAACTGTTTATTTTAAAAGTCAAGGAATATTCAAATATTTCAAAATGAAAAATAATATTGTGCACAAAATAAAAGAGCTCTGTTGCTCTAGCACATTTGAGAATTTACATTTGTCAAATTTGTCATCTTAAAGTTGGAAAACATCTACCTCATTAAAAAAAGAGCTGACATACTTTTTCCCAGTTCTTCATGCACTGCTCCTGGCATAAAACAATGCATTCTTCTTAGGTTTTCATCAGATTTTCTCAGAAAAATCTTTCTAAATTCAGTAAGTAATACTTGGTGTCGAGCTGGAATCAGTTGGCTGATTCAGCTGACTGCCAAGGAAGCTTTTCTTTTTGTTCCACTTCACACTCAGGAACAGAAAGAGTCGCTCTCTGAAATGGCTTCAAGGTAGTAAAAAAAAATGTTTGTTACTTTTTAGCTGTGTTAATGTCAATAACTCATCCCTCCCAGTGGCATCTGAGGTCCCACCAGTGCTGCAGGAATAAACTTCACTGGGGTTCTTAACCTGTGGTGCCACACAAGAGCCCACGGAATGAAAATTCAAACAGACAAGTGGCGCTTTGTTTGGCTCCTTTCAGCCCTCAGCCTGTCCCTGGCAATGATGCCTTCAGCCAGACTGGAGAAGCACATGCTTTAATGCAATCTTCACTTTCCAGCTTTCATACACAGAAGAATACTAAGGACACATTTTACTTACATTTTTGTGGGAACGGACACAAAGCCAGACAAGAAAAAATGATCCTGCCTGATGTCCAGCTTTCAAACATGTATTTTTTTTTGTATAGAAAGGAAGTTACATTACAAGAAGGAACAATTAGATACAAAATTAAAACAGTCTTTGCATGTAAAATGCTTCCTTTCCCCCCCCGCCATGATTCATTAAAAGCACCTTGGATAATGTAGAATGAAAAGGTTACCATAGCAGAGTTCCTTGAGTGCACCCACAAGTGATTATTTATCTCTTGAATTTTTACTAAATTAGACAAATAATACAAAGAAGTGTTATGGGACAACGTCTTTTAAATGTTCCTAATTTTTCCGGTCAGTTATATCTCCCTATGCTTTTATGATTTAATCTTGTTTATGATTTTATATTGTTATTACCAATAAACAGCCACTGCTGTTCTCAAACCATTTAAATTACATCCACACTTGAGATGTTCCGTAGATTTGTCTCTAAGCCAAAGAGAGCTGAGTGACAAGACACGGATCAGCCCTTAGAAATACACAAGAGATGTTCTGGAAAACATCCTTGATCCACATCAGGCTGAGCCCAAGACCTTCCAAAGCTCAAAAACTTTACCCTGTACAGAATAACCTGTTACTAGAGGTCAGGAATTCACCAAGATGAGACCAGGACTCAGAATTCCTCTCAACCTGATTTCAAACAGAGTTGCTCCAAGTTGGTAATAGTATCCAGTCTAGAACACTCAAAAGAGCTTGTGAGTTTTCCAAAAGGGTGGCTCATTAAATTGTAGGTCTCTAGCAATCATTTTAAACATATACAGTAAAGGGGGAATACCTGCTATTATTGCATCTTCTACCTGCCAGCCCTTTAGAGAGATGTCACCCAAGCAACAACAGTCTTGTTGATTCCAACAAAGCACCTCACAAAGCCTCACAACACTTTTCAAGGGTGATTTCAAGAGAGTGTTCTAAAAACAGGCAAATAAACACCGTCAGCAAAAGTACATCACCTCTTCTTTGATGATGGACCAGCTTTTCCTGAGCAAAGCAAATGCAGTTAAGTGAATCTGGACCGCAGCAAATCATTCAATAGTGCTTCACTGAAAAGAGAGGCAGTATCAAAAGCCCTTGTTGCCTTAATCTATAATCTGTCTTCTACTTCACCATTTCTGTAGCTTTGCTAACAAGCTGAAGATGAAATATTGAAACTGAGGTATTCCCCTGCTAACCTTCAAGCAGAAAGGCTACAAGAAATAGAAGTACCCTGGTGTTTCCAGAAGACAAACCAGAAAATCTTGTCAATGCAGAGGATTGCAAGAATATCACAGCACAAGACAGAAAAATATTGAAAATAGTGTAGATCTGATGAAAATAACTGGCATAAAATACCAGGTCACGTTCCTAGGAACCAATGAAATGGTTAATTATAAGGGTAGACACTCGTAGCAGAGAATGCAATGATCTTTAACATCTTTGAAACTCTTCATTTGTAGAAGAAATTTATCTCTGTTCTTTCAACCTTCTCCTCTTGATCATGCTTTCCAAACTTCCGATCACTCACACAGCCATTCTCCAGGAATTTTTCCTAAAGTCACAGAGGCAGAGCTCTCACCAGAGCTCTCTCTCCTTCCCAGGACTGAGAAAAAGCAGAACTAGTACTATAAAAGACTGCATTCTTCTGATGCATCCTGTACAGTATTCACTTCTGTATTTTACAACAGCACAACATCAGTGAGTTACGTTCTGTTAGAGATTCACTGTGAGCACCAGGTCCTTTTCTGAAAACATCAAGTACCAGCCTTTCAGTACAGAAACAGTCTTATCCCAATTGAATTCCTTCCTACTTTGGGGGCATTTCTCTTCTTTTGCAAGCAATCTAAATTCCAATTCTGCCCTCCAGTATCTTTTATATTCTCATTTGTATTTCCTGAACACAAACTTAAGGAGCACACTTCATTCTGTCATCCTACCAATAATACCAGATACTGAACATGAGCTGGAGGGATGACCCCTCCACTCTGTAAACAACTGTGCATCCATCTACAGGAGTCCTTTCTAAATCATGTTTCCCAAGATTGCTTATTATATTAAAAAAAAAAAACAAGATAATTTAAAAACCCTTACTGTACCGAAGAAAGACACCACCACGCCTTAATTGACAAGCCTGACACCCTGCAATAAAAAAATATACTGCACTGATATGACAGGGTTATGTCCCTTGATGATTTGTGTTGGCTGCTGTTCATCTCAAAATACCTTTCAGATTGTTAGTTAATAACTAATTACAGATTTCTTTTTCTTGAAAGTGAACTTTGACTGATTCTTCTATCACTTTTTTTTAATATATATCTTTCTGAGGATGGTCAAATACAGAGACATTTTCCATTCTTTCAGTGAGGGGATTCCATCTTTCCTGGTGTCACTGAGCATCAATCTGGGATCAAGGAAACAAAAGCTTCCAGGCAAAACCACTTGTATTGTATTTGCAGGTACAATTAATCTGTCCCAACGTGAGCTGAAGCCCCTTTGATGATGTTCATGGGAGATCTGGCCGAGCCCTTCAAGCCACTCTGCCGGACCTCAGCAGTCCCTGCGGATCAGCTCAGCTTGCCAGCACAGACAGCAGCAGCCAGAGACAATGGCAGGTGCAGAGGAACATTTGCAATCCCTACAACCTTACCCTGTGCTTAAACTCAGGCTCCAGACCGGCACCGTTATCCCTTTTCCAGGATATCGGTCCTGTGTGGGTGATGAGCCTTCCATTGGCTCAGGAATGGGTCACCAGTCCCTACCTCCTTTTCCCCGTGGTGGTGTCACTTTTCAGCTTTTGGGCTATGCACCTCAATAATTTTTTTGGTCTCTACAGCATCCTTGTCCATCATCTGAACGAGAAGCTGCCAGAGAGTGGCATCCAGAAGATTGCAGCCACTGTCTTCTTTTTCTCCTTGCAAAGTGCCCAGTCTCTTCCCTATTATTGGCACTGTGGCATTTTTCTAGTTTTTGTCCTTCAGGACCTCCACATGCCTTCCTGCTGATGAAGTCCCTAAGATCATTTGTGTTAGCTGAAATAACCAATCTAAATTATTTTTATAATTTTTTCATAGTCTGTTAGAGGACTGCTTTTGCCACCAGAGGGCAACAGAAGATGGCTCTCCTTGAGGAATAGTCTTGCAACAAACGAAATTTGGATTAAAGCTCAACAACTTCAATAGAAGAGAGCATCTGCAAGACTTCAGAAAAAATCAGGATGTCTTTTGAACCTTATGTTTGCTTTCCACTTAGTATTCTAGTTAACAGAACTCAAACAAATGTGGGTATTGCACTCATTCATGTAAAACTGTCCACCTCAATAATGATTTTCAAAATCTGTTAATCTGCTGAAACAAGAAGAAAATCTGAAATTCCTCCACAAACAGTTGACAAAATGATGAAAATAACTCTTCTAAAGCCAAGACATTTAACATACAAACAACAGGGTTTATATAGCAGACAATGTATTTTAACAAACAGAAGACCTACAACAAAGGCTTCACCCAAAACCCAGGAGCATTTTTTCTTGCCACTGCTGTTTAAAAAACATACTACCAAGTCTCAAGAAATGTAGTCATTATTTCACCTGCAGAGGCACAGCGAGAGGAAGAATACATTGCTTAAGGTTATACAGAATGTATGGCAACCGAAAAAAAAACATGAAACAAAAAGCCCACAATGCTCAATATCTTTCTCAGGCATTTCAAGTCATGACCTCCTCAAAGCCTCCTCAGCAGCACCATTTAAAAGTTACAGTAACACTGGCCAAACTTGCAGAGAGAAGATTAGGAGTTGAAATGGAACTAACTGGGTTGGGCATAAGGTAATGTTATGTTGCTCCAAGACAACTGAACACTCGTACAGCCTTAAAATTCTCATCCCAGGTCAGCTGTGCACCAACACTTATATCTTAAAGACACATGGAGAGAAATCCACCTAAAAGCCTGACTACAGGAATACACACAGCATTCCTGCTCCTGAAAAGCAGGAGTAAGAAAGTGAGAGACCAGCACTCTGCACTCACTGGGAACTGCTGAAATACCACAACAAGCAACATTTCAAATGAATGCTGCCTTGGTGAGAAAGCAGGAGCTCCCTGGATCTAACACTGCAGCACTCAAATACAGAAAGAACCAGCGTGTCTTTTACCTGAATTTAGAAATCCATCTTACAAAATAAGCTGCACTCACATCCAACTTCTCACCCAGAAAAAAAAGCAGGTAGAACTCCTCCCACGTGCATCCTCTGAATGTCTAATTTATGACAGCTGTCTTGCCCATCTTGTAAAACCTCAGCTGGCCATCAGACAGGTTCCCAGCTAAGAGCACCTGTGCCTTCTAAAACTCACTTAACTGCACCTTCCCAGGTGGGACTATTTTCTTCAAACCCATTATCTAATCTGAGCTCCTTCAGGGGCTGGCAACAACAGAGAACAAGCCATAGTCTTTCAGAGGACTGTAAATTTTTTAACATCCATATTCTGACTTTTTCAATGCTATTAGGTATTTCTCACATGATCAAACTCAGAGAAAAATACTCAAAATTAAATAAGACTATTTTGTCAGTTGCAATATTTAATTAAAGCCTTTCTATTTGCCTCCAGTATTTCAGCTGAGTACAGTATTTGCATGGATGTGGAGCGAAAATGTCATAAAGCCATTCAGAAATTGTACTAGGATCACCAAAATATGTTAGTGGCTAAAAGAGGTCAAAAGGTCACTGCAAAATAGCTTTGTATTAACTGCACAGAATTTTTAAAAAAGAGGAAGTAAACAAATTTCTAAAAAAAATAAATTAAAAATACTCCATACCTCTCATGAGATAAGTTTCTTAGTATTGACCTGTTTCATGTTACCCCTTGCAGAGGTAACAGCTCTTTACCCAGGTGTGTCAGATCTTTCATATGTTGGGGGGCCCCTGGTAATTCCTCACAACCAATTCCTGCTGCACCTTTCCACGACATGTCCAACCCTAATAATGGATGGTCACAGTTCCCTCTTACTGTGATGAGCACGGATTCCTCTGCTGCTTCATCCCTTACTGCAATGGCTCAAAGCTAAATGAAGCTTTAATCTCCTCTGTCAATCAAATTCACATTCCAAACGATTCTCAGCCAGTTCCAAAATGCTGATAAACTATCTTGTAGTCATCTCTGAATGCCTGTAGAGAAAGTGCCCCCTTCTCTCCCCAGGAATACTATAAGATTAGGAATAGCTACTTTTAAGAGAGTCTAGAAAGATCCCTGGATCAGAAATAAGTTCTTACTACAGCACCAAGAACCTGATACAGCCCTCTAATTATTCTATAACATTTTAGATATTTATGGACTTGATAGACATCAGTCCAGCATCAGCTTCCTGTAAAAGAACACTGTGCTTCTCTAAGCAGTTTGCTTTATTTTCTTTTCTTAAAATTAGTTCACAAAGATAAAGGTGGCTTAAAAGATAAAGTTATTTGGAATTTCAACACCAAAAACAACAACAGGGAACAAAGTTTAAAGAAAGTAACAAAATAATTAAAGCTTGCATTTTAAAGGTTTTGGCATCTAATCCCGAACAAGAAATACACAGCATTTCCCAAAGGGAGAAATATGCCTTGACATCCAGGAAACATAAAATTAGGCCGAAGTTCAGTTCTCCAGAATTTTTTAAAGTTCTTGTTGTGTTATTTAAGTTATAATGAAGAATGAATTTTCAGCAGAGAAGGTACCTATACAAAGCCTATAGGCCTACCTAAAGCTAGTAATACTTTGTGAACATACAAATGAGGAAAATACCAGAAAGAGAGAAGCCCTTTCAGTGTCCCCTCAACCAAGGGACAGTGATGACTTTACAGAACAGGGCAACATGGACCAGTTTAGGATGGATGTCAATGAATAAGTATGTAACCACCTGAGGTCAGAGTGTGAGTTTTTACTCTACTCTCTGTCCCCAGAGTTTAGTAATTTTGTTAGGAATGCCAGCACAGAGCCCAGTGCATTTTTTTCTTCTACTCTTACATGGTCCTGGGAAAATTACATTGAAACTCTCTATAGCTGGGCCTTATTCTTGCATTTATTTCTGCATGCTCTGTCAGAGATCAAATGCCACATATGCAGAAATGGCAGGTGTGTTTATCTCCAGCTAAAACTTTGTATTTAATATCTAGAGAACACCATAAGCATATTACACACTTGGAAACCCTGAAGTTTCTAAGCTGAGCATACAGAAACACTGAATTTGACTGTTTTTTCTTTCTCTTCCATAGAATAAACATTATGGAAAATTTCACAGAGGCATTGAAAGTGCTTTAAAAGTAGTAATCCAGACAAAAACCTGAAGCCTAGACAGACAGCAGTCTACCTTCCTGATGAACAATGCAAAGATCTTTTAGGAAAAAATACTCACAGAAGCTTCATTACACCTGACACATAAGGACAGAATGAAGTTTCACAGGCAGCTTCAACTTTGTTTCTTCCCCAGTTTCATCATGGTGCATAATTTAAAGAGCACTTTTTGCTTTTAAAAGCTGTTTTGGATGTTATTTAGTTACTTTTTACTATTTTAAGCAGAAATCAATAGTAAACCAGTATTTTTTGTTGCTTACATTGGTTTAGAAGCAACTACAAAAAAAATTTGGAATGATGGAAAACTGTAGCTGCTTTTATATGTGCTGGGGAAACTGAGCTACATCAAAGCAGATAAAGTGCCCCCTGGAAGGGGACAAAGTGGTGAATTCTGATGAAAGACCTCAATAAGTCACACAGTTTAGTGGTACATACAAAAATATTTATATTTTTGACCACACAAATACACAGAAGCCTTGTTTTCCCCCAATCTACCTTCTGCTCTATTTAATGCAGTGAGCCCAACCAAAAAAGACAAGTTACGAAAACAAGCTGTGTGGAATCAAATCTGTGTGCACTGGAGCAAGAGTTAAAGGTAGAAGTGCAGCAATTTTGGTGTGTTAACTAATACAGATGCAAAGCTCATCAAGAAATGAATAAATCAAAGCTAATTTCTAAAACACACTGTATATAATGATGCTTCTCCACTGCTTTGAGTGTGATCTTGGACTAATTCACTACATGCTCTAGGATTTAGATGTTACTGTTTTCCCAGACAGGACAATGAAATTAGTTGGTCCAGAGCACACAGCTTTAAAGCAGCAGGCCCTTGTTCCAGACAGTCTGGTGGCACCTTTCTTCACAATTTCCTAGAAAAGTTTTTCCTCCTGTTGAAATACAGCAGCACTTTGTCCAGGCATTGACCCAAAAAGAGACAGAAATTACCTGTTTTGGCAGTGATGAGTTGCAGGACCAATGGTCGTCTTGTCACAATTCCAGAACCTCGTGGAAGAAAATCCCTGGAAACATTAAAAAAAATACTTACTACCCAGAAAGTACTGTCCACTTATATAAGATATTGGACTAATTTGGAACCTCCTCTATACCTTGAGCTGCAGTGAAAATGGAAAGTTCACGGGGACAGATTTATATTAAACACTCCTATAAAATAGGGCTGTTAATTTTGGTTTGAGATAGTAGTAGGTCATTAGACAAATATGAATTAAAACTAAATTACTGTCTCAGGGCATTACCAAGCCTCTTCAAGGCCATTATATATAATACCTCAAAATTCACATTGAGTATCCAAAGCCAAGCCCAAATTTATCAGGCTCTCTAAAATAATTGTGTCATCAATCTACACTTGATTTGAAGAGGATTTGCACATATGAATACACACACACCCCACACCAAAGCTCTGGCCAAACCAAACTGCCAGCACTCCACACCTACTCTTTCACACACTTCACTCCTGCTGGATCAAATCCCCAAATAACCTTTCCAGCAACACGTCTCCCCAGAAGCGTTTGAGTGAAAGCTGAACACTGTGGGACAGCAGGAGGGATTGTCCTTGGACCAGAAAGCAAAAAATAAAGCAAAGACAACAACTCTGTCTGATCATGCCTCCTATGATCCTTCCATGCTTCCAAAGATAGGGAGACTCCCCATGCAACTGAAACCCTAGAAAAAACTTTGAACCAATTATTAGTTGCAAAACTAATGATTAGAAATCCAAAGCAAAATAAAGACATTTTTCTCAGGGTCTTCCCCAGCTGCCATAAGTATTAAACTCTTAAAAACTATGAGATAAGGTTAAGTGAGAGGTTTTGAAGAGTGTTCCCTTCAAAACAGCATCTCCAGAGGAATAAAATTGAGGGGTAAACAGACAGTTGCACAATCAGTGTAAACTCATCAAAACCCCCTCGTTCTTCCTGCCTTCCCAGGGATGATGAATTACTCTCTTGGTGCCTTGGCAGCACTGCTAACTCACCTCTCCAGCTCAGGTGAAAAGCAATGCAGCAAGTGGGTAGGGCATGAATTTTCAGTCAAATGACAGAGCTGGTCTGGGTGACCGTGCTGTCATATGTGGAAGTGCCTGGATGACTTACTGGATGACTCCTGGTGAGGCAGAAATGTGCAGTGGTTTTGGGAGAGGTGGGGAGAAGGACAATTGTCAAAGGAAGAAAGATACAGCCCTGTCAGCCCTTCAGTCAGAACTGCTTAGATGTGCCTGCTCGAGCCACTTAAAAAACAATCTCTTGCCTATAACTATTGTTCACACCTTGTGGTACTTAATGGATGCCTGATTTTAGCAGTTCCTTTAACGACAGCACACAAACCTACAAGGTTTAAAACAAGCCTAGAGAGTAGATTTATGAAAAACAAACCACACAAATATTCAGGATATTATTTGTGCAAATCAGAAGATATTGGGTCTGAGGAATCCCAGGTCAGGACAGGTTCAGGAATGCAACAACAGTGAACCTTCTTTCCACAAGCACCAACAAGGTAAAAGCTTTGGCAGCCTGCAGAAAAGAAACAGGACAACTCTACCTGTGATATGGGCTCTGTAGACTTCCTTCTTAACATAACATTAAGACATGAAAAAAAACCCTAAAAAATATCACATATGCAAGCAGTTCTAAGGCTCTGAGGAGCAAGACCGGCTGTCAGCTCTGCCCCGCACCACTTTAGTTTGAGTGAAACGATGTTATTTCCAGCTAAATGAAGTGTTTCCCTTTCTCAGTACCTGTTAATGTGCGCTTACAGTGGGATTGCTCTGCAAACCAAAGCACACCATAAAAGGGGAGGCTGTTTGAACACCAGCTAGCTCATTAACTTCTCTAACACAGACCCGCAGGCAAAAGTACAATTAATTAGGAATTTAAGTAATCTTTAAAACAATGATACTGCAAAAACATCAGGCGTACTGATTTAAATCTGCTGCGATGCTTTACAACACTTGAGACAGCAACAGGATACAGGAATTAGCCTAAAGAGATGCCAAAGGCCTTCAAATAGGTCTATCATAATTTCAGTACCTACTAATGGAGAGAAACCTGTCTCTCAGTGAAGTGCCACCTCCTGATATTTTCTCATGGAGAAACGGGGAAAATAGTAATAGGAACATACTCATACTTCTGTATGCACTGGAGTGACAGCAGCCCAGGATGGAGTAAACCCATTGAGGCTGCAGTTTCACACATTGATTTTCAAGCATTTAATATCTGATTCACTTTTTTTTTTTTAATTATTTTCCCATCGAGAAGCTAAAATTAATTGCCATTCAGGACAAACTGATCACCCAAAACAGTGTCCTCTACAGCCCCACCCGAGGCAGAAAAATCCTTCAGGGAGTCAAAGGCTGAAAAGACTTATTGATTTTCTGCTTCAGACTAAGCACACTCAGCGATAAAGAACACTGTATTAATGCAACCCTCAGTTGGATACAACACTGACCTTTCCTCAACAGCAAAATTACAGAGAAAGGTAAGACAACAATTTTCCTTCAGAACATCCTCTTAACATGTCCAAAGATGATGGCATTCTTTAACCCTCTCTAATCAGTTGAACTACTGCCTCTTCAAGAAAGCATGAGCAGAGGTTCTTGCTTGGTGAGAGGGAGAACTGTACTGATCCCATAACTAAGTGTGCAGCAGCAGCAGGACATAAGGTTTCTGCTTCAAATGCAGAGTTTGAAGCGGAAAAAAGTCAAAGAATGAGGGTAAAAAGGGGTTTGCAGGGAGAAAATTTCCCCTCCCCTTAATGGGTATTTTACTGAATGGGTATTTTAGCTCTATGAAAGAGACTTCGACCTCAATTCGTAAATCTGTCCACAGGGCATTTTACTTCTTTTTAAACATTTGAAATTTCAGCTTCAGCCACAAGGCAACAGTACCTGTGTGCATTCTCTGCACAGCTCAAGTAAGATACATAAACCCTAATTCTAGAAAAAAGTAATTCTTTAAACATACACAGAAATGTAAATCAAATCTGAAACATAACTTGTATTTCTTTAGGAAAAGCAACACAGTTCCACATTACAATTCTGGCAGCAGGGGAATCAGATTAAATTCTGTACAACTGCTTCTGCAGAAATGCCTATGCTGACATCCACAAGACAGGATGCAGGTCCTCTCCTGCTCCCCTTGGAACAGAAAGCTTTGTACACAGGGTTTGTTAGTGGTCCTAAAAATAAACCCCTCTGTATTAGAAATGCCCCACATCTTTTAGAAGTAATGGCAGCAGGAAATACAACAAGAAATACTCAGCCAAGTCTCAAAGGTTCCTTGTGACCAAAAGGACGATGCCCCTCCATGTTCTGGTGACACACTTAAAATTCTTCTGACAGGTCTGAGAGAGCTGCTTTTCCACACCTTTTGGTCAGCGTGTACAGGTATGTTTAGTGAGACTTGGAAGAAAAATCACATCAGAGTGGAAGCAGCTGCAACTAAATCCATCTAGAAAAAGGAACATGCCTGGGAATTTGTGTTCAAAGACACTGAAAAGGGAGAGAAAAGGCTGCCTGCTGTGGTGGGGGGAGTGAGCACCTGTGAGCACAACTGCAGGAACACTTCACAATGATGAGGTGCAGGAAACAAGGAAGAAACACACTGTGCAAGAATAAAGCTGGGAATGATAGCTGCACACCTTTAAAAGACATTCATTCTGCATTAAGAATCAAACTACTTTTGCATCTTTATTCTCAGAGCATTCTGAGCACAAAGCACTCTGCTGACAGCAGCTGTACCAGCTCAGCAGCAACACCGCGGTGACAGGACAGTTTGGCCTGGCCAGTGCTGAATGTATCAAATGCAAATAAGAAGCCGGCAGCCAGGTCTGCCAGAACATCACCTCAATAACTCTTCAATCTTAGAATGCACTCATCTGTTAGAATACCATTAAATACTTTCAAGAGCAAGGTATTTTCAGGGCAAAATAATTTTTACTCTAAAAGGTATGAAATTACTCATGCCTTACTGCACAATGTAAACTGTGCTGTCTTTGCTCTCTACTACAGTTCTTTTCCAGTATCAGAGATCTGGAGAAGTGTAGCTACTAACATGTTTGTTTAATGCATAAAGGTAAGAGATAATAGTTTGATTGTGACTAGCTAAAACCCAGGTCTCATAAACTGTCAAAGGATGATGAAACAAGTTATCAATGGCCACAGCAACACTTTAGCAGTTTACAATAACAAGCCAGTCTGGACTTTAAGAAGAGTCTCCTGGAAGAGATGGGAACGCCCTTTCAATTTTCAGGAAGGGCAAAAACCACAGTGAAATGCTGAAAAGCAAACTAGACACGGGCTCCTTCAGTGAGGTTGTCTCATTATAATGCAGGACTAAGCTTACAAAGAAAAGAACACAGATCAAACAAATAAACACAATGTGTTCCAGAGGGATTTCCAGGTAGGGTAAGAGCTTTCATGTAGGAGATCTCTAGCACAGTAACAGTATTTATTATGTTAAAAAAAAAAAAAAAGAAACAAGACAGGACAAAACAGAAGAATCCCCAATTTGTGTGAAGAGTGATGATGCATCACTATTAAAAAGTTAATTTTGTTTTCAAAACATAATTTAAGTTTGCTTTACTTTGCCAGTATAGGACTGAGAAATGTTCTGTACTTTGATCAGTTACATGGTCCATATCACAGAGGATAAATGCCAATTAATTTACATCAATACCGATATAACTAATTCATACAAAACATAGGGGGCATCCAGGAAATCAAATAATGGAGGAAAATGTCAATGATTCCACAGCAACTGCATTAATTAAAGAGCTATGAACAATTAAAATTCATAGTGATGAATTGTAGAAAAAAAAAATCAGAACTTCCTCCAAAGAAAAAGCCTCCACGTTTTTCCCAAAGGGTAGAAACAAGTCAGGCTCGGGGCAAGAGTCATAGTTTTCTTACAGAAGAGCACAAATGCTACTTCATTTTGCCAACCAACATTCATAACATTCCTTATAAAAGTTTTTCCACTAATCCCAAGCCCATTCCAAGATCCCAATCACCCCTCAAATGCAGAAAGTCCATGATCCATCAGCAGCTGATATGAACAACAGTGCTGTGGTAGCATTCCCCATAGCCTTTTATTCCCAAGATTTGCCAAGGAATGCAACACAGCTTTAATTGCAATAGGAAGCAATTATGCCCAAAGTCAACAGTTTTCCTGGGCCTTTTTCCAACAGTGTTTATTGTTTCATACAACTCCAGCTTGGCACACTGGGAGCACTTGTGGCTCATCCTGGCAGCTGAACGGTCCTATCTTGTGCAAGAGACCACACAGTTTCACGGGAACACTTACATGTGCCTGTACAGCCAAGCATCTCCCAGTTTGTGGAAAACATACAGAACTACTCAAAAGGCTTTCATTTTTCTTACATTTTTATGATATTTTTCTTACCATATTTAGCCTCAAAGCAAAGTGCTAAAAAAAACCAAAAACAAAAAAACAGGGAAAAGCACAGTCCAGTGTAAGCCTGAGGAAGAGAGACATGAATAATTTCTAGCTTCTTTCCTCAGGTTCACTTTTTAAAACCCATAAACCAAACCCAGTCAATTTATAACTGGAGGACTTTCAATTATAAAAATATACATCTGAAGACCTGTTTTGCAGATGTGCTCATTCTACCTCATCTGTTCCTGTGCTCAGCAACCCCACAAAGGACTCAGTAGCAGATCCTTCACTCCCTTTTGTTCATTACAAAGCAAGGTACATCAATGGGATGGGAAATGTAATTTTCCTTTTGTGCAGAGGCCTGCTTAGGAATTAAGTACTTTCTCTGAGAAGATTTATCACTGACACAAGACACCACTGTATTTATTCTTAGTGGCTTTGGAAGCACAATTCCTCCACCCTCCAAGTGACACATTTTTCAGGAAGTCTCAAAAGCCTTCAGGCACTATCCCTGTTGTGCTTTGATGTTCTTAACCATGTACCTTTTTTTTCTTCAGTAGTACAGTAGTGTACATCCCTTTCTACATCACACTGATATTTGGCTATATGTGCTGTTCCTCTTTAGCTCCAAGTACAGAGACCAGTTCTTATTATCAGTCACCACTTGATCCCTCACCTCCTTTCAATTAGTCACAGAAGAGTAAATGTTTTTTGTTTTGGCACAATGTCTGTCCATCAAGTGCCTCCCACAGCTTTGTTCAATGGCTGCAAAACCTCAGCCTAACACTAAGGGCCTTACATGAAGATATACAAGCTAAGTAATTCCTTTTATTGAAGACCAATGATACCTATCTTAATTAGGCCTACCAAGCAAGTTAAATGCATTAGGAGGCTGTGGATTTTCAGTGATCTCAGATATATTGGCTCCCAAAGCTCTATACCCATCTTTCCAGTGTTTTTTTGGAAACCACACAGCATAGATGCCTGGCATCCTCAGCATGACCCTTTGGTGCTTAGTTCACATTTGGTCTCAGTTTGCAGCAACCATTCTTTCAAGGTAAATCTTCCCTCAACTGAGAGATCATTTTAATTAACCTGTTCAATCAAACGCAGTTCAATACCAGGAGCAGTAACTACACACTGGGTACGTCTTTAGAGGGGAGAAACTGAGTATCCAGACATTCTAGGGCTGTTATCTATCTCTTCCTCTCAAGCAGGATAGATAAACTTGGTGTCTTTGAGAAGCCACTTTCCAACCCATCACTGTCCTTCATCACCATTGCTGAACTACTGGATGTGAACAGCAAAGCAAGGACACCCCAATTATCCTATCCATCACTTTCAGGTAAGGACACAAGTTGAATAAAGAAACATAAAAAATAAAATCTTTGAACTCTTACACAGCACTACAACCTAGCAGCCTAAAATGTCTCTTTGGTTCTCCTTTCCCTGACTCCTTAATGAAGTTGAGACCAACTATACAAAAATCCAGAGGGCAATAGTGAAAAAAAAAATCTACCCAAACAGATCTAACTATGGGAATATGTGAGCATTAATTCTAAACATAAGAAAAAAAGGTATTTTTGAAATGCTCTTTAAGAACTTCAAATAAAATGGCAAGGGATTTCAGTCACACTAGCTGGGCACCCCCATAACAAATGTGTTCAGTGGCAATGCTTAGGCACCGCTAAGGTGAGAAAGCAAAGCTTGAGATTTCCTCTTCATGCAGAAGACTGGCAAGAAAGCAGGCTTAGAAATCACTGCCATTATGTTTCTATTGGATCTGGAAGATGCTCTCTGTAAGAAGCAGTGGCCTTTCTGCTCAATAGCATCAGCCAGAAATTATTAAATCTCCCCCATTAAACATTACAGGGCTATGGAGAAAATCAGGGCCAAAAACTGCTCTAGTCCCAATGGTAAAGCCTTCCATTAAACATGATGGGAGTCAACAGGTTCTCCAAAGTATGGGACATTTGAACAGAAGCCTCAGAAGGCACAGACCTTCTTGGAGCAAGTCTAATGCTGTATTTTGACAGCAGTGACAGTACCCCACATCACAGTTCTGCACAGGAAAAGGCAAGTCTGTTCACTGACTGAAGGAGAGAAAATGCACTTCTTAGCACTAAAAAATTGTCTTTTACACGGTAGAAAGTTTTAAAGTCTCAGTAACTCTTACAGGACTGAGAACTGCCATACCCAGCTCCGAAAACCTGCCAGGCAAAGCCCCAGGAGTGGTGAGATGAACAGTGCTCTGTTTGCAGTGATTATGCCGGGCTGTGGGCTCGCTGTACTAACAGAGCGGGGAGCTGCCAATGTGCAGCCTCGTCGGCAAGGCACTGTATGCACGGTGCATCTGTCCTCCCTGGCAGGCATCCAGCACTTTGCTGCATCATCCTAATTCCATTTGTGAAAATGCCCTTTTTCCTCTTTCTCTTTTAAGATTTTACAAAAGCTTCTGCTATTTCCTGCCCAACGGTGCTCTCCATCAATTCCAAGCGGGGGTGGAAGAGGGAGAAAGGAAGCACAAAATACAAAGAGACCCCAACAATTCTCAGAATTTTTGTGTCAAAAAGAATAAAGCAGACTTTGCAGGACAACTGTATTCTCCCTAATCAGATATGTTTGCTTTTAGGAAAGGACTAATTTGCATAGGATGTTGGTGCATAAAAGCCCATCCATCCTCAGGATGAATACTAATGCAGCAAGACTCAGTATCTCAACACAAGAAACGAACTACAATAATTCTTTACTCACTTTAAATTTCTGTCAGTTCTCTAAATAGACCTTGGCTGTTTGGGTTTTTTAAAATCACTCCCAGCTGCCAAAAACTATTAATGTTGTTTCTTTAGAAAAGATTTGAGTAAAAAGTTTTCCTCCATAATATAATCAGATATATCAGAGATAAACAAAAATCTGACTGCAAGGATCAGAAAGAAAACAACATAACCCAACACTGCAGGTATATCACCTACATGAAGCTAACGACTATATAAATAGCATTTAGCAAATAATTCACCTCTGGATACCCTGTCAAAATAAATCTTCTAGGTATTATGAATTTCAGTGCTTTCCTCAAAAACCTTGACAAAATAAGCTGCTGCCCTTCCTCCCAAATCCCACTGTCCTGAACTCAGATCCCTCAACACAAACTATTTAAACCGTGGCAGAGCATACAATCAGCTGTGACACATCCTAGTAAAGGCTAAAAAACTTTGCCCCTTCAGAAGCCCTGTGAAAACACATTTCTCTCTTTTGTGGTGGACAAGGTATTAAGCTGTACAATTAACTTCCTTAGTACAAGACAAGACATTTCAGGTAATTTTGCAGAGCTGGAATGTAACTGGATTCAACTCTTGCACTCCCTCCAGATGCAGACAGGAAGAGGGGAAAGGAGCTGTTTCCAAAACAAGTGGTTCAAATTTCTCAACTTCTCTAGCTATTTTATCCTTTTTTACCTGCCCATTTATCCTACTTTGAGCCTGTAAAATATGAGAATGAATATATTGTCCATGGCAGATAAAGTCTGTTCATCTCAATAGTGAAATTTAATATCAGCCGTGATCTCCCATCTCTCTGCTCACCAGAAACTGAATTATTACCACAAGAAAAATTTATACTAGAATTCTGACCAAAACAGTGGTTTGTGCTGCTACTTCCCAGAACACTAACAAAGTCATAATGCTGGAGGTCTCAGCCCGGACTCCTGAGGCTTTCCAGCCTATTTCGCAGCTCTGACAGACACTGAGGATCTTCTGTCAACATTTGTTTAGCACCTGAACAAACTAACAGGTGAGCACGCAAGGGCACAACACTGCCTCTGATGGATTCGGCTGAAATTTCTCCAGCAGCTTCCAGCCTGGCTGCCGAACAGCCCTGGATCAGGGCCCATCTCCTCACTGGCACGCAGCAGAGACTAGGGATGTCTCTCCGTTGTTCCCAAGCTCACCACGCAGAGCCCTGTCAGTTCTCTGCAGGTGAGTCACACACTGACAGCTTCAGAGCATCCTCCGTGGCTGAGCATCCCCGGACATATGTGCAGTTTTAGGCATCTGCAGTGTACATAGTAAACAACGTACTCAGCGCCTAAGGTTAATCTGGCTTTGATGATGCCATCTATGAGGGTAGAAATCTATCTGTATTACAGCAGATAGGAAACCTCCTGCATATCTGAAGAATGAAACCTTGGTGATTTTGCACAGGAGCTATGATGCAGGAACACCATGCTAGGTACTGAATTAAAGCTTAACTTCCACACACAAATTATAAAAGCTGACATTATCACTAGACACTTGGGTTGAAAACCTCTCTTATCTACTACTACAGTTCTCCTTTACATCCCAGAGGCTATCACAGACAACAGTGCTTGGCAGTACATCAAAGCCCAGCATGCAGTTAAATGGGATTTTGCTCCTCTCTAGTTCAATAATGCTGCCTTGTTCATCGGGGTGCAACTTGCTGAAGAAAAAGATGCAAGGTCACAGTTAAATAATGCTCGTTTCCTGTTCTCAGCATATTTACACTACAGGCTTTGCACTGCAGACATAGAGCATTAAAAGGATTCCCAGTAAGCCCTTACACATGAGCACAGCAAACAAGGTGAGTTCACAGGCTTCTGTTTACTGGAAGGTCTTATTATGAAATGCACTGTTTAAAAAAAAAACCCACACAATAAACAAGCAAAAACCAACCCAACAAAATCAGAAAAAGCAAAAAAGGCCTCTGCCCCTCTCTGCTTGCAATCTAGGCAGACATTGTTTAAGAAACCCACAAATACTTAGAGGACTATCATCAATTTGCTCGGTGATCAACTGATGGATGGCAAACCACAAACACGATCTCTCTCAATGACTAAGTTGTTAGAGGCACAAACTAAACACCAGCAAGGGTCCCTTTTTGGGATGAGGAAACACTGCTACATCTCAGCTGTTCAAAGCAGAATCCAAGACTCAGTTTTGGTGCCATAGAGGAATTTAAATCAGCCATCACACAAAGCAGAGAAATGCATAACAGCAAGTTTTAGACTACAATCACAGTTATCCCACGCTGATTTTAAGACTATATGCTAACATCTTCTTTGCAGATAGAAGCAACTTAAGACCAAGTGAAGACTCAAGGCACGTGTGGATACACATGCAGGTAATGTTTAAAAACCAGTCTGAGGTCATACAGTAAATGAGTGGCAGAGAACAGTGTACACACTTCTGTGTTTCTGCTGCCAACCATAGCATCACCATTCCCCATGTTTACTGGTGAATGCCCAAACAATCACATTGCTAACATCTATTTATCTAAACTGTAAAGCTTTGTTTGCTCTTTCATCTACAAAGGAAAGTGACTCGAGCTTGAAGCAGCAGCAGCAGCAACAATGTCCATCAAGACACAGCAAGACAACAAAGGTGTTGGTTATTTGTTGATTTCAACACTACCAATTCCCAAGCGTGGCTCCTTCCTGAAGGCAGCGAATATCAGGATTTACAACATTATGCAAGAGCCTAGGGAGTTAGACAATCTGTTGAACTTTCAGAATTGTCACTGTAAAAAGAACCAGGATAAGTTAAGTGGATACCTACGGTCTGGGGGGAAAAAATAAGGAAAAAACCCACAAACCTCTCACAAGATGACTGTTCTCCTTGAAAAACTATCAGAGGAGTGCAGTCACCTTCAGTACCTTGATGGACTGAACTCCCAGTAACAGCTGCCACTGAATTCATAGCACTGATTTCTCAGAAGGCACTTGAGACCAGACTGAGCTTTTTCTGAACATTGCTTTTTGCAGGGTTTTGAGGTTTTTCTGAAGTCTAAGTCTCAGACTTCAAATACTTCGCTTGTGTTCACTAAATACTGCAGTACCCGAATCATACAGAGTGTGCTGAAGTTACAGTAAGACTGTGTATTCTCACAGGTATACTTTACAAAAGCACTAAGTGTTACTTACTGATTTAGAATCCCTGTAAACTGCTTGATACATTGAACTTAAATGCCAGAATATAGGTCAGAGCTCCATACACTATGCCTCATTATAGAGTACACCTTTCCTTAAAATAGAAGAAATATTTCAACTGGCAAAATTTAAATGCAAAAAACCAAGAGAAACAGATCCTCAAAGCAGTTTTAGAGGAAAAAAGTTACTTTACATGTGTGTGGGGGGGGGAATCAGCAGATTTGTTTGCATGTCTGTTTTTAACTACTAATTTACTTTACTTTGTATATATCAATTCTCAAGACTGAAAAAAAATTAACTTTAAGTCCACAATGGAGTTACATGTAAGGACAAAACTAGGCCATCTGTATCCCATCTAAACAGCCAGTTTGTTCTGCATTATGTAAATGTAACAACTTATTCAGGGAAGAAACCCAAATGAGCCACTGTCTCATTTGCTACTGTTTCTAATTAATGAAATACCCAGAAACAATTCCTGCTTTTGTTGCATCAGAGTATTTTGATAACTAGGCTAATACACTCAATACTGTACTCAAAGCTGTACAATGGCTTAATTAGTCAGGAAAAGGAGTGGCTGATTCTCATTTCCAGAAGATCCTTAAGATTAAAAAAGGATACACAGCACCACACTTCAGTTTGTATTTCCAACTGCTTGGCTTTTCACGCCTGTTTCACAAAAGAGGAGAATTTTCTGTAGAAAGTTTTTCTGTCAATACCTAGGTAGCTAAAAGAATAAAATATCTGCATCAATTTTAACTGCCTCTCCCCCAGGATGCATCCAATCTATGTCTACATTCTTTGGAGAAATTCTCTGCTTTAACAGCCAGATTTAAAGTCCTGTCTCTTCTCCTAATGACTCAACGCAGTCTTTTCACAACCGCCATCTCAAGCAAGAAAAGAACGAGCTGAGCACACAAGGAATTGTAATTTGAAAAAGAAATAATCAGTACATATGTCATAATAAATAGCTATACGACATGCAATGGCCCTAAGATTATCAAAAGTGTCTCAGATCAAAAAGCTGTAAAGCTGAATTATACAATCAGACCTCAGGCTCTTAAAACGAAAGTGCTTGTTTGATTATGACTGACAGGCTTACAATCAGGAGTTCACATCTCTTATAAAACAATTATTTGGCCACATGCAGTTCATATCATATTAAGCAGGGAAGGAAGTGAAGAGCTTTCAGGTTGGAAACCTAATTATTAATTTCTCGCTATTTTTAAGAATAAAACAAGGTTCTAATTTCTGAAGAAGGAGGCCCTGACAAGGTAGCCTGCAGTCTGTGCCTTCAGTTATCTTAAAACCCCCTTTGGATATAGGAAATAATAGAAAGTGCTTTCTCTCCAAATACAGTTTTCAGGGATTATTTCCTGCCATTAGTTTTCTTTAAGTAACCCTATTATTATCAGAAGCAAGATGTTTAAAAAGCACAAACAACATATAAGTTCATGGCTCTGCACTGCTCGGTAGCACAGCAGTGTGCGCAGGCCAAGTACTTGTCTCCCACTGGCATCTGCTGGGATTTGTTGTTTGACTCCCCTTTGCATTTTGAATCTCTCTCTCCCACCAGATTCCACCACAAGATTGCACTGGATCGTTTGCTTCAAACACTGGCCCAGTATTTTACAGGCACATTTACTTCTCTTACAAAGAGAAGCAGGTAGGAAGAACATTTGCTCTTCAGACAATCCCATTTCCTCAAACAAGTGCCATGAGCTCCAGTTATGAACACATGAAGGTCTAACCCATAAATGGAAATGACTGCTGTCCTCAGGTGCTCTCTGGAATCTCTGTTTCCATCTAAATATAACCAGAATTCTGAGAGGAAAACCTTCAAACATAGTCCTTGACTACCAAAAGACACTGTCTCCTTACAGAGGAGCAAAAAAGTAAAGAGGAAACTCTCCAAATATCTTAGAGGATGCTAATCCAAATAGCAACAATAATGGACACACTGGGAGATTTGACACTGCCCCATTCCAGCTGTGCTCAAAGTCAGCCTACAACAACACAAGTAGTTCTGGGTGTCACACAATTCCTGGAGCAGGCAAACGTGCAGAATTCATCCTCATTCGACACCATCGCCAATGCAGATCACAAGTAAACTAATCCCAAAATATTCCCTAACTTTTGTTAGTTATTAAGGATTCTGTGTGCACCTAAACAAGCCTTGGTGCTATACTGGGGACAGTGATGGATGCATGTCACTCAGCAGCTTGAGAAGGAACAGGACCTCAATCCCACTTTCAGACCATCTGCCAGCCCACAGAACTGTGCCAGAGCAAGATTCCTCAAAACCCCTCTGAAAAATTATGGCAGTGCATAAACTGGATGGTGGGTAATGCAATATCTCCCATGCTTACTGGGCTCCATAAAGAAATTCCAACTCTGATACCACCTGCAAGCTAGAAAATAGGTTTCTACTGTCCAAGCGGAGAAAAGTAATCGTTGCACAATCAGAGTCCCTATGGAAGACTGAAACAGGCACAACGGTCTAATAGCTACAGGCAGCAGGGAATAACATCCTGATCCTAGAGTTCAGAACTACCTTACCAGCCTTACTAAAGCTCCACTAACAAATACTGAGGTTATCAACCAGCAACATGTTTGTAGCAAGACCCTGCCCTCCACATGGGGATATCATGCCTTCCTCATACCAATTACAGCTATTCCTGAAGAGAGGAGCTCTTGAATCTCTCCCTGAAGGCTGAGAGTTCAAAATCTACCAACGGTAATGATTCACATGGTAAAAAAAACAAACCCACAACCACCAAGAAAACAAACCCCAAAAACCCCCCAAAAACCCCCATGAGAATTAATGCTCACACTTGAGAGCAATGCAAGGACTCTTTTATTTTGCTGTCAGTTTCAAAGCTGTGTCATTGTTAGTCGAAGTTCCCTGTGTGGGTAATCCCAGAGCACACTGATAAACAGAAATGAACACAGCGTGTCTCTACAAGGAGACTGACTACCTCTATAAGACATATGTGGATTAAACAAACTCATTTGCAGAAAGCAGCTGCATTATCCCATAAAAACAGATCCTATGGCTTACTAAAAAGAGACACAGATCATTTGCCTGCTGATCTGACAAACGAAATCCTCTTCCGATCTCATGGATATTTATTAATCTGGTTCTGAGGGTTCACAACCAAGTTCTCACAGCTTAGCAAGTGCACATCTGCTGACCACATGTACTCACTCAATCTAGAGGAAAGGCACATGGAATAGGTTTGAAGCAATGCATTCTAATGTCATTTTTGCAATAGGCTCCATGGTTGCAAGTAGGGAGGTACTACATATCAGCTCATGCTGAATCTCAAAAAGTTACAACAACTTAAAACTCTGAAACCGGGTTGAAAGAATCCAAATTCCAGATCCCCTGTGACAGAGACACACTGGCGTTTCTCAGTAGCCTATCGGCTTTTCTCTGAAGAGACTCCCTTGCAGTGTCTGCGGGCTACACAGGGAATTGCTACGTGAGCAAAAAAGGCATTGCCCTTCGCTTTCCTTCATAGTTCTTCCCAGAAATGCCCACGCCTCACTTGTGCAGCTGGTTCCAACCTCTCGTCCAAACGGGCCAGATCAGCACAAACTGCTCATTTCCACCTTCTGCTCCTGCCAGGCGCACCCAGGCGGCTGGGCGGGGGTGCGCTGCACTCAAAGGAACAGCTCCACCTGCGGATCAGATGGAGCAGATCCCTCCGGCAGCGGAGCAATAACAAGCATCTGGGAGCAGCAAGATCAGCACAGCTGGATCCAAAGCCCGACATCAGCGCACAGCCCATTACACAGCACAGCCCCTCTCCCAGATGCGTGCCACCCCAGACAAGGCTTTTCCACGGGGACCAAAATATCCTCACTGACAAGAAAGATGAAGTTGCCTTTTCTCCTCAGCACACATGCTTTGCACAGCTTCGTGGACACATAGATCAAAAAGTGAAAGGGTTACCAAATTTCTTTTTAAGGACTTGTTTAAAGAAAACGGTAATAATTTGGCGGCCAATTGTGCTTTCTGGGGCTCTCATTTATGCTTTCACTACTCGAGAGATTAGCAGTACTGTCAACACCAGTAGCTAACCACAGTCTTCAAGAAGAATGAAGAGGAAGAACTGACATTTAACACAGTAAATTCTGAAGCAGAGCTGAAGAACAACTGTATAGAATTTTTATACTGTATATCAAGAGCTGCTGCAGCCTGACACATGGCCAGGTTGTGGAGTGACACAGAGTTTAATATTACCTTCAGTGAAGACCTCCACTCATGAAAGTTCCTCAATCACCGACACACACCAGTATTTTGACCTTATAATCCAGGCTGAGCTCGCAGCTCCGCTCCGGGAGCACCATTTTCCTCCCTCCCTCCCATCGGGAGCCCGCAGCTATTTGCGGCAAACGCAGCAGGAACTTTATCAGCACGTGAAGCCCGTGTTTACCTCGGGCCATCTCCAGAGGCACTGCCTGCCCGTCGAAAAGCAGCACCTGAACCGCCAGGCTCCCCTATTTTCATTGTTAGGAACGATGCTAATGTCGCACTTGGCGATCCTGGAGGTCTTTTCCAACCTTAACGCCCCTGTGATTCGAATACCCACGGGCGCGTCACGACGGTGCGAACTGTAAAGCGATGGGATGAGCGGGATGAGCAGCCCAGCGCCATCACCCCACCGAAATCAGGGTTTGGGGCTTTAAACGCCGTGTGTCCCTCGGACAGCAGTCAATACACACGTACATACATACATACACACACGTACAAACACACACACACACACACACACACCCCGGGCACACGAACGCGCTCGCAGAGGAGCCGCGGCGCCTTCCCCGCAGCGCGCACATCGCATAGTGGGCACCGCCGGGCCAGGGCCCGCCTCGCCACCCCCGCGGCAACCCCGGGAGGGCACCGAGCACACCCGGGGGGGGGTGTCGGAGCCGCGAACGGGCCGCCGCGAAACCCCCCCAAAAAAACCCGCCTGGTCCATCCCCGCCCGTGACCGCTCCCCCCCCAGCCCCGCCGCTGTGAGGGGGGGGCGCGCGCCGCGACCGTTGGGAAGGGCGCGAGCCCCCGGGTCGTGTGCGCGCGCGTGTGCGCGTGTATGTGTGTACGGTGCGGGGGGGGGTCCGCGCCCGTCGCCCCTCACCTGGAGACGCAGTTCTCCAGCACGGAGCTCTTGCCGGCGCTCTGCCCGCCCACCACCGCGATCTGTGGCAGGTCGAGCAGGCAGTTCTGGCCCAGCGCCGCGAAGGCGTCCTGCAGCCGGTTGACGAGCGGGATGAGCCCCTCCATCCCGCCGCCGCCGCCTCCTCCACCCGCCGCCGCTGACAGGTAACGGGCGGCGCACTGCGCATGCGCCCCTCCTCCGGGCTTGGGGGCGGGGCCTCGGGGGTGGACACGCCCTCTCCCGGTGCTGGTCCCGCTGTTGTCCCAAAATAGGTGCTTTCCGCCGGTGTTTACGAGGCTGATCCACACACAGAGTCGAGGTGTGTGATTTATTTACAGTTCTGTGCAGAAAGGGGGGCTGGGTGGCAAGTCCTTTTGCTATTCACGACGACTACCAAAAGTTTTCACATTTTAGCAAGCAACGGCATTAGTGTTCATCGGCTACAAGTTGCCTGGTTCTCCTGTTAATTAGTACTCTGTCTTCCACGGGTTAACGATTCTCTCGTTTCTCATGCTAATCAGTCCGCGTGCTCCGTCTTCCTCTTCTTCTGAGCTGGTGGGTTTCCTGGATTGGTGGTCTGTGAGTCGGTGTTTGCGATCTGCCCCTGCCAGAATTGCCTGTTACCCAGTCAGAGATGATTTCAGCACAGTGACTGAGTTGACTTTCTTGGTTTCTTCCTTATCTTGGTGGTTCTGCCAAATGTCCTTGTAAACCATAAATTCTGAATTCTTTGTGTCCACCATCAGCAGTACATCCTTCTTCCGAAGCTTCGGTAACCTCCCCCTAGGTCTGACCTCATTGAAACATATCAAGCCCTAAACCTTAACAAAGCAATGCTACTGACAAGTAATTTATCTTTCTAACATCAGGACATCACTTAGAGCTTGCTATTTGTTTCACGGATTAAATCTCCTTTCTTGCTGATTAGGCTTGAAAGTGTACAGAGATTAAACATCAAAGAACATCTTTTCTTGATAGAATTTTTACATACTCCACATTTTGCAACACCACCAAGAAGGGCTGAGCCACGGGAGCCCGAGGTGGTGGTGGGGTCCTCTCTGCTCTTTCTGTGGGGACACCAGCAGAGCCTCCTGCCGATCACTGGCCCGGGGCAGCTGCTCACAGGGAGCATCCATGGGGTCCTCCTGGCATTCTGGAGCCCCCACTGACAACTCGAGTGGCTGGGTGGGCTCATCCCAGCTTTAGATACCAGCACTTTAAGTACACCCAGCTTTAGATATTTATAAATATCTAAAAGGGGGGTGCCAAGGAGATGGAGCCAGGCTCTTCTCTGTGGTGCCAGCCACTAGGATGAGACACAACGGGCAGAAACTGATGCACAGGAAGTTCCACCTGAATACAAGGAAGAAATTCTTTACTGTGTGGGTGACCACACACTGGAATAGATGCCCAGAGGGTGTGGAGTCTCCCTCACTGGAGATATTCCAGAAGCATCTGAACTCAATCCAGTGCCACGTGCTCTAGGATGACCCTTCTTATGCAAGGAGGTTGGACTAGATGACCCGCTGTGGTCCCTTCCAACCTGATCCATTCTGTGATTCTATCCCTGCCCGAGGAAAAGCCAGCCTTGGTGCTGGGACCCTCAGGCACGAGGTGCACAGTTTGCCCAGGTCAGCACACTGACCATGAGACCATCAGGCTGCCCCTCTCCCCTGAGAGCCCTGATTCCAGCTGGCCACCCCCTCCTGCCGGTGGAAAGGGCTGCAGTGTCCCTTGAGAGCCCCTGAACACAGGACTGCGGCACCCTCCGGCACCCAGGAGAGGTTTCCATGCCCTCTTCCTCAATGACTTTTGTCACCGGACTGGGAAGAGGGCCAAACTGGGAGCCCATGGAGGAGCCAGGTTCCGCTCGCCGGCATGGGACCTGGCAGACAGCTGGCTTCAGCACTTCCCAATCTGCGGAGCGGGGAATTTTGGAGCAGTCCCAGTGGCTGAATTCCTCCCAGCTCCTGCCTGCAATGGGAACAGGAGCAGCAGGAACCACGATCCATCCCTGCAGCACGTGAGTGTCCCTGTCAAACCTCACAGACACTCAGCCACGGGTGGAGTGCTGGCAGGTCAGACACCTTCACCAGAGCCGTGGCAGGGCAGGCCCAAGGAGGTGGGTCTGGCCGAGCTGGCAGCAGGTGGATGGCTCAGGAACAGACTGGGAAGCAACAACAAGATCCAAGCCCCGTCGCTGCAGTGGGTTCAATTAAAAACGCACTCTGAGGCTGAGCTAAGAGCTCAGGCAAACAACAGAGATGAGGTTTATCTGTGATTACTGGCAGCAGTCACAACATGAAAATATCCAAAACGCAGGCTTTGGAGTCCTGCAGCGATAAAAGTTATCCTCTGTATTAAACCAGACACCGGCCTCACTCAGCGTGAAAAGCAAAACAAAAGGGAACTGTGAACATCCTGCAGGCTGACGGAGACTAATGATCTGGAGGATTATCAAAACTTTTTGGCCAGAGCTCCCAATAAGTGTGAAAAATTACTCCCTACAACAGACTATCTTATAACTCTGGAAACAAATGAACACTTTTTATTTGGCATAACGCAGGCTTTGCCGCTGCACTTAGACCACAGCATCTGGGAAAAGCCTTACCATCATTTCTGTCTAGATGGGGCCTGGGAGTTATTGACATAATTATGCCAATTAGCAGCATGATTATTTCTTTCCCCACTCCTGAGAAAGCAGGCTATGCCAGGAGGCACTAGAGTAGCTGCCTGGCCTTCCTCCAGTTCATGGGTTTCTACGGAGGCTGGAAGTCGGGAAGAACAGGATCACATTCTGGCCAAATCCGCCTCGTCTGAGCATCAAAGCACTGTGTGCTGCCCCCACGAAATAATTAAGATCCGTAGAAGAGCAGCCTGGCAATAGAATTGCATCTCCACAGGAGACAAATGAAGATTGGAAAAGGCATGATGCCTGGGGAGCGACACTATGCACACCTGATAACCTGAGGATAACCTGTCCTTTCCTTTCCAGTCTTTAGATTACATCTTTGTTTGCTTCCATGATTAAAGTAACATAAATTAAGAAAACACCTTAGGCTAGGAAAAGTCTGAGTTATTCCCCCAAGTCTGGGAAGTTCACAAATCAAACTTTTTGTCTGGTGAAGCAGAGTTAAAGCTGCCAAGTCACCACACTCACCTCATGCATGACTCCATCACTTACAAAAATCCACTCTCCCCTCAGAAAAACAGCTACAAGCAGCCAAGGATAGATTTCCATCTTCTGGAAAAAGCACAAACATTTTCATTATACATGCCCCTATTACCATGAGGGTGCTCATTTTTCCAACAATTCCAAGAGAGCAGTGAAGGAGAGAGGAAGGGCACCCGAGTGTATCTTAAGGTCTCTGCTTTTCCTAACTGACTTCTCTGGATGGCAGTGTGGAGCCCAGCCTGGCTTTCTGAATTTGCCAAGATTCATAGTGGCTAAATTAAAGGAAACAGGGGTACTGCTATCAGAGACCATTGCAAAGCTTCATGTAATGAATAACCATGAAATATAAGACCCAAAGCAGTGTCAGGAGGCCATGCAAGAAACTGTTTTCTGGGGAAGCACTGAGTGTGATCCTCAGGAGCATAGAGCTGCTCACTGGTTAACCAGCTAAACACAATCTACTTTTACCCAGGGTGACATGCCAACTCCATCAGTGTGGTCTGATGTCAGATGTCACCAGCTCCAGCAGCCTGGCCAGGGGCTCCTAGCCCTCTTGAAGCCTCCAGTGCATTTCAGATCGAGCCTACAGACAGCAAGTTTGTCCTGCCATGACTTTCAGAAAAATATATGGCAAAAATAGCCTGGCTTCAGGGTGCAGCTGTAGCATTCAAGGCCACAAACTTACCCACTTCTCCCTAAGCAGGCAGCGTGACGTTAAAGCTGAGGACATTTGGATCAGGTCCCCAGGCTGCTTTATAAACACACACCAGTGCAATTCCCTTCATGAAAAATGGGTTGTATATAAAATATCAGAGCAGAGACTTGCAGATGCCTGCAGTGAAGAGCCAGGCAGGATCCCCCTGCCGGCAGAGCAGGCAGGACCCTGTGGGGAGCAGAGCACAGAGGAGGCTGCATCCTCTCCCCGGGAAGAATTAAGAAGAGGCGGGTTCCTTCACACTTGCTCTTCTCCCCAGGGACTTTCCTCACCTCCTTCTTGCTTCAGTTACAAACCCAGAGTCTTGCAGAGCTTTTCAGGCAGCTGATCAGCACAGAGCAGGGGGAGGTGTAGGCAAGGAGCCCGTGCAGGGGGAGCTCCCAGGTTCTCAGCAGTTCTGCAGTGGAGCTGCACGAAGGTGCCAGCCAGCACTGTGCCTGTGTATCTGCCAGGAGCAGAGCTCAGACCTTGAAGCTGCAAAAGATAGAATTCAAGCCAGTGAAAGAAAGTCAGAGCGGCCGCAGAGCTGTGATTAGAAGTAGTGGCTGCAGCATTTCTCCCTGAAAAGAGGATGTGCTTTCTGCCTTCCCCCCACAGCCTGGGGCACTGCTGACTCACTGATCGTGGGACAGTGACAACCCAGTCTCTGTCCCATCTCTCCTCTCTCCTGCCCTGTGACCTCCAGCTGCATTCTTTAGTCGGGTGCATTCAGTTCCAGGGTAGAAAAAGGGCACTGTGCTGCATTGCAGCCTGCAGAGACGTTTCCCAGCTGCCCTGAGCACCCCAGGAAAGAGCTGTACTCCCTCACTGCAGCCTGGCAGCATGCCTGCTTCCTTGGTCACAAAGCCAGGCAAGCCAAGTGTTTCCCCAAGGGAAGATTTCACATCCAAAACACTTCCCAAATGCTTCCACCCTCCAGGAGGTGGCTGGTGCAGCCCTTGCTATGCTGTGACCCTGCCATGCCTGGACAGCAGCAGCATCGCCAGGCTCTTCCCAGGTGAAGGGAATCAGCCTCAGCGCTTAGTCCCTGCAGCTTTTATTACTGCAAAATCTCTCCCAGCTGCTTGATGTACTTTCAGCTGGTGACAGTATGTCCCCTGTCCACCTCCAAACTCTTCCCTAGAGCCCAGCCACTTCCAGTCCTTCTGCAGAGCAGGGACCTGTGTTGTGACACCTGAGGAGCTTATACCATCTGGGGTGTCTATGTGGCACCCCACCCCTGCCTGCCTCAGTGTCACTGCCCTGCCAGCTGCCTGCCCACACAGTCACCCCGGGGCCAAAGAGCCTCCATGACTGGGCATGGCCAGCTGCATCCCTCCACCTGAGATCAGGAATCCCAGGGCTGACCCATCAACTCCCTGTGTCTCATTCACTGGAGTGGCAGCAGGACAGGGATGTGATGCTTTGAGAAGGATTGGGACCGCACCAGACCAAATCATCCCCAGCTGGCTACAGCCTCACAGCTGAGCCACGGGATGAGTTATGCACCGGTCTGTTTTTGTGCTGGGAAACCCAGAAAGGAAGAAGTCAACATCTCGGCGCCAGTGGAGGTTGCTAAGTGACAGCAGAGCTTGTTTCTATCCCGCCACTTACAGCGTGCCTACGCTGCAAAGGAAGTAAGTGAGGAGTAAGGGATGTAAACATGAGTATATTGCCAAAACACTCAACAGAACACAGTTGCCAAACATATACATGAACTGCACGTTTTGGTTGCCAGCAGAGAAATATTTACTACGTGTCAATTTTCCAGCCTTGGAGCATTTTACCTGCAGAGGAGGATTTTGTGTATTTGCAGCACTCATGAATTCGCCAGTTTTCCAGCTGAAATTTATTTCCAGACCAAACTTGTAGCTGCAAGGACAGCTGCAACGAACTATTTCATCCTTACATTGTTTCTAATAGATGGCTTTTGTTTTTCCACCAGGATGTGGCGTTATGCAGCATTTGGGAAGCACAACAGAAAGGCAGGACTGGACAAGGGAGGGATGAAGGCAGCCTTTGTATGAGATCCTGGGGAAGAAAGAAGATGGTTTTGGTAAAATAAAGGGCATACACACAAACCTATGTCGTTGGAATTATGTTGAGAATTGCATACTAAGTTAAAAATAGCCTAAATGCAGCACTGCTGATCCAGTTTAGAAATTTGCCATTGCTAAGCTGGGTGGATAATAGATATCTTTCAAAACAGTGCTCATCACAGAGAAGCTTTAGAAACTAACTGCGTGGGGGCAGGCAGACTTCCATCCAGCTCCAGCTCCAGCCTTGTCTCTCCCATTGCCCATGTGCTGCCTCAAACACACTACAGGAGGAGGAAAACACACTTCAGGAGTGACAGGGTGCCGAGCAACAGAGGGCACCTACCCACAGTGGCAGCCTTTATCTGAGGCAGGGAGCAGGCCAGCCCTGCTCTCCTGTGCCTGGGAACCATCAAAAGCACTTATTAAAAAAAGCATCTGCTCCCTCTGCATAGAAGCAGGCCAGCCCAGGGAGAAAGTAGGGCAGAGATTTGTCCCTCTATGTGAAGGGGAGTAAAGCAGGTGGCACGGGAGAAGGGATCTGAGGAGTGGTTCCCAAAGTAGAACCTGCTGGAAAATTAAAATTAAAATACAGGCACAGAGGGCCCAGTCAGAGGGACATGTTCACTGTCAGCATGCTTGACATAGGGTCTCCTGGGCACTAACAGCCCCATCTCCTGCATCAGTGAAGTGGCCATGGTCCCCACTGGTTTAGGGCCCCCACCGGTTTAGGGTCCTCACCAGGGTGGGAGCCCTTGGGATGTGCTTTCCATGGCCCCGTGGAGCTGGTGAACTGCAAACTCTCAGGCTCGTGCACCCTCTCGCTTTGCTTTCTAAGTGAAGGAGGATTTCCCAGATGGAGGAGAGCTGGGTCCTTCTGCTGAGGAAGGAGAGGCTGATGAGGGGCACAACATCACCCCACATCCCTGTGGGAGAGGGTGCATGGGCTGCAAAGCTGGGAGATGGCTCCAAGACACGGCTGCTATTGCCTCCATAGTAAAGGCTAGGTGAGATCCCTCCCTGAGCTACTTCTGGTGTGTTGTTATCTCCCTGGGCTGTGGAAAGGTGCCTGTGGAGGGTTTGCTTTGGGAAGCAGCTGCCAGAAAGATGTCCTGGCTAAGGCTGCCAGTGGCAGAAGGGAGCAGGGAGTGAGGGTACAGGATCAGTGGCAAAGTATCAAAGTGCCTGAGCAGGTTTCCAACTTGCTGTCTGCAAGCTGATCCATGGTACCATGTCTCAGACTCATTTTGGTACCAGCTGTTGCAGGGGAGAAAGACAAGCCCCCCCAAAATAGCTTCTGATGAATGTATGAACACCAGCGGGTCTCTTGCTCTGTAACCAGCCAGGACACACAGGTCAGGTCTTTGACTAAACTTCTCAGGGAGAGACAAAAGGAGGTGTTTAGGCTGGAAGGGGGTGCTGTGGGAACAGCCCAATGGGTATTTTCCTGCTGCCTTTTCATCCTGCAGGAAGGCTGACCTGCACCAGCTGGGTGAGCACTTTGGAGTGGCCAGGGGACCAAGCCCAGGGCTGGGTCCCTGCTGGCCCAGGGGAGAGAAGGTTTGGGGTCTCAGGGTGTTACAGGTCTCAGTTCAGTGGTGATAGCTGGAGAGACGCAGAAGAGTGAAAACATAGTGGGGTCCAGTTTGGAGAGGGCAAGTGGTGAGGGGGCAGCAGTGCTTAAGGGGCAGCTGCCTGTCCCCAGGACATATCCTTGAGGTGCAGAGGTGACTGTACCTTTTCCAGGGTGTGGGTGCTTCAGAAATTAGCCCTAGAAAAGCACTGCAGGCCTCAGAGCAGCCCTGAGCACTTTATTCTCACAGCCCACCCACACATATCCACGACCAGGCTTGGGGCAGTGCTGGGCTCTGCAGAGACACCAGGGATGCTGGAGAGGCAGAGAGAGGCAGCATCAGAAGGAAGGCACTGTGCTGGAGAGGAAAGAGATGGTTGGAGGGATGTTTTTCCCACAGTGGGGAAACAATAGGGACAGACCCAAATCCACAGTCCTGCCAGTCCCACAGCACCTTCCTCCCCTCACCAGCTCAACGCTGTCCCTTGGGCTGCACAGCCCTCCGAAGTCCTGGACCCCTTCCTGGGGAGCCACGCTGCAGGAAACACCTTCCCATGCCAGTTCATCCCTCAGGCAGACCCAGGCCAGCACATGCCCCTCAAGGGTGGCAGTCCCAGCCACGGGCACCCCTCTGCTGAGGGGCCAAGGCACCCACATGAGGAGCACTCTCTGAAGCAGCGTCTCAGCCTGTCCTGAGGAGCCTCTCTCAGAGGATCTTGACAGCCTGCAGCATGTCTGCCAGCACGTATGAGCTGTCCCAGGGGCGCCCTGGCTGCCGCAGGGCCCCCTCCAGTGCCCGGGCACGCGCCCCCAGCTCCGCAGGGTCCCGCCGGCCCTCGGGGCTGGGCTGGCAGAACAGGATCTCGTTGACCTCCCCTTCGATGCGACGCGTGTAGAGCAGTGGGAAGACATCCCTGAGGGTGGCCAGGACAGATTCCTTCAGCCGGGCATCACGGCACACCAGGTTGAGCACAAAGATTCCTGCAGCAGGAGGAGAGGGGTGGGAGTTCAGCCTGTGTACACCACCCTGCTCCCTGTGGGAACACAGCTGAATCGGTGCCACCACAGTGCAAATGTCTCCCCCATGGCAGCACGAGGAGTACCAGCATCCCCCTGGTACCCTTGGCCCAGCTCCATGTCCCTGCTGCCACATGGGTCGTGGGTGGCCACGATCTGTTCTCAGGTACCGCCTACACCCTCTGCTCCCAGCAACCCTTCCTGGCCCCCTGGGATGTCTCAGCCTGCCTGACCCAGCAGTGCTGCAGGTCACCTGCTCCAGCCTCCTGGCACAACACCCAGCGAAACACTCGGATCCAGGACCCACCAGGAGAAGCAGATGCCACGCAGCAATGCTGTCTGTGGCCACTATTCTCCAGGATGAGAAACGGTGGCACAGCCCCAGCTCCACACAGAGCCAGCCAGCCTGGCCATGGGGACATAGCCAGATCTCCCCTCCTACCTTCTGGCTTGAGGATGGTTTTAACTTTCTGCAGGAAGGGCTTTTCCACAAAGGCTGGGGGTGGGCAGCTCATCCCCACTGTGAGGTCTTTGCTGTCCACGTCGAACATGATGGCATCATACTGGGCTGGGGCTGCAGGAGGAAGCACAGAGAGTTGTTATCCCATGGACAGAGGTGAACCACACATGATAGGGAGGCAACAAATGGGATGGTCCAGACATCCCCTCTGCCATGTTATGGGTCTTTTCTCTCTCCTGGGGTTTCTCTTTCCAAATGAAACCCAAAGCAGCAGCCCTTGGTGCTGAGGGAGGCAGCAAATCTAAGGTCCCTTGCACACTAGGCAAGGACAGGCTGTGAGCTGCAGAGACCTGGTGAGGCTGGAGACTGTGACACGTGGCAGGAGATGGGCAGGGATGGGAAGCAGGGGGTGAAAACAGCCCAGGACCTCAATCCTCAGCATGTCACCCACCAGACTTGATGGGATACCCAGAATGCTCCCCAAGAAGGCACCTTCAGCCGCCAGCTTGGCCACGTAGTCCAGGCCATCGGAGATGTGCACTTGCATCCGGTCACCCTGGGAGAAGCCGAACCAGTGCGTCGCCACCTCCAGCATGGAGGGGTCAATCTCCACCACGGCCACGTGGGCCTGTGAGAAGTAGTCATGGATGAAGAGGGGCAGGCTGCCACCGCCAAGCCCCACCACCAGCACTGCCAGCGAGGCTCCTGCCAATGGAGAACACCCAGTGAGCCACCAGGATGCCCGGCTCCCACTGCTCATCCCACCCGCCGTCCACAAACCGCTTAGGGAAGGGTGCATGGGGCCAGAAAAACCATTCCCCAAGGAGCTGGGGTGTAGGGACACAGCACCTGCCCCCAGCACAGCCTCTCACTGCTGGCCTTGTCACCTGGGAGGGGGTCAGGGCCCCCCAGCAGGCAGAGCCCTGCGACCATGGCCTTGTGGTGCTCACAGCACAGGTAGCTCTTGTCAATGGCTGCAGGTGGCTCAGCAGGGCTGGGTTTCTTCTTGTCCTTCCTCCGTTTCTTCTGGCCTGAATGACAGGAGATACCAGCTGGTAAGGCAAGGTGGGAGACAGAGGTGCCTTCTGGGGACTAGCCACCCCCAGCCCTGCCCCACCCACAGTGCTAAACCGCTCCCAGAGCTGCTCTGGGACCAGGCAGGCAGGTCTCAGCAGGACTTTAACCTTCCTCCTCAATCTCATCTCTGTCACCCCCAAAAAAATCAGCCTTGGCCCCTGCCCCTTCCTGGCTGCCCCAGGTACCTGGGAGAGGTCTGGGAGCCAGGAGCCGGGCCTCCGACTGCACCACGTTCCTGTTGCAGAGGAAGATGAGGCGGCGGAAGTAGCAGGTGCCGTCTCCCTTCACGTCCTCCACCACGTACTCCCCGCTCAGGGGGCTGGTGTCCCGGTGCCGCACCGCCCGCACCCCGATGTCCCCTCCCACGGACAGGAAAGGCACCTGCAGGAAGGACAGTGACTGGTGTGAGGAAGGAAAGACTACAAAAGCAGAGCCTGGCATTCCCACTGTCCTGACTATGGCTACGGAGCCATGACGAAGTGGACACAAGGCAGGAGCAGTGGGATGCCAGAGGAGAGCTGAGGACCTGCACTGGCTTCACTCCCATCCATGTGTTGGGGGTAGAGGGAGCAAACACCTCATGACTTCCTGCAAGAGGTCAGGTTTGGGGAGTTGGGGAGGAAGGAGGAGACAGGATGAGCAGAAGTTAAAGCCAGGATTAAGAAGAGGCTGCTCTCAGGGTTTCGGGATGCCCGGTTTTCTTGGGATGCTGGGTTTTTGAGGGGAAGGATTTCACACTGAATCTGCCTTCAAGCAAAGGTAGACAGCTGGAAGGAAAACCAGGAAGAGCTACACCTAAAGCCAGTCTCCTGCCCACCAAGGCAGCCAGCTCACACCTTGCAGCTTGGTCTCCCTTGGAGAAGAGGGATTCACTGCTGGAAAAGAACCAGCCTGGCCCCGGTTTTGGGGAAGCCAATCCAGGGGTTTGGGCAGTGGGGGCTCACCTGCTGCCGGGCAGGGAGGCCTGGCGGGGCCAGCTCCATCACCTTCCCTGACAGCTCTGCCTGGATGCCAGCCATGCCCTCGTAGTGCTGCTCCCTGTGAAGGGCCACGGTGACGAGGCGCCCAAAGCCCGCACTGGTGGCCAGCTGCCTCCGTCCCTCCTCCGTGCCAAAGAGCCACTCGGTTTCTCTGCCCTGTGGAACTGCAGAAGGGGATGCCATCAGCCTGGGCTGCTCCTGGTCCCAGGGGCAACCACCCCAACCTCCAAGGGAGGAGCCACAGGGAATGGCAAGACATAAGGAGGTACCACTGTGTGACTAGAGCCGTGCACTGCAACCACCAAGAGAGCCAGGAGCTCCCCTGTTTTGAGCAGGCTCATGCAGGAGGCTGGAAAAGCCATGTCTCATTAGAAGGGGTGTCCAACAGCCTCATGACCTGTCTCCAGGCTGTGCTAAGCCCCAGCTTTGCAGGTGTGCAGAGGGGGAACAGCGCCACTGGCAGAGCCTGACACGTCTCTGTGAGGTGCAAGCACAAAAGCCAAGTGCAGCCCCAGCAGCCCAGCACTGCAAGTCGGGACACCCACACAGAGCAGAGACGCCTTCCCAGCTGCATTGCTGCACCCTGGCTTCATGCAGCAACGTGCTATGGTGGCTGTCACCAGCATCAAGGCAGGAATCACCCCCTTGGAGGCAGGACAGGCAGCGTCCCTCTGCTGTGAGATGCAGCCAGCAAGCTCTGTGTCAGGTCTCTGCTTGCGCCACCAGGCAAACACGTCCCACCACAAAGCCAGGACTAAAACAACAACCGAACCCCCCACAGGTGGGTTATTTCCCTCTCCAGTCCCAAACTCAACAGGGCCTGAAGGGCTGGCCATTTGCAGCTCCTGGCCAGAGCACCATCTCGTTGCAGGCAGGACAGGCTGTACTCACTGATGAAGATGGCAAAGCGATTTTCCCGGGAAGGTTTCACCGAGGGGCTGTCAACCACATGGAGTGTGTAGCGAGGCTTCCCACTCTCCTTGTCACACAGATCCAGGGAAACCTGTTCCCTGCAGGGGGTTTTGCTCAGCTGGCTGCAGAGCAGGGCGTAATGCTGCCTGTCCTTCACCGCTGCCACCAGCCGCTCCACGCTCTCCACCCGCATCGGCTTCTCCTGCTCCTCGGGGCAGATCTCCAGGATCTGTGGTGCCGAGCCAGGGATCTTCCTGAATTTTGTCATGACATAGACAAAGACTGGTAGGACAAACTGCTGGTTGTCCCCACTGCCGGCCACCTGATGGACACGCACGACCCAGCCTTCCTGGGAGAAGTATTCCACTGCTTTCTTCAGCACATGGGCTTGAGCCAAGGACACACAGAGGTAGCGCCCTCCCACCTGCAGGACCCGGCTGATCTCGGCAAACATCTGGTCCACCTTGGCCAGAGTGGCCTCTTCTTCATCAGTAAGGAGGGCATCCAGCGTGCCTTTGTCCAGGACCACCTGGAAGTGGGCGTCAGGGAAGTCCATCTGAAGCATGTCCATGAGCAGGTAGCTCATCTTTGGCCTCCTGCTCCCGCTCCGCTCCTGCATCTGACGGATCACGGCGTCGCTGATGTCGATGTTCACGATGTCCTCGCACATTCCCACGTCGTACATCTGCTCGCTCAGCTCCGAGTTCCCACAGCCCACCACGAGAACCTGGGGCAAGGCACAAGAGCAGTGGGATGGTGAGAAACCCCTGGAAACGTGCCCTCAAAGCACTTCATGAGCAAATATCAGCCACGGCTACGCGCCCTCATGAAAACCACACCCAGAGAACCTGCAAAATCACTGTCCGGGCCCTAAGACAACATTTCCATAGAGAAAAGTCACATGGGCACAGAAGCAATGGATCTGCTGCATCTCCTCTGGGAACGATCTGCGTGTTTTACCCTCCAGAGCTCCCCAGACCAAAGCAACCCAGGGGTCTCTCCTGTGCTCTTACTGTGGCACACTGGGGGCTTCACATCATCTGTGTCAACACACAATGGCAATTTACGGTGGGACAGAGAAGCACAGAACTCACACATCGAATCACACAGAATCAATTACATTGGAAAAGATATCTGAGATCATCGAGTCCAACCTGTGACCCAAAACCACCACATCAACTAAACCATGGCACTAAGTGCCACATTCAGTCTTTTCTTAAACACCTCCTGGGACAGTGACTCCACCACCTCTCTGGGCAGTCCATTCCAATGTCTAAGCACCCTTTGTGTGAAGAAATTCTTGCTAATGTTCAACATAAACCTCCCCTGTACAGCTTGAGACTGCATCCTCTCGTCCTGTCGCTGCTTGCTTGGGAGAAGAGCCCAACCTTCACGTGGCTACAACCTCATTTCAGGGAGCTGTAGAGTGATAAGGTCACCCTTGAGCGTCCTCTTCCCCATGCTAAACAACCCCAGAAGGAGTCCCGGGGAGACTCGGCCCGGGCACAGGGCGCTGGGTACGCACGGGGCTCACCTTGTCGCGGGGCCGCACATACTTGTGCAGGACGGGGCAGAGCTCCGGGAAGGCCCCGTACCACTCGAAGGCGCGCTGCCCGCGCTGCCGGAAGAAGCGGTCCCAGTACCGTGCGGAGCCGAACTCCGCGGGGCTGCGGGGCAGCAGCTCCATGGCCGGGCACGTTCGGCCCCGCTCCCGCCCCGCTCCGGCCCCACGTGGCCCCGCTCTGACCGCTTCCGGGTCTGCGGCGCGCGCGAGGGCGGTGGACTCGCCACCCATTGGCTGCCTCTCCCCCGGCGCTTCCCATTGGCCAGCGGGAGCGCGCGGCAGGAGCGCGCAGCGGCCCCGGCGCGCCCCCGCCCGTTCCCGTTCCCGGTTCCCTGGGGCGCACGGGCCGGCCCGGTCGCGGCACTCTGCTCAAAATCTCCTGGCAGAAAGGGCGACAGGGACGGAGCGGGCCGGCGCCGCCCCCGAGGCACAAACGTGCGGCTCCAGCAGCCCGGACCCGCCGGGCCCCGCGGCGCTGCCGCAGCGACAGAAACAGGGCGGAAAGAAGTACCGATGGGTTCTAAAGGAGCAGCTTTAATGGCAGCCCGCAGCAGAACAAAGCTCTCCCGGGGCTGTGCGTGACATGGACATGCAGGGGGCTTGGAGGGGATGATCTCCAGAGGTCCCTTCAAGCCCTAACAATTCTGCGATCTATGGACACGGGGTGCCTGCAGCCCGGGGCATTAGCTGGGACCAGAGTGGCGCTCTGTCGAGTTGCTCTGAAGAAAGAAGGCAGAGAGCTCGCTCAGTGCTCTGTATCGGTGTGAGATGGAGTTCTTCACTGCCTTGGGCAGCTCAGCGTAGCTGCAGGGTACAGAAAACACAAGTCTCAGCAGCAGAGACACTTCAGGATATGTCCCCTAGTCACCAAGAGCTCCCCCTCTGCTCACTGCCTCCCTGCTTGGCTCAGCAGGCATCTGTAGTGACATGCTGGCAGAGCCAACAACCCCCATCCTGATCCAGGGGTTCCCTGTAATGCACCACATTCAGATCCAGGAGAGGTTTTCTCCCTGATGCCCCTCCCTGCAAGCAAGTTCCTCTTGACACCTTCGCCCCTGGCTTGCCCTACATAAAGAGCTGTAGTTAAACACCACTTACGTCTGGTTGTAGCCATCTGGCTGAAAGCAGGGATCCCAGCCAAAATCCCGAGGGCCTCTGGGCTCCACAATCAGCCCCTGCCATAAGAAAGCAAAAAGGGCCCCTTAAGCTGTGGTTTCACAGCAATTCCCCTGCAGCCACATTTCAAACACAGGCTGAGGGGCTGCACACAGCCACAGACCCCACTGCAGCCCCCACAGGCTCTGCACAGTGCTGTCTGTGCTCCTTCTCAGCACCTCCCCGGGGTGTGACAAAATCGGCAGCCCCAAACTCACGCTGCCCTATGTTGGCAGGGCCTTTACCCCTCCAAATAACAGAGCTAACAACTGCACTCAAATACAGCCCTGTCAGAGGGAGATGAGGGGCTGAAGAGACCAAGGTAACATGCAGAGCTCAGCAAGTCCCACTGGAGAAAGGGATGCAGCGCCACCACCCTCTCTCTCCCTCAGCCTGTTCCCAACACTGAGAAGCTCCGAGGGCGTTCAGTGACCCAGGGGCCACTAAAATTGTCCTCAGCAGAGCCAGTGCTGTCACACATCACATCCCAGCCCTCCTCCCCCTGCATGTTCCCTTTCCCAGCCACACCACCTACGTGGGTCTGGCCCTTGAACAGCCTCACAGGCTCCTCGGGGTTCCCACTGCTGAAGGCGAAGGTACAGAGGGCGTAGGCAGACTTGTCTTCAAACCCAGCCAGCAGCTTGTACAGGCCTGAGAGAGACACAGAGAGGATCCCGGCGTTACTGCCGCTCCCTCGGAGCGCAACACACCCCCTAGGGACGGCTCGAGGGAGCTTTCCGCGCTGCATTCCCCACCGCATTCCCAGCCACCGCGGAGAGGAAGAACTGCAAGAGGTGACAAAGCTCAAGCACAGGGATGCACTTGGCGGGATCCCTCCTATGACTGAAGCCAGAGCCTCAGACCTCACAGTGTGAGTTGCAGGGCCTCGCTACGATTTGGGGAGAGGAAGCCAAAATGCAGCACCAGAGAGGACTAAACCCACTCTGAATTAGAGTGATTAATGCTCATGTTAATGGGATTAACACTGAACTGTGGGATCAAGGCAGTCACTGCACACCAGGGGAGGGGAGGGGAGCATTAGTGGAGAGAGGTTTGCACTGAGGCAATGGGGAGCAGCAGGTCTGTCAGGTCACACTGATGACAATCAAGAAGTTCCCACAAGCCCTGCCACCAGCCTGCAGAGGCAGGAATCTGGGAATCCAGGGATAAAGCTGCTGGGGAAAACAACATCCCAGGAAGGAGGGCAGAGAACAGGCTCCAGGAGAGAATGTGAAGAGACAGAGCTGGACAGGCAGGAAAGGGAACCAGAAATGAAACAGGCAGTGTGGTGGGCAGGCAGGCTGGGCAAACCCAGCATGGACAGGGTTCCACTTCAGGGGAAAAGGAGCAAGTTACAAGCAGAGCAGTGACACGAGAGCAGTACCTTCTGGCTTCAGTTTCTCCAGGAACCATTTTCTGAAGAAGAAGGAGAGAGGGAAGATTAATTTTTGCTGTTATCTCTCAGAAATACAGGTATCCTTGAGACATTTGCATACATTTGCATAGCCCCTTGAATCCCTCTTCAATGTGCTCAGATCACCTCAGGACTACTTACCAGTAAGGGCAGACTTAGCTCTTAAAGTGAACAGGACACAGTGAAAACAGCAGTGGAGTATTTAATTTAAAGCAGTCCTGGGGTCTATGTAAATAACCCAGTGCTCACTCCTGAGCCATGCCAAAATACATTTCTCAACACAAACTGTTCACATTTTACACCCAGCTGTAGTGCTGACTTGGTCACAGCCTCAAGCCTGCCAGAGTTCAAGAAGTGTTTGAACAAGGCTCTCAGACACATGGTGGGATTCCTGGAGTTGTCCTGCACAGGGCCAGGAGTTGGACTTGAGGATCCTTGCGGGCCCTTCCAACTCAGGATATTGTATGATTCTATTCTATAACCTAAAGCTTTTATGTCTGCTTAGCACAGCAGAGATAGTTTGGAAGAATTAATCACACTAACAGTTAATTCCAGGAGATGAGGCAGTATTTCACTGCAGAAGCTCCACTGTAATGCAATAACTTTTTTATCTGCTGGATTTAAGCAGTTCCTATGAGAACCTACAGACACTCATCCCAGAATCCTGCTGAAAGGCCTGGTGCCTTCATTACACAGACCCCACTGTGTGGACAGGTTCCCAAGCTCACCATAGGCTGGGAGCCAGAGCCAACAATCCAGGTCTGTCTGTCTCATCCCACTCCGTGACTTACAGCAGGGCTCAAGGAGTTAAGTCCAGCCCCTGGGGTGCAGGATGAAGATCAGGACACAGACCAGGAATCACCTCCCTGACCCTACTGCTCCTGGCACACAGAGAATCCTCCACTGTGCCCACCCTGCCAGCCTGTGCTCCTAACTCTGGCACACAAAAGAGAAAGCAACTTCCCTCCTACTTACATGTAGGGTCCTGGAAGGCCCCCCAGGGCATTGAAGCACAAGCAGGTGTCCTCTACTATAACAGGTCCCTGAACCTACAGCAAAAGCCCAAGAGGAGGAAACATTAGCCCTAGAGGAAAGTCACTGCTTCCAAACCTATTTCCTTGCTCTGTCCTATCCTCACATTTCCACTTAGCCTCAAATGAAACTTTGACCTTAAAGGCAACACACACCAGACAGACACAATCCAACCCAAGCTCTCCCCAGGCAGGCCAGAGTGGCTGAGGAACAGTAGAGAAGGTTTCACATGGAGGAAAACAAGCTGAGGTGAACACCCCCTACCCTCCTGAGGGATGGGAATGGCAGGACAAGGAAAGGGAAAGCCTGTATCCTGGAGGCAAGCCTGCATTTCTCTTGAGTCCCAGCTCTCACTCGGTTCTTTTAAGACACCCATCCCAGAGACAGCTCTGGAAGCTCAAAATGACAGCAAATGTTGTGTCCTGCAGCCACAGGGGCTGGACTGAAGGAGCTGCCATGTCCTCCTGCTGCTCCAGGGACACAGGAGACCAGAGGAGCCACAGCGGGGCTGCCAAAACACCGTGTCACCAGTGAGAATTCACCATCACCCCGCCCAAACCGGGGCGACGGGAGTGCAGTCAGGCCAGGCCAGGCGAGGCTGGATGTGCCCTTGGCTTCCCTCGGGGTCGGTTTGGATGCCCCAACCTTCCTGTCTGGGGTCCCTCTGGGAAAAGCGAGAGAGCAAAGGAGGGACCTGCCGGGCGGCTTCACGGCACTTCTGCACGGAGATCTCGTCTGGCTCCCCCTGGTACTCGGGCACTGCGGACACAGGGATCGGTGATGAGGAGACAGCCGGGACGAAACGAACCGCCGCGTCCCGCCGGTCCCGCCAACAACTCACGGTCAATCTTCTTCGCCACCAGCGTGTAGGGAGAGGAGTCTCCGAGGATCTGCGTGACCTGCAGAGGGAGAAGAGAAGGAGTAGGGAGGGAGAAGGGAGGCGAACCCGCCCGCAGCTCCGGTCCCGCCGCCCCCCCACCTCCTCCAGCTTCTTGGCGTTGCCAGTCACGAACACGACACTCCGCCGGGCGGGCGCCGCCATGCTGACCCCGCGCGCGGCCGCCGCGCGCGCCCGGCCGCCAATCAGCTCCCGTGGCCGCGCCGCGCCCCTCAGCGCCCAGCCAATGGGAAAGGCGTCTGCCCCGCGCCCCCGCAGCGCTCAGCCAATGGGAACGGCGCTCACCTGTGCGAGGCGGGAACTGCCAGCCCTCCGGGGGCGGGCACGGGGCCGGGACGGAGGGTCTCGCGAGAGGCGCGCAGAGGACGGAGCGGGTCGCCATGGCGACCTTCCCCCTCACGGCCCTGGTCCTTGTTTACAGCCCCGGCGTTTGGCAGCCGCGGCCGGAGGATCCCCGTGCCTGTTTTCCCTGAAGTAGAACCACATTGTTCGTTGGAGGAATCGGGCAGTGCGTTGTGCGCCAAGCGCTGCTGCTGTTCACCCCCACGACCTCTGGCGCGTCTCTGCGCTGACATCTGGTTTCGTGTGTCGGGGCGATCAAGTTCTGTCGCTGTTGCGTTTGCTGATGGTGGTGCCTCTCACAGCCAGAGCGGGTGCCTTGGGAAGGTCTGTGCTCAGGACAACCTCAGTGCGGAGTGACTCGAGCCTCAAACCACACCCGACACTGGCACCTCATGGCAGTGCAGTGATGGCTTTGGTTGAGGCAGCTTTCCCTGCCCTGCATCTCCGGTAAATGCAGGGCCACCTGGACTCGGGAGGCAAGAGGTGTCCGTGGGGCCGGTATGGAGCCCTAGAGGACAGGTCAGTGCAGTCCAGCACTTGTGGGGAGCAGTACCCTGGCAAGCAGCAGCCGGGTCCTGGGAGCTCTCCCACCGTGGTACCCAGGCCCCTCCTCACCACCAGCCCCCCCAAAAGCCCCTGCTTTGCAAGGGGACTCCACAGGAGGGAGTCCCCCTGGGCTGCCCAGCTGCCAGAGACGTGAGATCTCTCCCCACCTGTGTCACATCCCTGCAGCCCCCCTGCCCTCAGGCATGGGCAGCCCAGGGTCTCACCACACAGGTCACACCTGCAAGCCTGGGAGGAGGAATGCACAGCTACAGCCAGAAGACGCCATTCCCTGTACAAAAGCAACCATGTGGAAAACAGCAGCTGACGGTCTGTCTTCTGCACTGTGAGGGAATGGATAAAACAGACCCAATGCTTGGGTGAAGGAGTTGTTTTTGTTGTAGAATCTCCTTCATAATGTCTTCCAAGTGAAAACCAACCCTCAAGCTTGCAGACACTGCTGGAAACAATAACTCTTTCTGCTCACTGCAGTTCTCCCTGCCACCAGTCCAGCATGGGACAGCACAGGCTGCAATATGAAGACCACAGTATCAGAGGAGCACAAGGAGGACTGCTCAGTACCACCCCAAGACCAGACATTTCCAATGGTCTTTCCAGCCTTGGGAAAAAAAAAATCTATAAAAGTTGTTTAGTAAGTTCTGTTACTGTGAAGCTTCTGACCAGGACCGTTGGTTTGCTGCTGGGAGTGCCTCTCACAGCCAGAGCTGGTCCTTTGGGAAGATCTGTGCTCGGGACAACCCCAGCATGGAGTGACTTGAACCTAAAACAGTTCTGGCAACTCAAGGAGGTGCAATGATGGCCTTGGTTGTGGCAGCTTTCCCTGCCCTGCATCTCAGGTACAACCGTTTGCACCCCGGCCTCCTGGCAATGCTGCAAAATCTCTCTAGCAAAGAGTCAAGGAATTCCATCTTTCCCTGAGCAAGAGCCTGCTGCCTGCACTTGGCTTGGTCCAGTCTTCATCCCATCAGCACCCACTTTCCAAGGCCCTCAGCCCAGTATTAAAGCCACAGTTTGCCTTCAGCAAGGAACTTCAAAACCCCTTCTCTTGCCCAGAGCTGGTGCCAGTAGGGATCTGAAGTCCTCATACACTCCTGAGGCACCAAGGTCCTGATGTGGGTGGCAGTTGCAGCAGCAAAGGCAAGACAGGGCCAAGAGAGAAAGGCAGAGGCACTGGCAGGACTCTCCAGCAGCAAGAGTAAATGAACTCACTTCCCAGTTGGCAGGACATGGTACTCAACAGTTCAGCAAGATCTGCAGCCCCCTGGAGACAGACACAGTCCCTTCTTCATCCACGTTCTTGATCCCTCGCACTCAGAGAGTAGCCAAAGACACAAGCAGGATGATTTTTGTCTCTTCCACTGGGTGCATGATCTTAAAACCAGCCTATACTTGAGGAGGAAAAACCCAGCTTGGCTTTCTGGTTCCCACCCGGAGAGATCAGGGCTCACAGAGGGGAAAAGCCCTGTTTATATTCCAGCTGGGCAAGCAGAGCTTGTAATCACATCCAGCCCTCCAGCCTGCTGTGCTCACTCTTAATCCCCTTCCCTGCATGGGGCAGCACCACGACTCAGGTGGAAACTGTGTACAAGGTCCTGGGGGCAGGTTCACAAGGGGAACTGGGACACAGCACTGGGAATTCTCTGGGGCACCATTTCCCCTCTCCAGTATGATTTCAAACATGTGCTAAGCAGGACAACTCTTCTTTCATCAGAAAAGAGCAAAGAGAGAACCAGGAGAGCTTGATCTTAGCTCAGCTAAAGTCACAGGCTCAGGGCTGGAAAGAACAAGGGTCCCAAAAATAAAGGGCTGACAGAAATGCCACCAACACCTGAGACCAAGGCTGGAGACAGCCAAAACCCAACAGTCCCACCCATGAATGGAGGAGTTCAGCTCCTGTTTATCCCAGCACAGGGACCCCTACAGCTCCCAAAACACCCCAGCACATGTCTGAGAACAACCCCCATCCCACTGGATCACAAAGAAGCAAAATGGGCTGGCATTGGGACTGGGACCACAACATCGAGGAAAGGGCTCTGAATATGAAGTGGGCTCATTGCCTATGCACTGGTTTCAGGAGAGCTGCTCTTCTCCTGCTGTGTCTGTATATAATGGTGCTTACTGCTGGGCTCTACACACACTTCTTGCTTTTGGTTAAGAAAACACAGAAATGGCCCATTCCCAGGGACTCCCAGCCGTGGAGAGCCCTGAATGTCCTCCAAAACTTTATCAGATGTGCAGAAACTCCACATGTACAGTCAAAAATAGGTTTACTGGAATGTCTTTAGTCACAGCTGTAAGCAGCAATACTGAAAACACTGAGCTTGTGCATTCCCATGGCAGGACCAGAAAGTCTTCTGGATTGTAAAACCGAATTTCTTTTTTTTCTCCTTTTTTTTTTTAACACGAGAGAAACAACACCCTTGCAGTTCTCCACAGAAGAGCCAGTTTCCTGTAATATATTGGTATGTTTCTCTTCAGACATTTATCCCCTCTTTTTCTCTGATCAAAGGACAGAGTCCCCTCTGCCTTCCACAGCAGGGAGCTTCTTGAACAGTATTATTATTAATATTACAACTCAACCATATATACAGATAGATTGTAGTGGCAAGTAGCCAGCTCCAAACCAGAGACCCAGAGTTCCCCAAAACAGGCGATTTGGGATCTGAATCTTCTGTTATAAAAAATAAGTCTGACGGGAGGAACAGGTACTCGACCGGAAAAGGGCTGTTTGGCAGTTCCTAAAGCGCTCCGTTAGAACTGGCCGCTTGCCACCTCCTCCTGCTCCTTGCTCCCGGGAGAAAAACAACTTCAAAGCTATATACAGATATCTCACTTAAATTACACAGCAGTTTGGATATCCCAGAGGCTGCTCCAGCGAAGCCTCCAGCTGCCCCGTCAGGAACGGTACTTCAGGACTATGGGTACTGGAAAACACAAAGGAACAAGCTCTCACCACACACCCTCATGTGCACACCCGGCCCTGCCAGGGAGCCCCCCCGTTTCTGTAGCGACAAACACTGAGCAGCTGCGAGCAGAAGTGTGTTCCCAACCTCAAGCTAAAGCAATCTGCTGCCTGCACACACACTAGACAACATATCCTGCCACCTTCATCTCCTTCCAGCTTCCTAAAATTAAACCAGATGGGATTTTCCATCAGTCTCTCTCTTTCCACCCTGCTGCCAGCTCTGCCTCTCCCTTGCTGCAGGCTGTGTGTCAGAAGGACAACAGGCCGTGAGGGCTTTGCTGAAGGAACATGGACAGTTGCAGAGCTGCCCCCGGCCACCTCAGTGGGAGGAAAACCCTCTAGACTCAGTGGTCCAGAAGGGCTGAGCTGCCATGCTGGGCTGCCTGGATCCCTGGAGCACATCATTCTGCAGAGGGATGAATTACTTCTGCTGGAAGAAACACGCTCTGGTCATTATTAGCTGTTTGGTAGGAAAACCAGTGACATCTTGGCTCTGGGGAGCTCCAGGAAGGGCAGAGGGCAGGGGAAGGGACCAATGGCAAAGCCAAAACAGCTACTTGATGAAAATTAAGCAGCTTAGGGGAAGAGCGTTTGTAGACAGCAGGCTCATGGCAAGATGACTGCTACATGTGGAGATGCCTTTGGAAGACATTGCTTTGGTCTGAAACTTTTCCATTTCCTCCCACCAGCCTTGGCATCAGTCAGTGCCAACCCTGGATCAGTACAAGGTTGGCAGGGCAGTGCTGGCTTTCTCTGGTCAGAGTCAGCAGGACTCGGTCTGAGCCTTGCAGAGAAGGGGCACAGAGTGGCCTACAGACACCACTTAGGATGGCTTAAGGCAGAGTGGGGCCTGATGGAGTGGCTCAAGTGCACTCCCCCAGGGACAGGAGCACCATGGTGTCCCAGCATGGAGTACCATGAATATTTCAATGCCAGACATGGCTGGGGTGATCTGGAGCTACTCACCAATGATCACGAGCAGGAGAATAACCACCACCATCGCTATGATCGCCTTCATCTGCAAGGGGAGCACACAGGCATGTTACACAGGGTGCCTGGGGCACCTGCTTTGACCCAAAAGGACACCTTTGCCTTCCAGCATCTTTTCAGCTGGAAAGCAGAGCTTCTCCATCCCTCCCAGGAGCAGGCAGGTAACCACCCTTCCATAAGCCCACCCCTGCCTGTTCCCGTTCTTGCTCACCTTACAGTCTCGCCACCACATCTGCCTCCGGAGGTGCTTGGCTCTTTTGCTAAAAGCTGCTGCATTGTCTGATAGACTGTCTAGTAAAGGAAAGGAAAGAGGTAGGTGATTCAGTGGTGCACACACAGTCAGAGCACCCACTCTTTCTAACTCCACTGAGTTTTATGCAATTAACTCAGTGTTAGGGGAAAAGACCCAACCACAGTGTGATTCACCAAAGCCCCAGCAGGTGCCAGTGTGACGCCCTTCACCAGAGCACACACAAGACAAGTCGTATGGAATTTGCTCTGCAAGCCAGTGGACAGTGCCAGGAGACAGACCAATCTACCTTTGCTTGAAGGACCTACTAGATCACAGGACACAGATGCCCCCAACCTAACACCTCTGCACAGAGCAGCAGAAGGTGAAGGTGGAAAGAATGTTGACAGAAAGTCTGATCTGCACCCCAAGGCTGGGAAACACCACTCCCAAGAAGGACAGCAATACAAGCCCAGGTCTGTCATTAGATGCTTTCTGAACCGAACCAGGTAACCTGGCCCAGCAACCAGGAAAAGAGGTGGGGAACAGGCCAGCAGAGCTGCATTTGGGATCGCACCTGATTTATCCTGCAGGTCATCCAGCCGCTCGCCTCTCTCGATCACCTTTGTGATGTTCTCCTGCATGACATCGATGACCTCGTCCACCTGGTTCTGGACACTGGGGCAGAGCACAGGCAGCGTGAGGGGCAGAACTGAGCACCGCAGGCTGAGCATCACAGCTCAGAGCTGCCCAGAGCTCACCCACAAAAATGAAAGGGCACAACAGTGGAGAGAGGTCAATGGGATGCTGAGGAAGCCAGAGGCATGGGGTGAGTCTCCAGCAATCTCAGGAAGGGCCAGGGAACACAGGGGGCTCAGAGAGAACACTGGGAAGTCAGCAGAAGGGGTAACCCTCTGTAACACACAGTACAAAAAGGCACTAAGTGCTGTTGGTGGGCACCTCTGCTGCAGAAGAGCTCACAAAGGGGGAAAAAGGTATAAAACCCACACCTTATCTTTCCATATTTCATAGAACCTCACACCACACCTTTGCTTGTTAACTTGGGGTGAAATTAAATCAAAGTGCACTCCCCTCTCTGGAAACTGAATTACTAAATTAAACCCACTCTGCCAGGGGCATCAAGTGGACAGCAAAGGAATGGCTGACATGAACTAAACCAAGCTACAATTCATCTTCTCACAGGTTATGCAACTCTGTGGGTAGTCACTTCAGTGAACAGTAGCCTAAATCACACCCGGAGGGTTATTAAAAATGTATTTATTCACTCCAGGAAAAAAAAAAACACACTGGCAAGAGAGAAGAATTTTCCTGGTGGAAAAATACTGCTACATTCTGGTTTGTATTTTGGAGCTAATACACTTTTATTTTCCTGGAGATAGAAATAAGAATTTCCTTGAGGCCCTGGGGATCCAATACATTGTTTGAGACATACCGTTCCCAAAAAGTCAATGGCAACAGCAGGATCTTGGAGGCAACACTACACACAGGGCAACAAAACAGAAATAGCTCCAGGCCACTCACTCTGCAGCAATCTTAGCTTTGATGGCTTAGGTTGCCTCGATTAAAAACATTTAAGCACTTTAAACATATTGAAATGTATCCAGCAGTACCTAAATATGCAGCACAAACAGGCCACTTCAGCAGCTCTCCACCTTACCCTAAGCTCAGAGCACTTGGAATGAGAGGAACAGCAGATCCTCCCCCATGGCCTGGGAAACTGCAGCCAAGACAGACTGGGAGCAACTGGCCCAAGGCCAGTCAATGGGGCACTGCAGAACCAGGAACAGGGCTCTGTCCTAGCCCCCATGCTTCTAATTAATTAATTAGAGGCATAGGTTCACACTGACCCATTTCTCCTGCCTCCCTCCCAGCTGCCTGCCTCTTACTGAGCACACACTTGTGTCGACGAGGAGCAGCTGCAACAAGCAACAGTGGTCACAATGGAAAAGCATATGCCTTGCTCACATTTATCTACTGTTCCAAGAGCAGGCAAGAAAAGTCATTAAAAGGCTGTTTTCTCCCCAGAAAGCTCTAGGAAGAGCTCCAGATTTTTGAATATGATGGGGTTTCCCATCTTAGCCTTTCAGGTCGAGCTCTGTAGCACCATTGCACTGTGGCCCAGGCAACCCCTCTGAAGCCAATTTCTGAGTCAACAGCCTTCATATGGCACATGCTGGACTCCAGCAGCACACATAAAAATTTGGTTTATTTAGGACAGCACCAGAAAGGAACCTGCCTTCCCTGTGCTGCATCACAGAGTCCGTGGGAGCAGCATCTCTCTTGAACCCACCTACACTGTGCGGCGGCAGCTCCTGCCTTCCACAGTGATGGAGTTCCTTATCTAGAGGGGATAAACACCCTAAACACCTCTCAGCAGGAACCTACCCCGTGCCCAGGAGCCTGTTCTGATCCACGATTTGTTTTTCAAGGTATGAGGTGAGTGGCACAGCTGCCACTGTTGGGAAAACAGTGGTGGCGCTGAGGACACAGCCTGATGCTGTCTGGGAAACATGTGGCAGTGCCCTGTGGAGCAAAGGGTCCACCCCACGCAGCCCTCTGGCCCATCCTTGGGACAGCAGGTGAGGAGGAGGCATGTTCTGCAAGGGGCTTTCCTTACCTCGGCACAAGTCCCAGCTCGGAGTTGCCAGCAACACAACTCCAGCTTGGGGTGAGAGAGGAAAAGCAGAAACATCTGCTACCCCAGATGAGCCAACTTGGCAAAACCTCTGACGCCTTAAACATCGGCTTCACAGGCAGAAGTCTACATTTGCAGTATGTAAATGTTTCTAAAATAATTTACTGGCTTGAAAGTAGAAATTTCCTCCTACAACAGATTTGTAACCAAGTTATCCTGGTACAACTAACAAGTGGGAGCACACGAGGTTATGGTGCATCCAGGAATGTGCAGAGCAATGCAACACCACCTGTATCCTTGCCAGTACAGGTCAGAGCCTGGAGAGATGCTGCTGCAGTCCTGGGACACCCCAAAGTGTTGGAGGCAAAGCAGGCAGGTACCTGACTTCAAGCTGCTGTGGTGCATACCAGCATTTGGGAGAGACCTACGGAGCACAGACCCTTACTGCCCAAGCTGCACCTCAGCATCCCCTCCCTTCTCACTTGAGCTGCTGGCAAAACACCAAGAGCCTTTGCTACCTTCCCAAACCCTAGGCTGGCTGTTAACTGTCCCCAAGAGAACAAAACATTTCACAAGTGGAGAATGGAGGCACAGAGAAATCAAGGCTTATAAACTCCCACAAATGTTGAGGTTTTGAACTTCCATGGAACACAGATGCATTTGAGCAGCCCAATCAATACCTTTTGGCATCTGATGTAAAAGAGAACCCTGGGAAAAAACAACAAAACAAAAACCAGGAGGGAGCTGAAAGATGCCCAGCCTATGCATGAGCCCAGCAGTTTCAGAACAAATTCAAAAATTCCCACTAGTTTGGCATGCTTGAGGCTGGAAACTCAAGAAGAATCAAGAAGAAAATATTTTCTTGCTTTATTTGGCAAAAGGGAACGAATCCTCTAATTCAAAACGTATTTCCTGTCGGGGAGCTACTGGCTTTTGACACATAGACTTCATGTGCTTCACCCCAGGCAGATTTCCAAGAGAAATAAAATAGAATAAATACCTGCCAGGAAAGGGAGAAAGACAAAAGCATAAAATGTCTCCCATGACCCTCCTTCTTACTAGTAACTGCAAACATGATGCTTTTAACAAGGACAGCAAGCACACACTGTAAGAGCAACAGGAGACCCAACGGTGCTCAGCTTGGTTTAGACTCCTCTTTTCTTGTGCTTTGCTGTACCAGAGTGGGAGGAATATGCCTTTCCATTTTGGCCATACTGGTTAGGTACTGAAAACTCCCTGGGCTGGTCAGGGTGTTGGGCTGACAACAGTGCTACTGCATTCTCCAGATGCCATGAACAGGCCATGCACACGCCACAGGATGTGCTGCCCAAGGCTGCTGCTTGTCTCCAGGCTGGCTGTTTACAGCCAGCATGACACGCTTCTGTTTTCCACCCCAGCCATATTAATAGTGCTGTGTATTTTGGTGCAAAGGACACCCAAACGCCCCTCGTTGTGGCAGTAACCCAGGGAAGAGGGAACAGGGTGGAGAGCCAGGGCAGATGGAAGGTACAAAGGCAGGAGGCCAGCACTGCACAGAACTGCCAGAGCCACTGCTCAGCAACAGTGTATCAGCACTGAATCATGCCACAAATCCCTGGCTTTAAGTTGCTGCTTCGTCCCAGCTGTGAGGAAAACAGCAGTCTGTGATTCCCTGAAGCCTTTCAGTCATGGAAAGGATTATTTCCAACAATGATTCCCATAAACATGGTCTCGGTATCACCTCCAAATGAAAGCCTGCGCTGTGGCTGGGGCCCACTGCACAACCAGCCACCTGCCATGAACAGCCAGGCCCTGGGAAGCTGCTGTCAACTCTTGCCTTCAAACCATTCCTCAAACTCTCCCCTTCCTCAGGGCCTGCAGAAAGACAGAGCCACCAAAGCCGAGCCCTGGGGCCAGGGATGCTGGTCACCCCCAGCAGAACAACAAGGGAATCACAGGGACCAAGACCTGGCTCCTGGGATACCTCAGCAGTGTGCTGAGCCTCAGCACCAGCACTAGCAGTCTCCAGAGAGCACAAACATCAGCAATGAAACAAATCAAGCAGTGCAGAAAAGGGGGTGATTTTAGTGGTGCTTTTGAAAAGATGGCCTGTGATTAGATGCTATTTTTCTAAATAAAAGAAGGGCAGGTGGAAGATGAACACCCCACTTCCCCTGAAAAGGCACTAAGAGCTCTCACACACACATTCAGGAAAGGCAAAGAAAGGAGTTCAGCTTTCCCTTACCTCTTGGTAACTTTGGGGAAAAGGATAAAAGCCTATTAAAAGCCGCCTTTCAGTTCCTGCCCACCCCAGGGATGGGAGATCTCAGAGGGAGCCCAAGTGACTCCATGTGGCCTCTCAGTTACCAGAGGAGAGTCCACCCTAACCAAGCAGCTTCCAGACACATCAGGACGAAACACAGCATGGAGGGGACTGACACTTCCTCCTGCCACTGTTGCCGACTGTAATTCACCTCTTTCCCCTCCGAAGTTTGCAGTGTTCCCCACAGCTGAGCCAGCCTTGAGGGTCTCTGCCACCAAACTCCACCCTGAATCAAGACCTTTTACTGCCAAGGACAACTAGGAAAAATTTTCAGCCTTGACCCTCACATTCAACATGTTCCACACCTTTGCTCCCATCACTCTTTCCTCTCCCAAGTCCTCCATCCAGTTTCCTTTTACGCCTGTCTTCACACTTTGATCCTCCAGCCCTGTACAGCTACAGCCTCTCTAGCTTTGCCCAGCTATGCCTCAGCTCTCCAAATGTTCAAATTCCTCCTTAAAATGTCTTTTGCTTACAGTTTTTCAGCAGCTGCCCAACCTTTTCTTTGTTGAAACCAGAGCAAACTGGCTCCCCAAGAGACCAGGCATCGATTCATCGGCACGAGATCAGAAACGTAATAATGAGCTCCATGACGAGAAGCGATGAGTGCATGGCACACGTGCTTATTAAACAAAGCAGTCAGCATTGATGAGAGCAGAAAATAAACACTGTTCTATAATAAATGTTCTAGATACTGAATAGACGTAGCCACTTGCTACCCCAAGGGACATATTCCATTCCAGGTCCACTATCCAGGCAATCTCTGGCAGTGGGCAAGTCTCAGGGGTGTTGGGCATGAGTCACACCACACCTTTGGACCCACCAGTTCCTGGCTGAACGCCTCTTTCATTTTCCTTCCTCTCCACAGGTGCAGTGCCATCCTCTGCCTAAGCCCACGCTCCTGCCTGCCAGGCCAAAACTGTGGGAAGAGAAGAGCTCCTGTTTTTCCCCAGCACACAGGGAAGGCAGAAGATACTGCAATTCCTTTCCAGCAGAGGAGGATGAAGGGGCAGACATTATCCCCTCTCTACCTCATTTACTCCCAGTCAGCCTGGCTGTGCCCTAGAAAGCAGACTTTATCCACTCTGGCTTATTCCAAGGATCAGTTCACCTCTACCAAGTCTCCTCACATGCTGGAGGGCAGACAGACCCCTGAAAACTCAGGGCACAGTGACCTGCCCACTGCCTGTCGTGTATCTTGAGTGCCCTTCGCCCCTGCAGGTAACGTGGCGAGCGGGCACAGACAGGCACTGCCTGATGCTGACACTGGCAGTGAGTCATCCCAGAGCTGTGCTGGCATCTTCCTGGCATGGAAAACATCCCTCACGAAGAGCCACACTCAGGCTGCAAACAAGACCCAGTCTGAACAGCCCAGTCATAAGGCCCCACACAGAGCTCTGTTCTGGCTCCACAGAGACCAGCAAAGGAAACAGGGCAACACAAACCAGGGGGCTGAGAATATCCTCCCACTCTTAATTAAGTACCACCACCTCACCCCTCATAGGAAAGGGCAGGGAAAACTGGAGCCCTGAACAAGCATCATCCATGAAATGACTCCGTGGGAGGAGGATCCAGAGTGTTCACTCCTCCCTTCTTGCCCTAATCCTCCTCCTGTAATGGTTTCCTGTTTTCCAGCTGCTTTGCCCCACTGAGTCACTGCTCATCTCCAGGTCACCTCTATCAGGTTTTTATCTGGGGAAGAGGCCAGAGGACCAGCTGCTGCCCAAAAAACACAGTGCTGGTGCATTCCTGCCCAACTGCTTTCCTGAAACATTGAGGACCATGTTACAGGATGAAGGAAAAAAGCCACAAAACAATAAAAAGTTGTGCTAGTGAAGGCTAAAGTTCAGGGCTCTAGAAAAAGAGCCTCACAAAAGCATGGAACAGCTCACCACCAGAACCCAGCAAGGGCTTCAGAAACTCCACTAAACTACAGTGGATATCATCTTTTCCCTTTGTCTCTGTCAGTGCTCAACTTCTTGACACCTTGCATCAAATTCAGATTTCCTTCAGCTGTGGGCACATAGGGTAGGACATAACAATTAGAAGAAAGCAGGCACAAGGAACATTCCTTCTAAGAACTACACAGAAATACTTTGGTAAGACAGCAGCAGGGGCTCACAGCACTAGAATAAATTATCTGTGTGACACTGAGGAACAACAACTTACTGCCTGATCTTGTCATTCCTGGGTCCAAACCTGGGTCCAGAAGGCCCCCTCCTGCAGGCAGAAAAGATCAGTCAGGATGGAGGATACAATGAAAACATGTTTTTAAACGAGACTCAAAAGATGCACAAGAGAGAACCAACGCCTTGTGGATGAAGGATTGTTTTCATAGCTCCCATGAGTCCCTCCCATGTCTGAGGATACGTGGGACACCCCACCTTACAAAAGGTCACACCTATTAAGATTTAATTCATGCTCAATGCCAAGGCTCTAGGAGATCATCCCAAAGGAATCAAAGGTTTTGATTCCCAGTCCCAGAGCTGCAGGCAGGCAGGACGTGGTATTCCCTACAGCAGCCGTTCAGGAACTCACAAGAAAAAGTCTTCCTCTTCATCTGAGTCTTCCTCCAACAGGTTCCTCTGCAAACACATTAAAAACAATAAGCAACCACCATGTCACACACATTTCCAGCTCTCAGGATGCAATCAGCATCCTCTGCCTGCAGGAAGGCCCTCTCTGCTCAAGGGACAGTCCCCAGCCCTGCCACCAAAAACATCAGCGCCGCCCACAGCCACCCTGCACCATCCCATCCATGCGGGAAGTCAGATCCACACTGGCTTTGGAGGACATGGTTTCTCCAGCCATCTGATAGGAGCAGGTGTAAGCACAAGGAAACACACTGGGCTCCCTGGGCAGGGAAGCAGAGTGGTCTGACAGCTCCTCTGCTCCACTCAGATTTGGTGATCCCATTAGATGGTCCAAAGGCTGATTTTTAAGAGCAATCCCACTGAAGCCTGACAGTTTCAGACAAAGACATTTACTAGAATTTGTTTCTCCTATCAGGGCAGCACAGGTTTTACAAATTGAGCTCAGGGCTCCCTGAAACATCTGTTCAGGGTCAGAAATAGTCAACAGAGGGAAATGCCACACTGAAGGCATGGGCCCAGGGACACAGCGGTGGTCCTTGAGGTACCAACAGCTGCTGCTTCTCCTGTGCACAAATTCAGGCCCCCACCTGCAAGCCTGATGATCTTATTTCAAAGCTCCCCTACATTTCCATCCTTGCCACATTTCCTCAATCAACTTAAGCAACCCGTGGGACCACACAATAGTTCCAGCCGTTGCTTCCCGCAAGGATGAGCAAAGTGCTCTTGGAACTCGGGATCCTCATCTCACTGACAGCTGTTGTGAGCTGCAGCAGCACTTAAGACCACGGTCCAAACTGAGTTTTAGCACAGTGTGACCCCAGGACAAACACATCAGGTTAAACCTGCTTTGTCTAACACAGGCAACTGCACCACTGTGACCCGTATCCACTGCCTGGAACGTCAGAGGACCTTGGCAACAGGGGAAGAACTCAGCTGTAAAGCACAGGGCGACTTCACACGAGTTCCCTGGCCAGCTGCGAGACAGAAGAGCCAGGACGTGCCCATGCCAAGCCCTGCAGAGCAGCAGGAGACTGGAGCACAGCGGGGTCTCAGCCATAGACATGGAGCAAAGGAACTACAACAGGTTCTCAGGGCAGCCTTTCCCCCTACAGTGGCTGATTTTACAACCCGCAGGTCAGCTGTGATGCTCGCACAGCCCCTCCCTGACCGAACGCCGCTGTCACAGCGGTTCGGGCTCCGGGCCCCAAAGGGCTGCGGCAGCACAGGGACCCCGGCCCAGGGACCCACACCGGGGCACCGACCCGGGCACCCCGCGGGCAGCACCCGCCCGCCGCGACCGCGCAGGGACGGCACTCACCCGCTCGCTCTTCACCGAGCCCGTCACCTCGTCGTCGTTCAGGTGCCGCTTGAATTTGGGCGGCATGGCCGGGCTGGGGATGCTTGGAGGAGGCAGCGGGGAGCGACCGGGTCACCCGCACCGGCGGGCCCGGATGGGTGGAGAGGAAGGGACAGGACAGGAGCGGAGCGGTGACCGCGCTCGGCTCCGGGCCGGGCCGGCGGGAAATGGCCGGTGCGGCGGAGGGGCCACCGTCACATCGACCGCCTCAGCGCTCCGCCCGCCGCGCCGAGCGCCGAGCTGCTGATGCATGGGCGGGGCGAGGGAAAGAGGCGGGGTCTGCAGAGGGGGCGGGGCCGCACTCCGGGGTGGAGCTTGCTGGAACGGGGCGGGGCCCCGCCGGGAGGGGGCGGGGCTGTGCCCGGCTCCTTCGGCCCCCTTCCCTTTCCCATCCCCGCGCGGCCCCTGCGGGCTTCGGATCCGGGCCCGGCGGATCCTCCCCGCCCGCAGCGGGGGCAGGTCCGCCCGCCTCGCCCCCGCCGTCACCCCTGGCACACGGCCCCGCGGCCGCCGAGCCCGGCCAGCGGCCCCGAGGAGGCGGCGGGGGCAGTGCCGGTGCCGCCGCAGGCATCTGGAAGATTCCTGCTCGCCCGCCCCCCGCCGCCCCGACCCTCTCCCCTATAAATGCGGGTGGCGGTGCCCGGCGAGCGCAGAGCGGCGGGGCCATGCTCGGGCTGTGGGTGCTGCTCTGGGGGTCCCTGGCCCTGCGCGGCCGCGCCGACACCGCGTTCCTGCGCCGCGCCCCCGACGGCGCCGGGCACTGCACCTACTCCTTCACGGTGGCCAGCCCCGTCGAGGCCGCCTGCCCTGAGGCTGCCGGCGGCGTGCCCGAGCTGCGGGCAGAGCTGGCCGCGCTCGCCGCCCGCCTGAGCCGGCTGGAGAGCCGGGAGCGGGCAATGGGGGGCTCGGGGCCCGGGGGGGCTCGGGAGCCCCAGCAAGTGGCCGCGGCCGCCCGGCTGGAGACTGCGTACGGGGAGCTGCTGCGGGCCAAGGCTCGGCTAGAGGAGGAGAAGGGGCGGCTGGAGCGGGAGAAAGAGGAGCTGGGCAGGCGGCTGGAGAGCAGCGCCCAGGAGATCACCCGGCTGCGAGCCACCCGCTGCCCCCCCGGCAGGGACGGGCCCGGCCGTGACACCCTGCGCGCCCCCGGCAAGGGTAAGTGCCGGGGCCGGGACCCCCGGGCGGCCGTGCCAACCGGCTCTGCTCCAGGGCCTCCCCACGGGCGCTGGGCAAGTCCCTTTGCAGCCCCCCATGTGGGGCACCCACTGCTGTGCCCCACTCTTGGGGACCCTGGTGGCCTCAGCCCTGCCAGGGGATCGCAGCCCATCGTACCACACCCCCTTCCCCTCACTAAAGCAGCGCTGTCAGCCAGAGCCTTCCTCATCCCATCACCTGCCCTGGAGCAGAGCGGAGACACGGGGCGCTAGTCTAGGGAGGTTTAGGAGTTTCCCCGAAGGAAAATTAAACCACACTCTTGGAGGGGAGGGGCGGGGGGGCAACAGGTGTGCCCTGCTGCAGTGGGAGGGGGCACCAGGCTCCTGACCGAGGAGACACCGGCATTCCGGGACGCAGCGGTCGGGCACGGAGCCCCGAGGGCGGCGGGGGCAGGCAGGGCAGTGCGGGGGGCTGGCCAAGTCCCTGCTCACACTGTGCTGGTCAAACTGCAGCGCCTCGCTGGGATCCGCAGCCCCTCACCTTCCAGGAGCTGCAGTCGGAGCGGACGGAGGTTCCCGTGTCCCGGCTGCTGGAGGAGACGGCGCTCGGCCGCCCGGGGGGCGCGGACTCAGGTACCCCCCACCCCCAGCTCCGGGTACCGCCCGGCCCCGCCGAGGGGCCCGCGGTGACCCCCCTCTCTCCCCTCCTGTCCTGAGCAGGCTGCGGAGAGCTCGTGTGGGTGGGAGAGCCCGTGGTGTTCGGCCGGGCGGACTCCATCGCCGGGAAGTACGGCGTGTGGATGAAGGATCCCGAGCCAGTGCCCCCCTTCACGCGGGACACCACGTGGCGCGTGGACGCGGTGGGCACCGAGGTGCGGCAGCTCTTCCAGTACGAGGAGGCCGAGCAGCTGGCCCGGGGCTACCCCGCCAAGGTGCACATCCTGCCGCGGCCCCTGGAGAGCACGGGGGCCGTCGTCTACCGCGGCGGGCTCTTCTTCCAGCCCCGCCATTCCCGCTCCGTGGCCCGCTACGACCTGCGGGGAGAGACCGTGACGGCCGAGAGGGAGATCCCCGGCGCCGGCTACCACGGGCAGTACCCCTACGCCTGGGGCGGCTACACCGACATCGACCTGGCGGTGGACGAGACGGGGCTCTGGGTGATCTACAGCACCGAGAGCGCCCGGGGGGCCATCGTGCTCTCCAAGCTGGACCCCGAGACGCTGGAGATCCGCCGGACCTGGGAGACCAACATCCGCAAGCGGGGGGTGGCCAACTCCTTCCTCATCTGCGGCACCCTCTACACCGTCAGCAGCTACTCGGCCCCCAATGCCACCATCAACTTCGCCTACGACACGGCCACGGGCGCCAGCCGGGCCCTCAGCATTCCCTTCGAGAACCGCTTCCGCTACCTCAGCATGCTGGACTACAACCCCTCCGAGCGGCAGCTCTTCGCCTGGGACAGCTTCAACATGGTCACCTACCCCGTGCGCCTCTCCAAGGCGTGAGCCGGGGCTGGGAATGCACCGGCTCAGCCCCTGTGACCCTCACGTGTGCCTTGGCATCCTGCTTCGCTCCCCAGCTCCCCCCGGCACGGCCGGGAGCACCGGCCTTGGACAGCCCCGAGTGAGGGAGGGGCCGCCTGTCTCTGCTGGCACCTCCAGCAACACCCCTCTGCACTCAAGTGCAGCAGAGAGAAATGAAGTGCTTCTCCAGAGCCTGGGGGAGTCAGAGAAACCACTCCCCAGCCTCGGTGGGTTTCACTTGGGTCACTGCAGCACCCAGCCCTGAGCTGCTCCAGTGTCCTCTGGGAGCACCCAGCCTGGCCACCCCAAATTTGGAGCAGGGAGGGCCCAGGCAGGGTGAGGGCTGGGCAGGGTGTGTGGTGGGGGCTGTCCAGGAGGATCAGCCTAAAAATACACACTTTCCCTGGTTGTGAGCAGCAATCCCCTCTTGCAAGGTTGGGAATCCTGTCTCCAGGCTCCAGCCCTGCAGAGCTCCCGTGCAGAGAGCCCACAACCCCACTGCATCCCACACCACCAGTGCCCAGGGGCATCCTGGAGCTCAGCCACCTCCAAAAATCATCCAGCAGGATCAAAAGCAGCAGGGAATACAGACACTCATTGCACAAGCCTTGTTTTATTGGGGAAAAGAAAGCAGCCAAGAGAGCAGGGGTGAGGAGTGCTGGCAGAGCATCCTGCAGCCGGGTGGCCTCTTGGTGCACCCAGCCCCTCCCGGCCACGTGCTTTGGCTTTGCAGGCCGTGCTGGGCCAGCAGCTCTGCCCACAGCAGTCCAAAACATGCTGCTTTATCTATTTATTGTAGAAATTTTCTAGGAGGCTTTTTCTTTCCCCCTGCCCTGGCATTCAGGGCAGCAGCAACCACGTCCCCCACGGGTTGTGAAGGGTCCTGGCTCAATAAACACTGCCCAGCACCGCTGCTGCCTTGCACCTTGTCTTCTAGCCTCTTTTCCTAAGGGGAAACTGTAAAGCCTTGGGTAGGAAAATGCCATATTTGAGAAGCAGCTTCTGACAGAAATACACCACATGTTGGAAAAAGTGAGAAAGGACAGAGAACACAGTGGGACACTTTTCAGATGGTCACCTACAGTAATTGTCAGCAATATGTTTCACCTCTCTGCTGTCCTCCTAACACACTGTTGTTTTAAGTGTATTTACATACAGAACATAATGAAGAACTTGGCTTTTGTGTCATCCCCACGCTTTATTTTGGAAAAATATGTGATGGCTGTAAAAAGTGAGACTCGCTCTATGCATAAGGGGTTTGTGAGCCAGAGGGTGGGCAGGGCAAGATCTGGGGCAGTAAAGCTGGGGCTCACCCAGGAGCAGGCAGGGGCTGTCAGGGACCCTCTGGACCCAGGAAAAGCGAGGCAGCAGCAGCCAGACCCTGCCAACACAGTGCTGAGCCACCCCAGCCGGGAGCTGCCCACCCAGTGCACAGACAGACAGGCAGTGAGGATGGGCAAAAGGCATTTCTGTCCCAGAACAGGATGGGAGGCGAGGCTGGAGCCTCCCTTCACCCCGCAGCTCCCTGGGGGCGTGAGCCGACCCCAGGATGAAAAGCAGGGTTTGTGCAGAGCCCTGGGGAGCAGCAGCACCTCGCTGAGCCCAGACACCGAGGGCAGACAGCCCCGGCCCGCCCCGCCCCGGGGCCTTTTCAGGCTGGGAAGTCCATCTCTTAATTGACTAAGAAAATAAATGAAGACAAGCCAATATACACAGGATTTCCAGAAAGCTGGGCTGGAGCTGAACAGTGCTGAATACACAGCTTTACTTAACAGGCTTTGGGAAAACAAGCCCTCCCCTCCTGCATCCCAGCAAGAAGCCAGCCTGAGCCCAGGGGGGTTGCTGGATCTGGGCCCAGTCACACTTAACCCCCTTCTGCTCCTGCCCTTGAGAAAAGTTACAGTCTTTTCACAGCCTGGACATTATTAAGGGGAAGAAATTTAATTACCCAAACAAAATAGTTCCCTAATTTCTGGGAGGTTCAGCACAATTCTTTCTGATGACCAGAGTCCTAGAAAACAGATTACACACCAAATCCCACACAAATTAAAAAAGCAAGAGCTACTCCAGCGTAAATAGCCAGGGGCAAGTTATCTGATTAAATGTCATAAAAATATTCGATGAACTGGGGTCAGTGACTGAAAGCTCCACCTGGCCTCAAAGGCAGCCAGGGTGGTTTGGGGTTTTGGAGAGACACACACTGAAATTGGGTTATTTGGAGGCATAAAATGCCCAAGAATTTGCTTTTAATTAAGTTTCTGCAGAAATATTACCCTCATTCAGTTCTGTGCAAGAAACAGCCCAAAGCCTGGTACATTCCCAAAGCCAGCTGTGGAAAATTTGTCTGACTTCCTAGTTACCACAGAATTTACTTCCTTTATTACCGCAGAATTTAACATTAATCCTTTTAACAGCATTTCCTTAAAAATAGAATACTCTGGTGAATGAGTTCCCATTTTTGGGGTGAAACAGGCAGAAGACAACCTCAAACCAGCACAGCTCAATTAACTTTATAGCACATTTATAGATCAAATGAGTGCCTCCATTCACTCAGTTCCCCACCCCCTCCTTTTCCCAAGTGTTTACTGTGCTCATAGGTATCCTTATGAAAAAGGCGATTTACCTGCAGTGTTACCTGCTTGGAGGTTACTCCCTGCCCATTGCTTGTTTGTGGATTACAGAATCCTTTATTTACTCCATATTGCTGCAGTTCTACCTCCAAACAGCACCAACCTGGGCAGGGCTCCAGCTCTTCTGGTGGCCCCAGTCTGCTGCTTCCTAACCCACTGCGGGGCTGGGCAGCAACACCCCTGACCAAAGGTCATCCTGCCCAACTGCCCCCCAACCCCCCTGCCTGGCTTTGCCCTTTCTTCAGAGGTGCAGAGCCAACCAGCACCTTCTCCCAAGGCAGGAATTACTTCTCAGAGACCAAACATGAGAAGGTTGGGAAGCAACAGCTGACAGTGTCCTGCCTCTCCTGAACCCCACATCCCAGGGGGGCTGGGAAGGCTCAGGCCAAGGCTCTCTCTGGCAGGAAACCTCTTGCCTTTACCCCTGGTGCTGCCAGGGGGTTGTCACTCACCAGCTGGGGACATCCCAGTCTCCTCTGCCGAGCGGCTCCTCCCTGGGGAACAACCAGCGCCAGGCAGCTCCCACACGCTGGAGATGGAACATGTGGCAACCACACCCATCAGGCTCCTTCCAGGGAGAGATGGAAGCCACATCCTGGGAGACCTTCACTGCAGAGGGAGCGTGACAGTGCTGGGGGCACAGCAATGAGCTGTTCCAGTGTTTTCCTGCTTTCCCTTGGCACACTGTGTCCGGGCGCTCCCATCATGTTCTGCAGCGCTGCACCAATCACAAGATCACCCGGGGGCTTTATTTAGAGAATACTTTATTAGTTTCTGTAATCAAACCCATGTAAATAAGACCGTACATATTTCATACAGTGCGTTACCCCTGTACAAATGGAAAAAAAATTAAGTTTAACATTTCTAGACCAATATGGCTGTTAATTTCTGTACAATGCCAACTCACACTACAAGTGGGATACTTTTTTCCAAAGTTGACATCACAGCTAGAGTTTCCAAAAATTCAAATTATATATATATTTATATAAAAAGATAACCAATAGCGATTCACTAGGCATCAATAGCAGCAACAGCCTTTCCAGCTTCTGCAGTCATTTGAACAAAATTATACACATTAGACTTTCAACTCTTCCTTCCAAAAAATGTAAAAAAAAAAAAGAAAAAGAAAAAGGAAAAAAAAATCCAAGAAAAAACCAGCAAATTCTGCTACTGATGTGGTACCTGGTGCTTTTTATTAGCTTTTTCAATCATTGTCTGGAAAAAAAACCTCTAGAATAACATTATTAAAAACAGCTCCAGTATAGCACAGTCACTACTACATATCATAAGCAGGTACAGGATATCTTACATTCACAGAAGTATCATACAGTACTGTCCTACAGCTAGAATACTAGAGGATACAATTAAAAAGGCATTTATTTGACTTGATTCTACTTTCCAGCACACTGTGGGCAAGGAGGTGGTGCGACTCAGCTCTGATATGAAAATGCACCTTTGAGATAAACTCTCGTTAATCAGTAAGGTTTCTGTAGTTCTCGTGGCACAGTTTAAGTGCTCGTTGCTGTATCACAGACAGAAACTGGAACCGTTTAGAGACCACTCGCATCATAGAAAGACACCTGGACAGGGGTGAACGGAACAAACCTGACTATTGATGCAACGAACCTTTCAACTCCAGGGGTGAGAGCCACTGAGGGGGCAGCGGGTGGAGAGGACACAGGTGGCCAAGTAGCGTTTTCATGTGGTGATCTAAATGCAGAATATTGTCATCCAAGCAGCAGCAGCCAGCAAAGCACTGCCTCCAGAGGGAAATCCAACACCACCAGCATCACTGTGTTACGTGAGGTTAGACCTCGCGTGGCAAAGGCAATTTTGCCAGCTATGGATCCCTCTGTTTGTTACGAGATAGAAGCTTCTTAAGTCACTAAAAACTTAACACACATTACTTGGCCCAGCACCATCTTCAGAACTGCATGTTGTCATACTCATGGGTTTATAAAAAGATAAATAGCAGCTGAAGATCAGAGCCTGAAGAAAATAAGAGAAGTCATCGTGTCAGCCAGGAACATGCCTCCCCACCACCTTCTTCCCTGCCATTGCCACTTCTCCATGTTTCTCACTGTGGGGAGCAAAAGGTGTGTAAGCCAAAACACGCGCACACGTGTGGAACGTGCACACGCCGAGAGCAGCCTTCATGCTGTCAGAGGAGACACAAACCCCCAGAGCCCAGGAGCTCAGCTGGACACCCAGCAGTTTGCACCTGTGACTGCTGACGGCTCCTGTGCCCCTTCAGGCTGCTCGGAGCCCTGCAGGGAGAGCAGGCTGCTGCCTCGGCCTTCAGGCCACAAACTCATGCTGCTGACACCTCGCCCACCCTCCCCTCTGCCCCCCTCCACGGGAACACAGCCTCTAAGATTTAGTTTCCTCGGTTTTGATTGCCTGAGGTTTGATTGGTCCAGTTCTGACAGGTTTCGGTGTGGCAGCGGGTGCAGGCGTGGGCTTCTCCTCGGTTTTGTCCTGGCAGACTCCTGAGGAGTCAGCAATTGCCTCGGGGGGTTTGCTTCCATTCTCCTCCACTTTCTGGCCTTTGCCTCCTATGGGTTTGCTCTGCTGCTGCTGCTGCTCAGAAAAGAATCTCTGGGTGGACTGAAGTACCTCTGCTCTCTGCTTTGCCTTAAGAGAGGGAGAAAATAAGTTTACTGAAGAGAGGGCATTGGAATAAGACTGACTTCACAAAAGTATTTCCTAAAAAAAGGGAAAGGACTGACCGCAGTGGCCAGACTTTCCTAGAAAGGCAGTGTCCATCCAGTTGCTTTCCAGATGTCACCATGGGTGCTTGGCTCCTCAGCAGTAGCTTAACTTCAGGCCTAGGCTTCCCTTCCTAATCCTGCCCCCAGGAAAAGAGGATCAAGGACAACAATCTGAAGCATTATCTAACATCTTTTTATGCCACTACTGTTGCAGAGCTTTAGAAGTATAAACACTGCAGACAGCAGGCTCAAACTGCAGCTCCCCCCTCAGCACAGGTCAGACATGGCCAGAGGGGTGTATGTGCAGGACACTCCCGTGGGCACCCAGGGCACTCCAGCTGTCCCTACTCCTACACCTTGGAGTGCAGGGGCTCTCACAGCACCACAGCCTACTCTGAGCACACAGATTTCCCCCCCCATGGCTCTGAACACAGACTTCAGAGCCTGCAATGGGGATGCAGGTGAACCAGATTCAAGGTTGTGCTATATGTAAGCTGAAGCCTTATCTTTTCCCACTCCAAGCAAGCACTCATCCCAGGCAGCACAAACTACTGCCTGGCTTCCTTCAAATCCCTCCTCTGAATCCTACCAGTAACCCTGCCCTGCGACATGTTCCTGTTCCACTGTGCAGACCAGACACTTCACACCAAGCACTTTGGCTTTCCTGCCCACACTCAGGCAAAGCAGGAGTTCCATTAGAGTTCAATCTTTTGGAAACTGCACAATTAAGCCCAACGCAGTCAAACACCTTTTTTTTTTAAATTAAAAAGGTGTATCTTAACACAAGGAGCCCCAACTGCAATACAGGCACTAAGCCATGTACCTCTCCAAGTATTTTATGCTGTTTTTTTCAGAAAATGGAGCTGGGAAACACAGACACAACAACAGGGGTGAGGGACAAAACAGCAAAAGCCTGGAACAAGAGGCCTTGGCTCTCACACTGCGTAGTTGCTCCAAGTAACTCAAGCAGCAACAGAACAGAAAACAAACCTGTGAACTCTGGTGTGCAAGACTGCAGCAACAGCCTGATTTTACTGGAGCCAGGCGGACACCTGAAATCTTTAGCCCAGATTTCAGCCATCCCCTGAGGTTAAGGCTGGATGACTTGATCCCAAGTAACCAAGTGTGACAGAGTAACTCTCATTCCTTTCCACAGAGTTTGCAGGGAGGTTCAGGAAACCAGAACTGTGTATTAGTATTTGCTATGACTGGCCAGATTCAATGCACAATACAGAGTCAGGACAATACACGAAGCATCACCTGGTAAGTCTTTGCATGAACTGGTGGTAGAAACTAAATGGACCAACTACCTACAATTAAGGGGTAATGAATTCTCCTACAGCCATGCACAATCAGGACCACCACATTCTCTTGCTTTTATACAACAGTGCATGTGTTACATTGAATGGCAGTAGATGAAGGAGCTCCTAAGTACCATCTATTCAAGCAACTCACTCTGCAGCAAATAGGCTGAGTGTCCAGTGGTGTCCCTACAGATATCCCACACTGCAGTCCTGCCTTGGGAAGAAGAGTTTGCCTCGACCTGAAGGGTCCCAAAGTGCTGTAACAAGTTTGATGACTGTCATCCCCTGCTACTGAAATGCAGCCCCCTGTTCTGTGCAGTGCACCCTGTACTGCATTCTTCCACAGAGAATTAACCACAGGCATTTCAAACCACCGGGAAATGACTCTTCAGAGTCCCCAAGGAGCGAGGCTGGCTGGAACAGGAGGGTCCACAGTGCTGCTCAGAGCTGGGGTGTGAAATGAGAGGTAACAGCCAGGCGTGAGGCTTTATCGCTCATTCAATACAAATCCAGGCTCTTGACACCTCGTTGTCACATTGCCTTGGACAGCAGTGGCAGCTCTACAGCTGCTGACCACAGGACCACCTGAGAAAGGAAGCTCCCTACAAATATTTTAAAATTCTTGTTAAAAAACAACAAGGCTCAGAGAAGGCCTGTTTTCAGCTGTTAAAAAGCCCAGCTACCAGCTTTGGGTCCAGAGGCGTTTTCCTGAAGCCCTGATTTGCAGACACATCCCTGCCCTAGAGCTGTCAGACTGAACTGGTGGCAGCAGCTCTGCTGTTCACATACTAACCTTCATGTCTCGTTCAGCCTTCAGCGCAGCCTGGGCCTGACTGCCTCTGGCTCCAGGTACTGATCCACAAGGACCTCTGGCCACACGTGGTAACTGAGGGTGGCTCATAAGGCCTGTGGTCATCTGAGACGGCATCTGACTATGCAGTGCTACTGGCAGCCTCTGAACAGGCGCTGGGAAGGTGTTAGTATATGGGGCTCTTACCAATGGAGGGAGCAGGTTAGGCTGAGAGAGGATCTAAGTGGGGGAAAAACAACAAGAAGAGACAGTTCTCAATTAGAAAATCGCCAACTAGATTGCATGTTGGCATTATCTTAAAGGGGGAAAAGCTGCTGCTCTGCTATGTCAAGAAAACAGGCTTTTTTGTTAGGAAAAGCCACATCTGAACTCCAAGAAAAAGCCAGCCCTGCAGTGCTGCTGTGGCTGAAAGCAGCACCAACAACTTCAACCCAGCATGGAAAAAGGGAGAAAACCCTACAAGGCAGTGGAGGAGCCACTAGAGAAAGGCAGCCCCGGAAAGGCGATGGATTTTCGGCTAGTGGCAATCCAGAAATCAAATCCACAAGTCCTGCAGTCCAACACTCCAAATGCTAAAAAAAAAGACAAAAACATCCTACATTTTTAGAGAGGCTACATTTCCCTAGCAGCCTGGTTAGAGACACCTGTAACAGGGATGCACCACCCTTGTAAGCTGTGCTCCTTGGAATGCCAAAGCAAATCAAACCCTTTGCCATCAGCCCTGCCTTGTATGGACTATTTGACCTCAGAGATCTTTTCCAACCTGAACTGCTCCTTCAGTACTTCAGAGCTGCAAATCTGCTTTGTCTTTGAATATTTAAAATATGCACTGGGACCCTTCTGAGACACAAAGCTCCTCCCCTTCCCCAACCAAATGACCCGTTTTTGCAGGACGAGGTGCATTACAGCTGCCTGGGGAAGCCAGAACACTGTCTGTTCTACATCATTCACAACTTGTATTACATTCCTGAGTGTGCACAGAACTCAAACACCACAAAATCAGCACTACTAGTTAGCAAGATCAGGAGGTACTTTTTTGCTTTGAAATCAGCTTTCTTATGCCATTTCATTTTAAGATGCCATTTTGTATCTCCCCATGATAAAGCCTGAGGAGACACAGTCAAGTTAGTCACCAGGTCATACAGAGAAAAAATCTGTTTGTAGGAAGCCACCAATCACCTACCTGGGGTGCAAATTGTGCAGGAAATGGCTGTGTCATTCTCACAGCAGCAGCTGCTGACTGGAACTGCTTCTGGTAGACAATGCTGTTCATTTTATTGGACTGATTGTTAGGACTTGTAGAACTGGCCCTAAGGGAAAGAACTCCAGTTAAAAATCATACTGCTTTCATTCAGAGGATGTTTCTGCCTTTAGTTACAATTAGAAATTCAGCATTGGAGGGGTAAAAAAATTAAATCTCTTTGAGAAGTTGGTGTGAAGCTTCGTCTATATGCAAACAAACTCAGAACTTCAGAATACAAGGAGAAACCATAATCAGAAATATTTAGGATATGGAAAGATTCCAGGGTATGTCTGTGTGAAAGAGACCTTTCCTTAAAGTATTCACGACACCAATACTAATGTTAGAAGTGTGTTCCCCTTCCCATCCCTGCTCAGTCCTGCCCCTTCACACTGTTTGCTCTATTGGGGCAAGTTCAGAGCTTGTCACAACAGGCAGTGAACGTGTGCAGCTGCTTCAACTCTGACCTGTTGTCAAACCTTCCAAAATGCACTTGAACAGATTTCAAGAATTCACAGAAAACACTACTCCCCCTGTTTTACTTAGCCAAGAACGTGACCCTCCATTAAAGCTTTCAAGGTGTTGAATCACCATGAATTACATGAAGCTTGAAAGATTATCTGGGGGCAGGGCAGCAAACAACCCTCAGAGAAAATAAAGACTGAACAGCCCACTTTAGGAAACAGGGCTTGACTGGCAGAGAGCTCTCAGGCAGACTGTGGGTGATAGTTACTCAAGGTAAAAGGAGCAACAGGGCACCAGTGGCAGGGTCACCAGCTAAGCTCCACACACACCAGCACTGTGTGAACTTTAAGGAGGCTCCCTAGCTTACTAATTTCACTTGTGAGAAGCTTATGGATCTTGCAACAACCCCTACTCCTTTAAAAAGAACTGCTGCCACAACTGCTGTCTAAGCCTTGAAGTGATTTTACTTAGAACACCACAATTAAGATAAACTGTCGCAGAGTTTATCCCAAAGTACCTCTTCCCTGCCACTTCAGTGCCCTGCTGGTACCATCCCAGGTCATTTCACGTGACGTGTTTAGTTTCATTTAATCAAAAAATAATTTTTCACATTTTACTTCAGAGCTATGTACTTGTGTTTAACTACAACAGATGGGATGATCTACTGGAATGCTGCTTGTAAGCTAAGATTTAAGCACTGTATTTTACATCAGTGGCCCCTCACCTCATACCTTTCAGAACTGGCTGCTCATGCATGACTAGGTACATTTTCTAGCTCTGATTTCAAGGAATTCTGAGCTTAAGGCAGATTTACCGGAAGGGACTGGAGGTTGGAGTAGTACTTCTGCCAGTAACTGGTGGTGTTCCAGGTTTAACATCGATGCCACCTCCAAAGGCCTTCAGGTCCATTTCTGATATCTGAAAAACACAGCAACTGACATGTTAATTCTAATTAAAAAAATTAGATTTGCTAAGCAGCTGTTAGCTTACCTCAGTGAAAACAGGTAATTTAAGTGGAGATGAAAGCCTCACTGCAGAATGGCCTCTTATAATTAGGATAAGCCCAGCACCACAAGCACCTCTCTGTATAATTTTCCTGCACTATCTGGCACTTGGTAGTGGCTTTCTAACTTGATCCTCCTGCACAAGGAAAGGGGATTTGAGAGTCATGTCATCTATTTAGCCCTAAAAAAAAAAAGGTACGTTTTGAAGTTCAAATCTCATTATCTGAGATTCCCATCTCAGGTACCACATGATCTAGAAATAATCCCGAAAAATGCTAAAAAGAAAAATGACATAAAATAGTCCAGTTCTATTAAAAAAAACCTTAAATCACAGCAAAATGGAGCTGTCATTGAAGGAGAAAAGATCTGCAGACTAACTGGAGCAATGAATCTTGCATGCTATATTGCAGATACACTGAACAGAATAAATTAAGTCTCTGCAACAGTATATTTCCACACAGGGCCATGAAGCATAACAGCAACAATAAATCAGTTAAAAATGAGAGGCTGTTTTAAGCTGACTTTCTTTAGCAGGAACATGATGGAACCCTTAGAGCATGGTTGGAGAGTCATCTAAGGACACCAACCCACTGCATCCTCATTTTTTGCTGAAATGAGTGATCATTTTCCAATGACAACTGTGGCAGGAAACATGCTGCTTGCAAGGTGGGCTCATAACAACTATAAAGATGGAAAGATTTGGCCAGATCCCATCAAGCTGGAAAAGTGCCTGGTGCCAAAATCACATACACTCTGGGGTGACAGGCTGAACACTTCATCTGGGTGGTCTCAAACTCTGGGTGCCATTACTGCCCAAGACATGGAATTAATGCTCGAGAGAGATTTTTCTTATCACAGCTGTAAAGCTCTGGAACAGTGGGGTCATTTTATACTCAAAAGCACCCTAAAATCCAGGCCACAGGCTGTAGGGATTTCAGGTGCAGCTCCAGAGGCAGATTACTCCCCGAGGTGGGGAAAGACCTTGCTGTACCTGACAGAAACCTTAGCTGAGTTCATGTCCAGTGTTATCAGCCACTGCTCACCTGTAAGTTTACTCCAGCTGTCTTGTGCTGCACACTATCCAAAAATCCCAGGTGCCTGTAAATCTGGGATTCCATCTAAGACAAGAGACCTTGTGACTGCAAGCCAGCTTCATGCATGTCCTCATTGGCAACTACCTTAGCAGCTTCAGATAAAGGAGAGAATTCCCCTCTAGATATTCAAGTTTCTTGCACTATTTCATTGTTATTTTCCTTACTGGAGCAGTCACTCAGGGAGTTTTCCTCGGCTGCCAGATCAGCTTTCTTTTTTAATTACACATCAAAGGTTCTGTCTTGCATAAAATGCTACATTCTTAATATGCAGTTTGCTGAGTTTAATTCTGGTGTAAGGTCAGAGCTGATCAGAGTCTATTGAAGCCCCTAAAACTCCACTTTGTTGCACTGGAAGCTCTTGAACCCACACAACTTGCTCTGGTGTGAGTCCAGAAACAAAACAACAAACACAAGCATGACCAGAATCAGAGACCAGCCCTGACAGTCACGTTGTTTGCCAGCTGCTCTAACAATGGTTCAGTACCATTTTCTACATGGCTTCTACATGAAATGCCCTACTAGTCCACAAAGTCACTATCAAACCAGGTATTCCTACAGTGCAAATGGACCAGTAGCTACAGACCCTTAGCTAAACCCTTACAAAACACACAGACCCAGTCACTCAGGCACCAACACTGACTGGATTTCCTGTCTTCCCCTCCCCACCTTTTAGAGCCGAGGCAGATTTTTAGATGTAAGTCAGCATGCTGGTTGTATAAAACCAACACATGGCTGTGCTTCCCAATAATTTCAGTCCTGCAGATGTAGCAGTGCTGTTACCTTTCCAGTGGCAGCAATCATGCTGTGCTGAGTTCCTGCTGGGATCAATCCTCGGAAAGGCTGGGTTACTTGTGCAGGCCTGCTCAGATTCTGAGCCTGGGCTTGTGGTGGTGTGTGCTGTAGTGGTGGTTGTAAAGACTGGGGCAGGGCAATCAGTGGCTGTGCTGTGGATCCAAAGTTGGGCAAAGAAATCTGGGATCCTGGCAGAGGTACCGTCACCTGGAAAGAAAGTGCAGAATCACCAGTAACAGAGACACAAAGGCCATTATTTAACTTTCATTAGTAGCTCTACAACTTCAGCTTTATTCAAGGCAAATGGCTTAATGAGTTCATACATTTACCCAGAGAGCTGCAAGCAAACAAGTTAATTTATTGTTCAGTCTGCCTTTATAATCAATTCTAATGGCATTTGGGTCTTTGCTTTTCAGAAACAAAGTTGCATGACATCTCCCAATGTCAACATCCTTCAACATGATTTCACTGTATGAAGAAGCAAATGTAACTCAAGAGCAGAACAAAATAGCAAGCTGGGGAAGGGACTGGATTGGCTTAGTTGTTTACTTAGACAATTTTAGTCATCAAAGGACACCGTTTGGGATGAAAACTAGATTTAACTTTCCAGAAGTTCCAACAACCAGCAGTCTGAAGTTAAAAACAACCCCAACAAACTGCAGCCTGTCCCTTGCTTGCACTTACACAGAGTGCTGTGGGCTGAAAACACCACAGAGTGGTAAATGTGAAAATACCACAGCAGTGACCTGACTGGCAGGAGTCACTGCATGTCCTACTCTGACAATCCACAACCTGCAAAATTATATTCTGAGTGTGACTAGAAAAAAGGTTTACTAGGATTCTGCTCTGCAGGATAACAGATTAAAAGTATAGAGACAGCCAGGACTGAACACATTATAATCCCTAACCCTTCTAAAAGGTCCTTAAAAGTTTATGCTAGATTTCCAACAGATGAGATCCAATTTTTTCATGACTCTTCTACATTTCTTGTCTTGGCAACTTTTCATGGTTATGAGGTAGGCTACTGTAATAAATCAGTCCATCAGAAGCTTTTTTTTTTAAGGCCACTTAAATAAAAAAACTGAACCAGAAGACAGAAACCCTTAGACAGTATCCTGTGAATATAATAATGCTTGCATACAGCTAATAAACAGTTCTTTCAGAAAATAATTAAAAACCCTTAAAATCACTGGAGGTGTTTTACAAACCTCCTGATGCAGGTTCCTGGTTACTGCCTTGGCTGTCCTGTTTTCCTGTATCATTACCTATTTGCTGATTTCTCAGTTATTTTCTACACATTTGTTATCATTGGGTTTCATTCATCTCAGTGAGATTTGGTGGTCAATCATTAGGCTGCACAAAGCACCTGGAGTTTGCCTCTCTCTCTTTCCACCATCCCTGATACCTTTCCCTCATAAAGGCAGCATGTGCCTCAATCAATTAGCAACACCACTGTGGCAATTAAACCTTTGTCCATCACTGGAAAATGAACTATTTAAGAGAAGGATGCCAGGGACAAATGATCAACATGAACTGTGGGCCATATAACTTATCAGCAATTCAGCTGGTTCAGGGCTGCTGCTGTAGCTCTCCTTTGCTTGAAATTCTTGCATTTTGGCAGAATTAAAAATTTCTCAGCCCCCACCTCTACCCCCACCCCACAGACACCATCAACACAACATGCTTTTAAGAAGAATACAATTTAGGCAATTTACCATGCCATAGTTTACCTGCTGGAGAGCACTGGGAGACTGTGCAGTGTTGTAGAAATTGCTCTGGCCAGGCTGCTGGACTTGCCCAGAGTAGAGATTTGAAGCCTGAGTGAGCGTAGCTCTGGCCTAGGGATATCAAGAGACACCATTACCTTAAGAGCATTCAGGAGAGTTCCAAGGCAGTGTGGGACATCCCTCTGGACATCAACCAGTGCAGCAGAAACCACAGCATGGGGACCTGACAACCTGAGGGTTTCAGTTTGTGATAAAGCTCTCATTTGCAGGTGATACAATAGCCCTTTATCATCGACCATAACAGAAATTCAGCCTGAAGCTCTAATTAACGACAGAAGTGTGAGGAGCCCTGTAATTTGGGGAACAAGCCTCAATTCAGAGATTATGCTAATGTACCTTTCTGAAATTAAAAGAACATTCTTTTTCAAGTGTCTTAATCTTCCTGACACATTGACTGTTATCACATAGGTGGGTTTATCCCGAGCTGAGCAAGACTTGATGTCCTGTATCAAACTACTGCAGAATTTTTTCATTTGGAGCATTTCCTACCTGCAGAATGTGTGTATCAATGAGCTGAGAGCCTCCCAGTCCTGAAGCCTGACCAAGCTGATGCTCATATAAGATGGGGATAGGCTGTGTGTTAGAAGTCTGTTGGAATGCCAGGCTGGACTGTGCCTTAGCAAGCTCCTGGTGCTGGACTGCTGGGAAGTTGTGTAAGGCTGTACCAGACAGAACCACTGGCGATGGCTGAGACAAACCACTCTGCATAAAAGCTTGCTGGGATCTGCAAGGGATTAAAGCACCACACATAAAAATGCTGACAGAACTCAACAACGAGCCACCAAAAATTAGGAGCACAGCTTATATTCTTTAAATAGAAATAGAATGCTTAGCTCTACTGAACACATTTTCACGTGAGAAAGGAAGGGTTTTTTTTTCTATTTACCCTGTACACAATATAATAGATGCTACTAAAGGCCACAGGAAAAGAAAGGATTAGGTTTTTTACTAAAAATCTCAAATTACATTTATCTATTTGCATGTGCATGCTAAAACAGTTCTTGGATAACTTAACTGTAAAATACAGAAGTTGTCAGTTCTTAGTTCATGTGCTATAAGGTAGGATGGTAGGGAAGCACATGTGAATAGCTGCTCCACTTAGTCATAAATAAACTGCTTTGTTCTCTTGACTCCACAGTCCCACTTCCAATACTTACAGGTTAAATTACTGGATACTGACAACTGTAGCTTCCAAATGAATGTTTTAGTTTCAAAAGAGACCACACACAGCCTTTAATTTTAGCCAGATATCCAATGCCTTTGTCATCAGCATGGGGAAGTTGCAGTTTGGTTAAATAACAAAGACCAAAGCCAGTACAGCAAAGCACCACAGACAGGTTGTCTTAAGTCCATCTGAAATACCTATCCAAACATTTCCATTAAGAGCCATCTCGAGACTGAATAATTAAGATTTTTTAACCAAATACCCCTCTCAAAGCTCTGGAGCTCAGAGGAAAGTGTTTCTGATGTACAAACATTTTTTAGTTTATCATATGGTGGATGTGTGTGAGCACAGCACTGGTCCCGTTGATCGACTGCTGTGGTGGCCGTGTGCAGGTCTGACACAACACCTGGGTTACAACACCTGGACTGGCTTTGTTTTGTACCTTCCCTCAACTGCAAAACACTCTTACAGTCCTACTCTAAGCACTGGAGAAACTTTTCCAGATTGTATGCAGAGGATTTTCTTCAACACAGACAAAGTTTTTTACTAGTTTTTTTTGTTGTTCATTTTTCACTTCTGGTTGTTTGGTTTTTTTAAACCAGCAACTTGTACCTCTCAAAGCTTATCCTCCTCTGCCAGAAGCTTTTATTTAATCTGGAGCACATGCCAAACTGATTGTGTTTCTGCAATTAGCCAACTGCTTGCAACAGCTTTTGTCAGCTGTGGCAGGACAAGCAATATTGGGTCTCACAAAGTCAGCCAAGCACAAAGTCAGGATACAAATGTAGTTAATTAAACTTTCTGTGGCTTCAGTCTTCTACATTGCAACAAGCAGGTTTTTCTACAGCCCAGGCAAAACCCTCCAATTAAACTTCCAAAGAAACTTCCTCAAAGTGAAACCAACAGCAATGGTCAGAATTATACTGCTGTGAGTCAGTTTTGATAGGAAGTGCAAGGAAGCTTTGGAAAGGCTTACAGTGGAAGTTTGTCTGGCTACCAATGCCAATTGGTCTTACTACTATCTTTTGTAGCAAACAGAAAACATTCTAAAACATAGCCAGCTACCCCCACACATTTGAAATTAAGTTTTTGCCATCTAAGGAGTTCAAACTAGGAGTTCAAAGTGTTTCATGACTCCAGTGTTGGTTTGATTAGAAAATTGCTGAATTAAAGGGATAGACTTTCTCTGTTGTCTTAGTACGAAATACTGATGTTTTCAGCTTTTTAGCCTGGATTTCTAAAGATATAACTATCATGCATAGTCTGTACAGGCAGACTAGACACACAATCTGCATACAGAGTTCTCAGACAAACAGACAAAAGAGATTTTGGAGAAGACAGGAAGATGAGGCAGCTGTGGAGCCCAGAACACAAGTCTGCAGGGAATCAAGTTCCATAAATTCTGCCACTCAAATCCCAAAGATATTTGCATGTGCTACCTACCTATAAGGTTGTAAGGAGGAATTGAACAACTCTTGGGCTTGGGAAACAGCTGGTGCTGCTCCTAAACTCAGCTGAGCTTGGTGCTGTCCTTGCAGAGGTGCATAGATGGGGATGGGGATCTGCTGAACTGAAGCAGGCTGCATAAAAAAAGAAAACATTAAATATCCAAGGACACAAGTCACGTAGAAAAGCTACAGTTCGACGTGTGATTTGTGTAGCATTATGAAAAGTAAATAGAGAATGTCAAATCCCAAGGCTGCATGCACAGATAGTATTGCTGCCTCTAAGAAAATTATTTTCTAGTTGAATTTCACACTTTTCCTTGCAAATAACCAGCCAAAACTGGATGAATCATTTAGATTTGTGTACAAAACAACTGCACAAAATTGCATATAATTTTGTACTACCAAAGCTGAGCAAGCCTGCACCAACATGACCACAAACACCTCCTGTGAATATGTGCTTTCACATATATATGTGAGTGAAAACTTTTCTCAACTTTCATGACAAATGCTTTAGTTCTCAGCAACAGCAGAGATCAAACACCCCCTGCGTGCACCGGAATGAAACGGCAAGGGCAGGCATGACCTCATTTTTTGCCAAGTCTTTAGTCCCACTCTCCCCACTGGATCATCAGTAGAACATTAAAGGCAATATGGGCAGGGAGGGGAAAACAGAATAAGAAATCCCCAAGTACCTGAGAAAGCCCTGGTTGAAAGCCTTGCTGTTGGGCCAGAGAAGGTGGTGCCAAACGCGCATGTTGGGTGTTGAACAGATGACTTGTATCCATGTAAAATGCTGGGATTTGAGCTGTAGTACCTCAGGAAGAGCAATACAATTAGTACCTGATTCCAAAAATCTCCCTGCTAGAGAGGTTTTGATCAAGAGTTAGACATGCAGCCACTGCCATTACTTCCCAGCGTGGCAGCTACCAGAGAGCCTGGGAGAAGACACAGAACTGGAAAGCTGGTGTCCAACCAGTTTGGCATCTTTTCCAACTCTCCCTCAGAGTCTATCAATCTCACACAGGCATCTTAAATCCCACACAATTTTGGGGGGATGAGCAACAGATTCTGGCCAAAAAAAGGTATTTGGGTGAAGGAAGGGGAAGAACATGTTATAGTGTCGTGTAATTTAGGTTAACTCTATATAGGATTTTCTTTAAAGAAAATATATCACAATTCTAAGCTCCTGTAGCATTTTAAGAAAGAAATCAAGACAATCATTCTTGGTCTTAAATAGTGATCTACAGTTCTGCAACAGAAAAATGGTGCACTAAGAGACTCAAAATTACTTCCCTAAATGAACTCACACAGTACTATCTTTGTACTTACTGACAGAAACTTGCAGATTTAGAGCAAGACACAATTAGTGAATATTTGCTACAGAATGCTCTACATCATTCTGTCTTTACTGCAGAGAAAACCAGAACTAAAATCAACTCTGCAGCTTCAGAACTCCAAAAAAGCAGACACGTGGCTTCTCGGGCACAAACACCATTACCTGCTGCAGACTGGGACACGTAGACCTGGGGACTTTGCTGCTGCTGGGCAATGAGGGATGGCATGCAGCTCAGCTGGGAGAAGTGACTGGCAGAGGCCAGGCTGCTTGTCTGCAGCTGCTGGGGCTTCACTTTACAGATATTAGGAGGGTCAGAGGTGCTCGCAGTCTTCGTGCTCAGTGAAGAGGTGGTGTATGTTCCGGCTCCTGGGAGGGGAGAAGCAAGGGACACATCAATCAAAGATATTTCAAAGCCTCATCATTCAGTGGTCCAAGTTTTGGGACAGCTATGCAAGCACAGCAACAACTGGTAAAAACCACTGAAACCCAATGCAGCTGTTTCCATCAACATGACCAAAACACGAGACAATTCTGTTAAGTTCACTATAGGAAGTGTTGCAACTATAATACATCTCCTTCTCAGCTATAGGAGCCTACAAAAGTACTGCAGGAGGTATCTTGGTTAATTATGCAACAAAACACTGCAACATACAGTGGCTGAGCCCCGTGGCTGAGAGACACTTTTCCAAAAAAAGCTTTTTCTCAAACGCTTCAGCTGAGATTTGGGAATATATTCTAATATTCCAAGGCATGAAGACTTAACCAGGTATAGCATTTTTTGTTTGGTGCCAAGAACGAAGGTGGCAACCAGCACTGTTTGTGAAGAGCAGCTGGACATTTGCTCTGCCTTTTGTGAAGGGGGTTTATTATGAGTTCTTGAGGCTTTAACTCAAAAAGAAAGAGTACAAAGGAAAGTTGCAATGAGCTGGATATTAGAACTATCCTCTGCCCCAAAATCTACTTCGCTCTTTCCTTCATTCAGCTGAACAGAATGAAACCAATAAGGCAGCCAAGAGAAGTTTACCTCCTCTTTCAAGTCCATATAAGTAGCTTAGGAAGAGAGACATCTTAGTATAATTTTCAGCTGACTGAAGCGAAACAGGTGAAGTATTTCCCTGTTAGTTAAAAGGTATTTGGGAAGCTGCTGTTCAGATCTGACATTCCATACTAACATAAAATTTGTGAGCTTTGCATTTAACAACTCCAAAGGGAATCCAATCTCTTGAAGAACAAGGAACAATACAACAGGATACCACGATCTTGGCATGCGGTACCTGAGAGCGAAGTTGTGGGTGTAACTGAGGCCACAGGAATAGGAGGCATTGATGCACTAGAGAAGGAGCTGTAGGTGCCACTGCTTGGCCCAGTGTTGCCGCCACTGCTGCCGCCGCCACTGCCACCTGCGATAGGAGACGCTGCCGAGGTCACTGGAGAACTCTTCTCCCCCATGTTCGGGGAATTCTCCCATGCTTTGCGTGCAGACTCCATCTATTTAAAAGAAAATAAATTTTCTCATTTATTAAGAAGTGTCAACTAGTCAAACAGTCTTCCTCTTAACAGTTCTTGTCAGCCTAAAGGCAACTTGGGCTTCATGCGAGCCTCTTTTTGAATAGGCACCATAATCGTGCAACTCTGTTCATGCAAAAAGCATTCAGCCTGAAGTTGGAGCTTATCATCTGTTCCAACTGCACACGTGCACAGTTCATCATCTTAACACTCAGTGCTCAAAAGAGAGTTCACTCACACTAACTTGGCTTGGGTTTGTTTGACATGAAGAGCAAAGGCACAGTGAGCAAAAGAAAGGTAAGAAATTACTCTAAATATTTCCATCAAGTCCTTTACTTACAAGTTGCTTGGGCCATTTAAATGAAACGGCCCCTTGCTTTCTGGGTAAATCTGCTTTTGAGTGACCACCAAAAATATCTAATGCACACTTCAGTAAACATGACAGTAGTCAAGTTTAGATTTCCAAAGCAACTGCTGCTCAAGAAGCAATCACGAGCTGGCACAGCTTGTGCGCGCTGCTTTATATTAAAGCTAAAAATGCTTCGTGCTCCTCTACTTCTATAATAATTATGAGCTTATGTCTGCACAGCAAGGGAGATGAAACTCGAAATATTCTATACACAATTATACTCCAACAGAATTGGAAAGAACTATGGTTTTACTGCAGCCAATAAAATCTAATTATTGCTACATTAGACACACAATACAAAATCTAAATTAAGACACTTCTGAGGGACTACTGAAAGGGAAATATTAATGTTTCAGACTACACTCCCTAATTTAAAGGCTCAGACATGGTCCATGGATTTCTGTACAATATTCAGCTGTCTCCAGTTGAAACCAAAAATCTGCCAGCAGAGCTGGATGCCACAGGCTGGAATTGCTCACTTTAAGTTTCTCAAGGCCAGGTGGTGTCTTTAATGGTGTATATAAAGGGGCAAATACTCACCAACATGTCTGACCTCACTGCCTGGATCAAGAAAGTCCCCCCTAACTGGGACCTGCAGTCTCTGAAAGTCCTCCTGTCAACCCACCCTGCTTTACACTACTTAGGCACAGTCTAGACAGGCCAAACGTGGCTGAGGTTATTTGTCTGGATGCTTCAGAAGTGACAAAGTATCAGAGAAATATCAAAAGAAGTGGGTAAGAGGTATCAACACACACCCACGTGGAAAATGGGAGTTCTGTATTCTTCAAGAGAGTAAAGGGTGAGGAGGAAAACTTAGTTACACCTTGAATCCTTCAGAGGCAAGTCACCTAATTTCATTGTTGAGATCATCTTCCCCAGCAATCATTCTTTGTTTCTCCTACACATTCTCCTCCAAATTGATTTTGATTCTTACTGACAGGGCAAACTTCAAAATTTACTACTAACCTACTGTAAATTATTTTGCTTAAGTGTATTGTTTTGGCATTAAGAGAAAGTAAGTACCTGTGAATGTGTGAACAGAGGTACAGAAGCTTCTGCAATGTTCAGTGAGTTTCATGATGTCCTGGAGAAAGCACTGATAGCAAAAGCTACACAACTACAGCTACAGCTTAGAGTCCTGAGTTTTCTAACAGCTTTGCTTTCAGAGAGCTTCTGAACAACCTCTAACTTCTTAAGCCAAAAAAAAACATGCAAGAGAGATTGGTACACTTGGAATGTCTATGCAGCACCACCTACAGACCAGACGTGAAGGAGTAAGAGGCTCTAAATTTAGTGAGGCTGGGGTTAGTGCTGTAATTTCACTGCTCACTCAGTTATGGGGAAAGGAAGAGATCGTGGTTGCTTGAGGCTTCTCTTTATTGCCTTCCCACAGCAATAATGGTCCAGTACCCAAAACCTTCGCTGGAAATAAATCCCAGTGTGCATATCCTTCAGTGCACCAAAGTCTAAGTGATCAGAAAGTCAAAATGTGTCAGATTCCAGACCAGATGCTTACACAGGAATCTTAGAGGAAACCTCAGAACGTGGAAGGTCAGGCAGCTCAGTTTAAGAGGGCTTTGGACTTTCTTTTGTTCAGTTCCTCACCTACCAACAGCCCTATCAGCCAAGCCCTTAAGAGGATGTCTGTCTTAGTGAAGGTGTCTTTAGCAAAGTTACTCCAAGGAAATGAGACCTCAACAAGCCTTCCCATAGGAGCACCTTATACCTACACCATGGGAGAATGATGCCAAGTAGTGGGACTGATTATGGCTGAGTTCCCCACTGAGTCTCTTCACAGACAGCTCTCTGTGACAAGGGATGGAGGTAAGAGGAGGTGCAAGGAATTAATCCTTTATGGAGGCAGAACCTGGAGATCATGGTCTTTAAAGAGAAGGAAGGAAATGCTTTACTCTCTCCTGCTCCAAAAGTATCTAGTAAAAAAAGCAAGGATTATCCTGAAGAGGATGCCAAAAGAGCAGCTCTGCTCTGCCTGGACCAGAAGGCCTGTTGTGAAGTTGACAGTCTCAATGTGTGCTTCCAAACAAGCTTGTTGCCTTCAGCATTTGTAAACAGAAGGTAGAGCTCCAGTGGCTGGAATAAGGAAATTAGGGAGAAACAGTTTCCAAATGCTTTTCTGTTCAGATTTTCATCAGAAGGTTCTTCAAGGTAGCCTCAAAACATGAATCTTTGACATATTTTGTTACCACACATCCAAAATCTATCATCCACTGAGAAGCGACCAAAATCAGAACAGCAGAAAAAGGAAACTGCAGGATGAACGACATGAACACCATAGTTTGCTCCACAATGGTGTGTTGTCATACTCTTTGCAGTAACATTCCCACCTGTATTCCATGGGATTCAGATCTCCAGCTGCTAAACAGTCAGACCGCTATTGCAGACAATGCTTTCAGACGCCAGAAAGTCAGATTATGCTAACTGGTTACACAAGAATGCAACAGAAAACTAGGTTTTTGTTAAACTAGCTGTCCCTCTACAGTCCTCTCCCCACTTCTGCTGGTCTATTGTTTTAGAAAGATGTTATACTTTTTAGGAAATAAAGTGTTAACAAAAGAAAAGCAAAGATTCAACAAGAGGACATTAATATCTATCATCTGTAGAGAACACAAGCAAGCAGCTGTCAAATGACACCAGTGAGACAAGTCTCACTGGGATTGACAGGCAAGTTTCTCCAAAGTGTTAGTTCTGCATCCAATCTCTAGTTTAATTTCTTCAAAAAATTTAGAGAAACTAAGTTCAAGCATCACTCTTCCTCAATACTAGAAGCAGCAACAATGCTTCTACTGGTTCAGTCACCTGCAGTCACAATCACAAAGCAGATCTAGGACACCAAAAAAATGAAAAAGACCAACAACTTCTAAAAATACAGTAGCAAAGCTAGAGCCCAACTCTGTGTTAGTGAGTTATACAATGCAGTCCAAAATCTAACAAAATAGGAAAACACCATTCAAAATATTCTACACACTTGCTCTACCCTGGAGAGCAGAAAACAACAGAACATTTATAACACAACCAAACACGTTCTGACTCGCTGATCTAACTGCCCTTCAGAGACACCAGCACACCGTCTACATTTCACCATTTGGAACTTCAGCCATCCAACTCCAAATGACATTATCACTGCACCAAAAGCTTACAGCTAAGAAGAAATCAAGCAACTCCTTAAAGCCTTTAATACCAAACCAGGCAACTTATTTTAAGCTAAACTCTCAAAAATCCTCATTGGATTCTGATGGTTTGCCATGAGCACCATGGTACAATGCTAAAACACCGGGATCTTGGTTTTCAGGGCAGTGGGAGCCAAGACTGGTTGAGATGCCAAGTGTTAATGCAAAACGGGGTTAGAAATTTATAATTTAAATGCATCTTTTGATAGAGTCTCGTGTTTCAGCCATCCATTTATATGCAAAAGCAGTTCAGCAGAGGAAACAAAGGAAGGCTCTAAAAAAAGGTTCACCAGCAAGTTCTCCATTAACTTTTTCCCCTGCATGCAAGAAAACGACCCTTAGAGGGATGTGGTACATACCTTGAGGGTGAGGTCGACGGTAGCGGGAGAAACTGGAGTTAGGCTGGAGCTCTGTTGTAAAGTCTCCCTCCTAGGGAGGGGAAGGGTGTGGGGCAGGGGCACCTGAAAGGCAGGCAACACATATCACATTCTAACTACGTCTACTAGAAAAGCCCCAGAAAGCAAAGCTCAAGCTTTATCAAGTGAGCTACAATTTCTTCAAGGCTTGAGCATTTGGCAGGGAGATTCTGATAAAATAAGGTGAAAATTTGGTAGGCAGGGAAAGGCCATTCAGCAGGTGCCAAGATGCTTCTCATCTCTTAAAGAGGCTGAAGACCAAGGTTCTAAGGTGTCCACGTCCTCTGTATAAACAATCACCAATTGTCTGTTTTGGGATTTAACTTCCAGTACCATTTCAGTTTACTGATATGCAAAAATTCTCCCCAAGCCAAATCTGTCCTTTTTTGTACCAATACAGTACGTGGGGCTTCAGGACCTTGAGTTCTGAGATGTAGTTTGTGAAAAGAGGAAGCTTTTATAGACCTGCAAAGTCACGGGACCATGAAACAAACTAAACCAGATTTGCCATCCAATAACTGAACTCAGTTATTTTCTCTTTCAAAAGATGAAAGATGTGATACTTGGGGAAAGAAACTTGACATAATGCTATTGCTATCTTTGCCTATGAAAACACCAACGCATTTCCTAGAAGGTTCAAAGGAAATGCATCAAAAACACTGCAGTGGCCAGTCTATTACTTCTAGCCATTCCTTTCTCCATTCATAGCACAGCTAATGGACTTCCACTGGATGAGATAAGGCTAATCCAAAAGACAGATACTGAAGCTTTGAAGCAGGGGATGGCACAGATCCTTTGTGGCCAGGAACCCCTAATTCCTGTGTTAGAAATTCAACTCCCACATCCACAGGGATAGGATATCATTAACACAAAAGAATTCAGTCTTCCAAACTAACCACCAAAGGCACAAACCACAACACTACCACAAAAGCCAGCAGAAGAATAAGAAGTTCAACCAGTAATGCTTCAAAATGATGCTGCAGTAAGCTGAAAAGCATTTTTAGATGGAATTCACAAAACATCCTCATAAAAAACTAAGATCCTACTGTATGATTCTTCTTTCCCCAACCAATGTGACTCTCAGCTAATTCTATTTCTGCTACTCAAACAACAAAAATCACAAGATCCAAGCTCCCTGATGTCCCAGCACACTCAAGTCACAACCCAGCTGGTTCTCTCAATCACTATGCCACGCTCACACAGTCAGCATCACTGGCTTTGAGGACTGCAAACATCTCACCTCCACAGCAACTGAACACCTGAAAGCCTCCTGTCTGCTTTCACAAACCATTCAGCTGCTCCCATTCTATGCAGTTGTTGTGATTTCAGGCTACAGTTCAAAACTGCTTTGTTTGTAAAAGCCTTTTTTCAACCTCGGGTACAGAACTTTGCTACTGGTACCAGGGGTCAAGTCCCAACTGGGACCAAGAACACACTCCCTTATTATGCCTATCTTTGCTTTTTTAGAATTGTCCCTATGAACATCTCCACTTTCTGTGCTCTTTAGCTCACTGTGATTGTTCAAAAGACAAGAAAATACCTGAAGAATTCATGAGCAGGTACTAATCAACCCAAATGTCCTTCAGAGTAAGATTACTGGGTAACACAGAGCTAGTTCACATGAAAGGAACCTGTTGACTTGTTTACTGAAGGCACTTTTTGGTGCTTTAAAGAAGTGTGAAAATATTTTCTTGTCTTCAAAGTCAAGATGATCACTGCAATAGACTTACGTTCGTCACCAAAGTCTCCTCCATTTTTGTACTGCTAGTAGCCACTGTGTTAGGATGAGAAGAAGGTGTAGTGTAGTCTGTTACAGACTCCTGTGAAGAAAAACAATTCCATTAAAATATCTCCCTTACCTAAATTAAGATTCAAATTTCTTGGACAGGTGTCAGCCTTCCTACAGGAGCTGCTCACCAAGCAACAGAAGATTAGAACTTCACACCATTTTTTTTCTTAGAAGGCATGTCTGGCAATCCTTATTGCTGACCCTGCTACTGAGGTCAGAAGAATTCTTGGGAGATTACAGTTTGCCTCATGACCTCACAATGTACATCTGGAGACAAGTCAAAACACAGTGTAAAGCAAGAACACTCAGAGCAATGTACTGCCTGGGCACTTTAATAATGAACTGTGGTGGTGCAACCAATGATCATTTGTCACCCAAGATGCTTTAGCTATCTATGGGCACTTTTAGCCTACTTTAAAAGTAAAATATATTGGCTGAAAGCTTTCTGTAGCTTTAAATAAATACAGAAATTTCTTACTATGACAAGCAAGGCGCTCCAGATTGAAAAGAACACAAAGGGATGGTTGCAATTTGCAAAACAATTTTCTTTTTCCTGTAAGTCTTGTCTCAGAAAGTCACAAGATTCTCTGGATGGTGCAGGCTACCTCCTCATTTCTACACTGGGTAGTGACTTCAAAGAAGAAAAGGACTGAGGTTTCCAGTCTACCCAGAGGTTTTCCTTGAAGCTGGTCTGTCACAGTGAAGTGGACCCTACTGTGCTCAAAAAACAAGGTCCACTGCCATGACCCTTTGCTGCAGGCAGTGACTAGTTGAAGATATAAAAGGCCTGAGGAAAGTGCCTCCTTGAACACTGCCAGCCCTCAGAGAATGACCTACAGTAAACCAAGAGGGCATTGGTACTTCTGTGAGCCCTGTTCAGTGCTGGTTTGCAGTTCTCACCACTGTCATCTACTGAGCATGTTCTGGACGGGCAAACAGGTGTTAACAGAACCTGACCCAGAGACTTTGCCAGAGAAATGGTGTCATCCTGGACTAGCCAAGATCCACTCTCTAGCAAGCACTGCAAACTCCAAAGTTTTACATGTCTGAAGCTCAGGAAAGGCTCTATCGTCCATTCAGAACCAAACACTGCAAAGGAACTGAAGGACAAATTAGCAGCAAAACTATTATTGAGTGCCTGGACTTGCCAATACATAATGATTTTGAAGGCAAAAACTATAAAATGCTTGTTTAATTGCATCCAACCAGTATGACAATAAGTTATTAAAATAGTGCACACTCAATTTACTCCTCAAGCCTACGGCAATGTCTCCTAAAAAGCACTGAGATACTGACAAATAACAAAGAATCTTCCTTAAAAGGAGGAGCTCATTTTGGCAAATGACTAGGACAAGCTAAACCATAACGGGGTGAGAGAGGACACAATTTGCACATCAACTTACTTTTATATTCCTGAAGAAAACAGAGAACTATTTTCTCCATTTAGTTACTTCCTTTACTTGTTAAACTGGTGAAATACAAGATATATGATGCTTCCCATAATCCCAACTACTAAACTGCAAGTTGCACATTTGTACTGAATTCCAACAGGCAACCTTAGACTGGATAAAACAAAGCAAGCACACAAGGCTGCTTTAATCACAAGGGCCTTCTAATGAACTGGTTTCTTGTTTTTTTTAGGATGCGTTCCTCAGTAAGAAAAAGGAAGTTTTTACTGTGACATTATTAGAAATCCTTCAAGGTTTGGATGCAGTTTTTACAGGGTTCAGAACTAAAATTCCTTACAAAAGAAATCAGATCAAGACTAATGGCAGCTTTCTCACTTTGCAAACTCACAGCACAAGAAACCCCTTTTTACTAGAATTAAAACCAAAGCACTGTACCAGCTCTGGTGCCCTCAGAAGTGTATGTGCAATGCTGAACCATCCTATAAGGGTGTTTTACGTGCTGAACACGCAGACCAGACAATGCTTTAGCTGTAAGAACACCACTCCATAAACTGTAGGTTAATAACCATCCTTCATTTCCTGGTACATTAAGTCCAGGAATCTGTTAGATATGGCTTAACACCATAATGTTTTGTAATTCAATTAAAGTGATTCTCTTGTACAACTGTTTGAAAAACCCAACTGATTAGTTCGTTATAAACTAGTAACAGCTAGAGCAAAAAGCTGTTCATGCTTTTTTTGGAGTTATCTACAAGTTATTTATATCTGAAGGAAAAGAACAGGCAAACCTTTTATAACTACCTACTTTTCTCTTAAGAAGATCACAAAACCTCAAGTGACTTGATGAACAAAGGACAAGGCAGACCTCAGAGCTGACCTTGCTGTAAAGGATCAGAGTATTCTACAGGATTAATTAGCTATTTGATTTGCTCCTGATTTGCATAAATCACCCAAACTAGAGCTTGAAAGATACTCAAGATATTCTGAAAAACAGCCTGTGTCCTTTTAGACCTGATCTCTGTAAGACACAACTACCTGTGCAAATACCTGGTGCCCACAGCCAGGTACTGACTGTTCCTGTGATCTGAAAACTTCAAACCTTTAGACATGGATAGGTGGGGAAAGGCAAGGGGTAAGGTGTGTTTCCCAATTCAGAAATGGACACATCAGATTGCCTTTACTACAAAAACACTGCAAAATCCAAGAGAAACAGTTGCAATTGCTCCAGAGCATCATGCTCATGTTCTAAACAAACATCTCACCAGTAAGAGTTGATTTAGATTTATACAGTTTCTAAGGTAAAACAGTCTTGCATGATTAAATGCACATGCTCTTATCAAGATGTTTGTTTTGGAATGGATGGGGTACTCTTACAAAGCTTCTGAAGGAGGACAGCTGGCTTTTACAGACATTTAAATCATCAAATACACCAAGTGTGCCTTCCTAGAAGCTGAGCAGTAATCTTTGAGAAGGATGTTAAAGAGCATCAAAAGAGAAGGTTTGCTAAAACTTCAACACCTGACACTGAAAAAACAGGTTAAAGATGTCAAAACTTCTTCCATCATTAATGAGCGATGGAAAGAGTACAAAGACAAGAAAAAGCAGTTGCAATACACAAGAAGTCCAAGGCCAGAGCAGTATTTGAACCCCTTTTAAAAGCCACTTTAAAAAGTAGTAAGGTTTATTGCAGGTTTATTCCTGCATAATCTAGATGAAAGTTATCTTATCCAATAAATTTGCAGGTTGTTGGATCAACTTCCATGGAATTAAATATAAAATATACCCACTTCTTTCCTAGAAAAAAACACGAACTTACTGATGCTCCAGGAACTACTCATGACAGAGGAATTCAAAAGCAAACAAACCTGGTGCTGTTAGGACTGGAGTATTTAGGCCTATTATTAAAGGCTTCTTTTAGCAAACACTTAATGAGGAAAAATTATATGCAACACAAACTGGAAAGTTTCCTTTCACTCTGGTCCTCCTTCCAGAAGACAGAAGCTGGGTGCTTTAATTCTGCGGTAATTCAAAGAACCCTGGCAACCCATGTTTAACTAAGATTAGACAGGCACAAAATCCAGACTCTCCTTTTGAAGAACTCATCCTTTAAAAATACAATTGTAGAGAGTAAATTCTACTGATTTTAGTAGAGCTACTCGATTATACTGAGTTAGCCTGCATAACAGAGATATGTTTCCTATTCTGTGTGTGGCTTAGAAAAAGCATCTCCTCCCATGTTGGGCTCTGCTCACAGGAGCTGGTAAGACAGTGAGAAAGCACAGGATACAGACAAACAGCCTTCTTACCAAATACCCAAGCAAGTTGGTGTTTACTGCTCTACACTTCTGATTCCCATACAAGAAGGGCACTTTGTCCTTTTCTGGGATGAACATAAACCACTCACTGCTACTTACGGGAAGGAAAGATGGAAACGGGCAGGAAGGATGAGAAATCCCAGCACTGAATTTTCTTAAGTATTTGCCATTCCACTCAAAAATCAAGTTTACAGCTACCATGGTTGGACACAAATATCCTCCCTAACACTATAACAACACTTCACTGAGAGAACAGAGCATCTTCTGCCTGCATGGCACCTTGGCAAAAAGCTGCCAAAACTGTCCTGTGCTTTGGTTTTTTGCAACTGCGGGTGACAAGGATCAGTTGTGAGTGGTCCACATTTCAGATTCTTCAACTCATAATGGAACTTTAGCAGAGAATCAGTTTTCCTTAATGGCATCAGAAGATTCCTGATTAAGACTAGGATGACTGAAACAGCACACAACAAACAAAACTGCTTCTCAAACATACAAGAAGCATTTTTCCCTTACCAAAGAAGGTGTAACTATTAACTAGGAGCTACTCAAACTGCATGGCTCTTTTGTATTTGAGAGATGACAACCATAGCTCCGTAGCTCTTGCTCAAGACACAATGCTGCAGTCCCCACACAGGCCCTTAGGCTAAAAGGAGAGCACCTCTGGGGACGTTTTTCAGCCAGTGCTATCAATGCAGCACAGCTCAGAACTGAGCTGTGGAACAATGAATACTGAGAGAAAGTCTCCATCTCACTGTTAAACAGTTATAAAGAAGTCAGAGTAGTTCTGTGCAAACTACTATTATGAGTCCTCAGTATCCTGAAGTTCTGCCAGGGATATCTTGAAAGTGTCCAAGCCCAGAGGACCTGACAAACAGACCCTTTAGGTAAACAGAACAAGCCTTATCCAATGCCTTAGCACATTCCTAGTTTAGAGGTTTCTCTTTTCACAGAACAGCACTTATTTCACAGCTACAGGTCATCCATGCACTCAACCAGCAATCATACACACTACTGCACTCCAGTTCTCTGCTGGAAGTCATCTTGCATCCATCACATTTATCTGAATTTACAGGCTCTGCCTACACCAGGCAACACTCAGGACTGAGTGCTCCCATCCATACGGCAGCAGGAGTTTAAAATCTCGCCAGCCGGTCTCTGCACAGGGTGTGACAAACAGCACATCTCCTACTGTTCCTGCAGAGCTGTTACTCAAGCAGTACCAATGTTTCATATCTGCTGTTCAGTGGGCTCTGCTGTCCAGGTGACTACCACCAAGTGGCAATTACCTCACTGCAATCACATTTTACATACAGTGCTCAGTTACTTGTCAGTGGTTTTCTTACCTTTGTGTTTGTTCCAAACTCTGGAGCAGATACAGATATCATCGTTCCTATTTCCGTGCTCAGTTCACTCGTTGCTTTGGTTTCCTTTGTAGTAACAGGTTCTGGACTTCTGACAGAGGTGGGAGATGGCTTCTCCTGTCCTTCAGGCTCTCCCTGCTGGGCATCCTTCACCTTTCTGTTCTTTAAAGAACGCTCTTTCCCAATAGGACCAGGCTTATACTCTTTGTTTTCTACCGGACTCAAGTCTGGAAGCTAAGTTAGTGTGAACTTGTCAGTGACGTCTTCCCTGCTATGTCCTATCCAACAAGAATACTCTGACATGCTTAAAGTAAGTATTTAAATATAACAAAGCTTTCCTGAAGGGTAAGCATTTCCTAACAGAAAAATCATTTTACACTACGTTTGCAATATGTCCATGAAATGCATTAATTTTGAACATTTGGAATTTAAACCATTGTTTTTGAGCAATACATTTTTAATGTGAAGTGGTAGAGTTCAACTAAAATAAGATGTAGTTAAAATCTACACAGGAAAGTCAGCTTGACTGTCCTTACAAGAAAGGCAGAAAAAAGTACAGAAAAGCACAAAATACAGAAAAGCAGAAAAACATACAGAAGCCACATGACTGTGTGTACACACAGGTTATTTTCATTTCAGAGAATCAGGAATTTACAGGGCCTCAGGAAACTAGAACAGAAGACCCTACCTTCATTTAAAGTTATCCTGACATATGGATGTTGGCAGCATTTTTCCCGGGGAACTGATCACTAAGGGAATATCCAGAAAAAATAGAACACCTACGCACAAGTGTTGCCTTCCACTGCAGACACCATGGTTGGAATAACTGCTGCAATTCAATAGTTTCTTTATGTGCAGCTAAACTAAAGCAGAATGAAGGGCCTTAGGGAGCCTGAATGCTCTGCTGTTTCAATAGTCGTGTCCTTTCTGGCTTCACTTCACTACTGAGCAGAACAAGAATTCCTTAAAGCCAGTCCTTAAAATCCTATTCCTTAAGCTTTGATAGTGGAAAGACAGAAGCTGCTGGTATTGTCCCTATAAATACAAACCAGCTGTCTCAGCAGTAGATGAAGACTCTCTACAATATGATGGCTTTGGAAGGGTGGAGTTTCCCAAAGGCATTTGGTACCTCAGGAGGCCAGCAGAGAATGGCTTTTGCGGGGGAGGAAGGAAACAAAGCAGGATCATTGCCTGAGCTCTGAAACGCTGCAATCAGGAACATCAGGCCCACCTCACCCAAATAATTTTTGCCCTAATAGTTGACAGAGGCTGAAATACTTCCAGGCACTTCAAGGTCACACTTAGAAAGGCAAATTGCTTTGTTTCAAGTATGATCCTCTTACATTGCCCATATTAGTTCATACCAACCTCCAATCCTGAACATAAGCTTGTATTTAGGCCTCACAGCAAACAATATCACCACGGGGGTGAGGGGCGTGTAGGAAATGTTTGTTTGTTGGGATTTTTTTTTTGCCATCAAGACAGTTAAAGGATTACAGCCCCCTCATCCAAAAGTGCAAAAAAAATGTTAACCTCAAATTAATTTACCATTTAGTCACACATGTCTTTCAATAAAACCTGCAGGGTTCTTGATAGCTATAACCAAGCAGAAAAAAGGAACTTTCTACACTATGCAGACTCCTTATTTAACTTTGGAGTTCAGCATCTGTAAGTGATTTTATGTGGGCAGTTTTAAGCATGCTGCAGTATATCTGAGATATGGGTTACTGCAATTCACCAGCAGTTTTAACTACTGCATATTCTCTGCTGTATGTGTTTTATAGTTTGCAATAAAAGCCATTAACTGCAACATCCCACTCGGGGTCTCATACAGAAGAAGTTTAATTCATTTTATGTGTGACCACACTTGCAGATTTCAGCTCTTTTTTTCTGGGGGTGGGGGGAAAAACAACCAACCATCAAAAACCAAACAAGCAACACAAAAAAACACCCAGTCTTCTCTAAAGACAAAAGGGCTTTAATTACACCAGGACTGCTGCCAAATCTCAGACACCGAGAGGGACTGAAATAGCCAATTCTAAAAGTCACCAGCCACGTTTATCTGCTGTAACTGTCTCTTTCTGGGAGTTAGAAGCTGGTGCTGAGTGGTAGTGATGCACAGATTACTGTGCACTGGAGGTGGAAATAACAGAAATGTAGGTTTCATGAACGTGAAAGATCCCCAAGTGTAATCTAAATGACAAAAGGAGAAAGTATTCCTCCTTATGAATGGTAACAATAGAAATACAAGACGGTGATGATCAAACAGAGCCCCTAAACCTATGGAAGGCAAGCAACAATTATTTTCTTAAACTGAGATAAGTTTGATTACCTAATTAGTATTACTCAGTTTTAGGAAATATAAAAAGGGAATGCAGTTTTTATGGGTCTAGTCCTGACTGAATGACTGTTCTATTCTTTGTAACCTTCTTTTGGCTGAACTTCTCTAAGTTTACAAGTTTGTACTGAAATTATGACCTTTTACCTTTTGTGCTTTGATGGGTCCAGCCCGAGGCTGCTTCTGTCTTTGCTCTTTTGGTTCTGGTAACTTGTCTGTGGACTTCTCAGAAAGTACAGGGCCAATTTCATTGTCACTGCCACTGGAAGCTGGGGCTCCAAACTGAATAGTTTCTATTCCAAGATCAACTCCACCTTCTTGTCCAGGCTTTGTCCCCTAGTCAAAAGGCAAACATTTAACTCATTATGAAAAATTTCTGTATCAATACAATGACTACGGTTCAGAAAAGAGCACAAAGAATGCTCAGCTGAAAACCACTAAATGGGTACTTTTATCTTCTGCCAGCAAAAGTATTGTTTGTGACTGCAACAGATTTGCAAGAATAAACAATGTCTCAATGTACACTTCCTCCTCCTCAAATATTGTATTGTTTATACAAGCTCAAGAAAAAAGCAGTGAAGAAATATGTAAACACAATCAAGATCAAGAGGCACAAGTACAGTATCAAAATGTCCAGAGTAAGGTTCACAACATTCTCCTGAAAGTTCAACACTTAATGTTCAATTCCAGAGGAACAGTAATAAATTTAAAAATATTTCCAGATCTGTTATGCAGTTAAAATGGTCTCCTAAGACAGCTGTCTCACATTCCTGCAGTTTAAAACAATTAAGACCAAGAAAGTAAAACCACAGCACTTTAAATGTAAAATTTAGGACTATGCAAATTCCATGGGATAAGCAGAGATAATATAGTTATAAAGCACCTACTGCTTTTTGCATCTCCAATTTATGGAACACAAAAAGACCATTTAGTTCCCCGGAGACATCCTGTTTGTCTACACTACTGAACTCTACACAAGTGTTCACATGCAAACCCCGCAATATTTTTCCTCAAAAAATGTACTGAATAAGAGCTATCAATAAAATCTGAATTTTTATCAACAGAACACTTTTTTCCATGCACTAGCCTGTATCCCGTGTTTCTGTGCTATCTCCTGACTGCATGGGATTTTACACATATCGGGGGAATTTTACACATACTAGGCACACCTGGATAAATTGATAATCTGTACCCAATTCCAATGAGATCTAACTTGGGTAAGCTTCACACACAGTTACTCTTCTTCCCTTACCTCTGGAGATGTAGCTGAACCAAAAGATGTCAGAGGTTTGTTCCAGGCACTGACTGAAGGTGGCTGAGGTGGGCTAATGGGTCCCACTGACGATTAAGAAAAGAGAGTTAAAAAAACCCCTCAGTGTTGCTAGATGTATTCAACTAAAGGTATCAATTGACTGAGAATTAAATTACAGATGTCTTGATTAAATAAGCTTTAATTAACCTATTCAGCAGTTAACTACATGCTACCAATTTAGCTGCTTTCAAGTGGGGCAATCATCATGTCTGGAAGCATGACCAAGCCTGACAAAACAGACTCCTGAAGGGAGTGACAGTTTGCTCATTGCTTGTGAATGAAGAATATGATAACATAAAATACTGAGTAATATTATACTGCAAAAACCTCTTTTCAGCTAAGCTGCACTTGGGAATGCTGCCCTCTATTCCCTGTGCAAAATACATCTGCAGGTAAAAAGACATCCAGAGAGACAGCTGGCAATCATCTTTCTTTAACTACAATGTTTGCCTCCTCCCTCCCCAAATCCAGAAGAAACCACTTACATTTTTTAGAGATGTCATTCAGAACTGCTGTAGGAGGCACTTTGCTGTCCCACAGTTCAGTTCCCAGGCCGTTGTGAGCCTGGCTGTTCTGCAGGACTTTGCCCGACACGGTGTATTCTGAGCTGGCTGTCCCTCCCGCAGCCTGGCTTTGTGTCGGAACAGGAGCTTGTGGCTGAGCTGGAGACTGGGCCGGACAGGGTGGCTGTGCCTGGGCTTGAGCCTGAGCTTGTGCCTGCTGTGCAGCTGCAGCTGCTGCCTGTTGCTGCTGCTTTTTGGCAAATCTGGGTGGGAGCTTGGAATTCTGACCTCGGCCTTTTTCGCTTGATCCTTTTTTGGTCCAAACCTGTAAGCAGAAGCCCGTTTTATTCTTACAGCTGACAGTCTGTACAGACACCAACTGTTCATCGCAAAAAGCAAACTGATTAACCCAATCTTAAAGAAGTTTATTTTTTTTAGGAGTATTTAATCACAGCAACAACGATTTCTCACCCATTTTCCTTTTGGAGTATACAAGCAACAGGATAAATCTTAATCACAGTATGAAAAATGGTGTTTTCAGTTTGCCAATTCCACCTGCCCGACAGTGCCCCATCAAAAAGTACAGAATCCCAAGATGGCTAAATGAACATTAATTTTATTTACTAAATCTGAACAACTTTAATATTAAATGTAACTATTTAGTTATATTTATATGGAGGAAATACAGCTTCTTTGGAAGGAAGATTCTGCACACTTTAACAACATTCCCAGTACTGCAAGTAGCATTTTCCCCACTATAAATGCTGGTCTTGTACCTGCACTGTTTGTTCTTCCTTCTTTCTGCGCTCTTCATCTTGCAAGCGTTTTTGCTGCTTCTTAGACACCACTTCTGTGAAACCATCATCATTCAAGTTAGATTGGGAGTCTTCAACTACTGTCACTTCAGGGTGATCATCAATGATCACAACACCTATAGGAAAAGGAAAGGTATAGATGCTGCTGTTTTAACAGCTTCAGGTGCAATGCACCAAGCCAAAATTGGCTTTAGAGTGGAAGCTACTGCCCCACAGACACAGATGGGAGCCCTGATCAATGGCAAACTTCTGCTTGCCAAGTGCTTTGCTGCTGTGCTTGAAGACAAGGAGTTAATATTTAAGAACTTGAAAACTAGAGGCACCAGTACTAGATTCTCCAGGAAATATGAACTAAAACATAATAATGAATAATAAAAAACCTTCCTGGATATTAGCTCTAAGCTTATCAGTGACATCCCCCTGCCTTTACTTATGAAGGTTAACTAAATTATGGAATGTGGTGGAGAACAGTATGAATGACAAACTCAAGATTAGATGATTGTAGAAAATTGTTTTTATCTGTACATAATAACATACAATGACATTTGCCAACTTTTAAAGGCACACACATTAATTAGATATGACAAAGGTAGCAATGCTCAAGTATACAATTACTTTGGTGTTCTAAAAACATCACCCTTTTTTTTAAGTTTTCAAACATCTAGCTCTATATGCAACAAAACTAGCAGAACTACCAAAAATTATCAGCATATTAGCAATACATACTTGCGTAATTATTAAGATCAAATTGAGACAAGGCATCCACTTTTTCCTTAGGCTTCTTCGGACCAGCCTTCGGTTCTTCTCTCTTTTTGCCACTTGCATCCTTGGTGCTCTTTTGTCCTGCAGCAGCAGCACCTCCGTCCTCCTGATGTACAGAGCTGCCATTGGCGGGGTCAACACCAGGCACAGGTGCTGCCTGCTCTTCAAATGGCCTGTATTAGAAAAGAAATTCAAAAATTAAGCCACAGAGAACATTCATATCCCTCTGTAGGGCTGTAAGAGTCTACTGTGCAACTTCTTAGTAGGATCCAGACTTTTAGTTTCAGCTCCTCAATGAGAAGCTCAACAGCAAAAGCTGTTTTGGGGAAATATCAAATGCCCTGTCCAACTTCCCATCAAACTTAGCATACAGGAAAATAAAATTTAATCTAAATGACAAGCATTTCTCAACATGCTTGTCTGTGTTAGGTGATTGAACTAAAGTGCAATGCAGCAATTTATATATTAACTGCAAAACTGCTCACATGAACATTTCTGCTTTCATCCAAATCTCTAGAATCATAGCTCGAGTCAGAAACAGCACTGCCATTTTTTTAATTAGGCATTTTTAGCACTGTGCATACAAGAACACTCTGCTCTCACCTTCAGGTTCTAAGTGTCTGTATACAAACAGAAAAAATAGAAAGTACAGAGCCATGGGTGTATGTGTTAGTCTTAGTGTCTTTTCTATCAGTCTACAAATCTAAATTAACTGCTTATGATTTTAAACCACGAGAGGTCAACAGAAGGCCATAACCACATGTGGTTCCTCACAGGAGCTGGTACTCACCCTCTTTTCCCACTTCTGGGAGGAGGACCACTCCGCCTTTCACTCCTGGGCCCTGAGAAATTCCTCCCTGGTTTAGCTGGCCCATTGTTGCCCCGTCTGTTTTGACGGTCTATTCCCGGCCGCTGACTAGAGAAGCTTCTCTTGGCTATTTCCCTTTTTGGAGCTCCGGCGTTTTCTCCTGCCTTTGCAGCCACCTGTGCTGCCGCATCTGCCGTTTTCTTCTCATCCCTCTCCCGCCTCTCATTGAAGTCGCTGCTTTCTGAGGCTGTTTCCCACTCTTCATTTGCCTGATCCGAAGAATTCTGGTTGGACAAGTCTGGTGTCTTACTTCCTGACACATCCAGAGCAGGGTTGGAGGGCTCAGTAACTGCACTAGTAACTGTGGCACTTGTTGATGAGCTGGTTACCACCTCACTTATCTTGGATGCAGCCTCTCTCTCCTTTAGGCGCCTGAAGCGTGGTGGTTTATCTTGCCTTGGAGGCCGAGCAGGCCTTTGTCTTCGTGGCCTCTCTCTATTTGGATCAAACTTTCTCTCAAATTTTGGAGGTCTTTTATCAATTGGTATAGGACCATAATGCTCATTCCGTCTTGGAGGCTCCCCATCTTCTGGTTTAATGATCTCTGTTTGCCTTGGGTTCCACTGATTGTCTCTGTAGGCTGGTCTCCTGATTGTGGATGGACGTGGAGGACGCCCACCAGGATCTCGGCCACCACGCCTGTACATTCCCCCTCTGCCTCGTCTAGAAGGCTCCCCTTTAGGGAGAAATCCTGGTTTGGGTTTGTTGTCATCATCTCTTATGTATGTTTTCTCTAGAGATCTGTTGTCTACTCTGATATTGTTCTCGGGTTTGAATGACAGAGGCTTTGGAGGCTTCTTGCCATCAGCTCTTTCTTCTCTTTTCGGATGCTTGCCCTTGATGACACTGTCTTTGTCTGACAGCAGCGTGTCACTTGCGCTCTCGTGCACTTCGCTGTCAGAGTCCGTCTCTGAACCGTGCTGGCGCCGCCGCTTCGGGATTACCTCAAAGTCAGAGCTCTCACTACGAGTTTCACTCTCTTCTCTTTGTCTAACAGGCCCTGAAGGCACATGGTCTGTTCTAGGCTTAGGATCTCTGTAGTGTGGGTACTCTCTATTATGGCCTCTACTGCCCCGACCACGCCCTCCGTAAGAACCCCTGTAGCTACGGCCTCTGGAATAATACTCACCGCGACCTCTGCCTCTGTATCCCTGATCTGGGAACCAGTCTCTATCCCTGGCCTCTTTCCAGTATGTCCTGGGTGGTAAGCCAGGCTCTCTCTTTACTGGCCTGGTTTCTAAGCGTGGTTTCTCCACAACCTCCTTGCTGACCACCTTCTCAGGCTGCTTCTCCTCCTTGGCAGCAGGAGCAGGTGGCTGCGTGTGGGGCTGTGGCTGTGCCACCAGCGGAGCGGGTGGTGGGGCAGGGATGGCCGGGGGAAGCTGGGGAGTGGCCGGTTGGGCAGCTGGGAGCTGCTGCTGGACTGGGGGCGTGGGGGGCTGCACCACAGCCTTAGCTGCAGGCTCGGGCTGGCTGCCCTCCTGGCTCGCTGGGGTTGGAGCAGCATCCTGGGTTATCTTCTTAGCCAGAGGAGCGCTGCTGGAGGAGGATCTGTCTGGCTCAGCCTGAGGCAGTGGCACTTGAGGTGCTTCCTTTTTGTCACTTTTTTCAGGTTTGCTTGTTTTTTCACCAGCTGTCTTTTCTCCTTCTTTTTCCTTTCTCTGCTCACGCTCTTCTCTCTGCTCACGCTCTTCCTTCATATCTCTAAGCACAGGTTTTTTAATAGGACCTGATCTTCTGACTGGTCTATCACCGCCCTCATCTCTCCTGCCATAACCTGGCCTAGGACCCCATCTTGTTTCAGACTTAGGTTTGAAAGTTTTCTCAGGTTTTGGTCCTTCTGATGTTCTATTATTGATCAAAATTTCTTTTTTCGGTTTGATCTCAAGTCTCTCAATTGTCTCCTTTGTCTCAATAGGCCTGTTATTTAATTTAGGGATATTTGCTGCTGTTTCATTCCTCTGGTCTTCTGATTTTAGAGAGTGACTTGAACCATGGGAAATGCTCCTCTTTAGGGAAGAGTGACTTTCCCCCACAGGCACCAATTCTTCTGGAGAGCTACGTGTAACCTTCTCATTCACTCCTTCAAAATTAACTGCTGTGTTCGGTGTGTCAGTCTGGAGAGGTTGTACATCTTCCAAAGGCCTGCTTGGGAATTTCTGTACCTCTACCTCTCCTGATTCTCTGAAGAATTCTGTCTTTGGATGAGAGTCCAACTGGTTGTGTTCTACAGGATAAGCACTGGCAGGGACAGCAACTCTTTCTTGTTCCAAGTGTGCTTCAGACCTAAGCAGAAAGCAATTAAGAATGTTAGTGTGGGGGGGAAAAAATTTACTCGTACATATACTCACAAATCAAATCATTTTCTAGTAAGGATTTATATCAGTTCTAGGAAGTAACAGGCAATAATTTTAAATGAAGCCCCCAAGTATTGCCCAGACAGCAACAGAGCAAAAAGAATTTTTGAATACTTTTAAGACACAGAGGAAAAGCTTTCCTGACCATCCATCAAGCAGGAAAGGTCAGAAGTGACTGTCCTGCTTTATACCACTTGTACTTAACACACCACTTTTGAAACAAATATACATTAGACAGAAGTTCTCTAATATGGGAAGAACTGAGAGCAGATGGAGAAAAGGACAAACACTGCAGGAGTGTTCTACAAAACTAAAAATTCAAAATATGGCAATCACCATTCATCAGATTAGGCTAAGGGTCCTAAACAAGAGGTAAATTGTCTTTCTACGCTGGACTACAGAGCAGGGGTGCCTTCAGTTCCATACAACAGTACCAAGTACACTGCATCCCCCTTTCAAGTTGTGTGTGAAGAGCAGCCACAACCCAGTCAGTTTAAACTGTGTTTGCAACACGTTACACAGCCAAATGTGTGAGTTTGTGTGACTCGGAGAGGTGACGTGCAGTGGCACATAACTCAGGCCTTACCTCAAGTCGTCAGGCTCTTCCAGCACTTTGGGAGGAGAAGTAGATTGCTGAGACTCTGTGTGGGGGTAGGGGTCTGACCCCCACATCATGCGGGGCTCTGACAGAGGTACAGTGTGCTCCCTTGCCGAGCGAGCCATGTGTTCAAACGAATCCGAGCCAGCTGCTGAGCCCTCCATCTGCTCTCTTCTCATCAGTGGCTTGGGAGGCATAATTCCTGAGGCAGAGTTAAGCTCAACAATTGAAACAAGTTTAACAATAGCAAAGAAACCCACCTCAATACAAACAAAGCCTACCAGGAGGTACAAAGCAATGGTATTCTCTCCCCTCCACTCTCCTTTCCTGACCCTCCATTGTCAAAACCAAACCTCTATTCAGTGCCAGCTGACCTCGGAATGACTAAATCATACTCAACACTCATACCCCATGGACCAACAAAAGGAAAAATCTGTCTGCTTTCATTATAATGGGGAGAACTAGGTCTGCAGACCTTCATGGATGAAGTTTCTGCTGTAAGATCTCAATGGCAAAAGGCAAGATGAGCATACACAGAGGTGATTTTTTGTACTCCATTAAGGACTCCAGCTCTCTTTCTTTTGTAACATTTTAAAGACATTCTGTAGTTTTGACTGACTTTGCTCAGCCTGCCATTTCTCTGTTCATTCCCTGCACTCACTGAGGATATCCATTCCCTTGCTCATTAGTTGGGCAGGTATCTCTGTTACATTACATGATAGACTTCAATTATTTATGCCAATCAGCTTTCCTAACTGCAAATCAGATGGCCATTCCACAAATTAAAAAGGACTTTTTAGTGCCAGGAACCTGAAACCACAAACTTATTAAGACTATGGAGTTGCTAGTATGTCATATAAAAGTAACAAAATGTCATGGGTTTTTGAGAAAGCAATGTACTGCCAAGTGCTAACACGTAATGAAACACAAATGGTAAATACACTCTTTCTCTCAGTTCAACCTAACTCATGCCAGCTTTACTATCTGTAACAAAGTAGAGGTTTATGCTGACATTCTGAATCATCTTAACTGTCACTAACATGGTTGCAGTGTGATAGTTTGATTTTACTTTATAGTCAAAGGGATACAGTCTCATATGACTATAATTTTAGTCACATATGATTAAAATCTATTTTGTCTCAAACAATAAAATTATGTAGGTTTCTGCTTAAAAACCCACCCATTCACTAAACAAAGTGTGGCCAGGGAAAGACTTCTCTTTCAAAACCAAGTAAATTCAACAGCCAAAGAAATGCTTCCAGATTTACCAGGATGAATGGGAGGCATGTCCATTGCAGGTCTTCCTGACATCATCCGTGGGTCCATGTAGGATTGCATCATGAGCCACCGTGGATCAAAGCCCATGGAAGCCAAATGCTGAGGATGTGGCTGCATGGGCTGGTAAAGGGGTCTGTGCTGGGGAGGTGGGACAGGGCCACTCGAAGGCTGGGAGGGAGCAGACTGTGGAAGGACACTTTGCTGCTGCTGCTGCCACTGCTGCTGCTTCATTTGCTCCTGCACAACAGAAAACAGTATTACAGGACTTTCTGTTAAGATGAAGACTTGAGTAGAACCCAAATAACCCTTGTAAACAAGTAGTACAATTATCTCAAGGACACTAAGCATTTCTGAGTTAATTGTAAACATTCATCAAGATGAACCAGGAGAAAAAGGAGAAAACCAGACTGGATGGTTTAAAATAGCTACAGCTTTACTGGTGTCCAGCTGAGACACAGAACAACCTATACTTCATGCATGTCATTAATGCAAAGAGCTCTTCAGACCACAGGACCCAAGTTCAACTCACATTTGTGAGTGTCAAACCCTTTCAGGAAAAGCTGCAGAAACAATGATCAGTCATCAGACCCCAGGTTCCACAGGCAACCACAGCACAATGCCATTTAAAGCCAGTTTTAAAACCTCTCTTGCCTTCTGCTCACTTTTGTACCTTGAAGGTTCAAGAAGTGTTTCATGCAATTCCTGCCAATACCATGGATGTTACAGAAGCTGGAAACCAACAACTTAAGCTTTTTGAAACTCCTATGGTCATGTTCTTACTCAGAATGAAGTAGAAGACATTCTTTAAATGAGCTTCCTTCTTCTAATGAACTGGTTCATTACCTGCTGCCTCTGAAATCTTGGTGGCAGTGATTTCTGGAACTGTTTAGAATAGCCTGAGGAAACAGCAGGACGAGGCTGAGATCCCGAATCCGGCTCACTCTCATGAGTCACCTGTGAAACCTCTTTCTCATTCCGACCACTGTCTTGTCGAGTAAAGACTGCTTGATCTTCTGAAAAACAACAAAAACCCCACACGTGGGAGACAAGAGTGAATCTTAAAACGACGACAATTTCACCACAATGTCAGATAAACAATGTTGTCCTAAAACGTCTGCCTTCTCTAACGTCACAGGCTCAGTTTCCAAAACCAATAAAGGCAAAATAAAAAAGTCAAGAACAACCCCTCAAAGAGACCACTATTGTTAACAGATCTCTCAGTGTCCCTTTTAAACTCAAATACACTGGGTAATCAACCACTGACATTTAGGCTGTACCTACAATGTGATTTAAGAAGGGGTGTATCAACGATACCACAGTGCACTTGAATCAACTTTTTTTTATGAACCAAGGCTTGGTTTAGAATTAATTTTATCCATTTAAAGGATAACATAACCTTACTAAGCATAGTCTAACGGATCTGTTGTGGCATTCAAGTTCCACTACAAAAAATGTACCATGTTTCAATAGCTGCCCATTGTGTCCACTTCTCTCAGCTTGCTGAAAGAACAAAATAGCTGAAATAATTTGCATTGCTTTTTAAGCAACACGGGTGGCTCACTCTTCTTTAGGAAGAGAAGAAAGCTTACTTTTCTATCTGTATTCCTCAAAGTCCAGCCCAAATCACAGAACCTATTTTATTCCCTAATCTTTTGATGAGCTGGGCAAACAGGTCTAGCTCAAAGGACAGTTATCAGATGTAATGTGCCGGGAAATAAATGGTCTAGATGCATTAGGTTAATTAGGTATGCAAATTAGACTTCTAGACTACAACTACGCTCTGTGACTCAGCTTTAAGAAGGACAACTCCTACATGTGTGCAAGGATACCTTTTTCTTCCTTGTTATTCTTGGTTTCACTTTCTTGTTTTTCTGCTACAGGTGTTGCCACAGGTTCTACAGGCTCAGGAACCTCATGTGCTGGTTTCTCCTCTTCTTTCTCTTTCTCATTCTCCTTCTCTTCTTTCTCCGTCTCTTTTTCTTTCTCTTTCTCCACTTCTTGTTCTTTTGCCTTATCCAGTTTCTCTTTTTCTTCTTTTTCTTTTTCCTTCTCCCTTTCCCTCTCTTTTTCCTTTTCCTTCTCCCTCTCTTTTTCTCGCTCTCTCTCCCGCTCCCTCTCCTTTTCCCTCTCCCTCTCTCTTTCCCTTTCCCTCTCCCGCTCCCTTTCCCTCTCCCTCTCGCGCTCCCTTTCTCTCTCCTTCAGAGGGTCTTCCCGGGAGGGTTTTGTCACACAGCCGAATTTCTCATTTAACCGTTTGAGCTTTTCAGCACAAGCTGCTTTCCGCTGTTCTTCCATTCTCCTTTCTTCCTCTTCTCTCCGCTTACGGGCCCGCTCAACCGCAGCCGAGATCTCTGACTGCTGCCTTCTCCTCTGCTTCCAAATCTCATCTTCATCTGGTACTGGTTTAGGGGGAAAGGGTCCCTGCCTTCCCATCTGGCGATCAGGGGGAGGAGGGTGCTGCAATACAAAAACCAGTGAGGTTGAACACGTGTTACATCAACAGTCAGCTGAAATATTGCATTTAACTATCTGTCAGCACATGTGTCTGCACAGCACAGACTTGGAAGGAAAAGTAAGCCCCCATCTTCCTGATCCAGTTCAGACTCTCACAACCTGAGCTCAGAAAGGAGATGTAAAGATTCAGCTGGGCTCACGTCACCTCTCCTCACCATCCTCAAGGCAAAGTGGTAGCAAAGATGACAAACAACTTTTAGATTTGGTTACAGGCTGCTCTAAATCTCAGAGACTCAGGGAAAATCTCAGACAAAAATTCCCCAAGGAGCCAAAGAATTTCAAGGTAGCTCAGGATAACAGAGATTTTAGTTCACATTTCATTTGGGACTTCATCTCCCCATCTGTCTTGGCAGTCAGCCCTCAGCAATGTTCCCATGCTCCTGTCCTCTCTAGTTCCCAACTGGGGCTGGATAATTAAAAGCTTTTGAAATTCTTGTCCATTCACATGCTACTTACAAGATGGGGCTGTTTTACACAATTAGCATCATGGATGTGCTAGGGTCTCATCCCTACTGTCCCCAGGCACTATGACCATTTTACTTGTTAAAGGAAAGGTTTACTGTTATTTGAGGCATATTTTTACATTTTTTAGTCTAAATCTCTCTGCCACAACATTAAAGAAAGCATTAAAGAATTTAACTCAAGGAAATAAGGACAATTTCAACCTTCCTTACCGGTGGTAGAATAGATTTTGGAGGAAGAGCAGGGCCACCTCTTTCATGTATAGAAGGCTGTGGTGGACCTCGATCCTGCTGGATCAAACAGGTACCAGGATTAAGCAAGCTCATAACCACAGCCACACTGACAAATTTTACTTTTATTATTTTCTACTGCTTTAAGATACTACACCTAATAAGGTATCTGCATTCAATAGAAATCTGCATGCAAAACAAAGGCAAAATCACTTTCACTTTTTGTACTGAGAGCTAAACAACTTAAGAATTCACGTATCCAAATGTCAGAGTTTATGTCAGTGCACTGTTTTTCCTCAGATTCAATGTAGCATCAACCCTTAAAAAACAATGTGATCTTTATATACAGAGAAAATGTAAGTAAAACCAATCCCAGTTCCTCCATCATCATTATTACGGCGTCAAGAAGAAATATTTCTAGGTAATTTTCAAAGCCAGCAGTAGCTTTTCCTGATGTTGTGAAATGAGTGTTTTAAGGTGTTTTGAGAGACCTTAAAACACTCACTTCATGACACCTGGGGAAAAAAATTAAATAGGGCTGTAACAGGCATAAACTGAGGTGGTTGCCAACCTTCCCCTACCAGAGGAAACCAAAAATGGCTGAGCTGATGAATTCTACGGCAATCTGTATAAAATCTATTGGCCTGAGATGTGAGAACTGAGCTCACATTACAGCAAAGTTGCCCTCACTCATGTTCATAGCCTTAATTGACCTGACAGTTTGGAAAGACACCTGAGTCGGACTCTCCTGACAAGGCTGCTGCCAGAGGAGCTGAAGAGAAGAGTGCACAAACCTGATCAAGCTTGCCATAAGACCCTTTGGCTGCTGCTGTGGAAACCTGGGTGGCAGACTTAGCACTTGTCTGTTCTTCTGCTTCCTTCTGGTCATCAGGACTCTTGGAATCTTTTGATGGTGTTTGTTCATCACTATGTGCAAAGAAATAACAAAAATGGAATGTGTACTCCAAACAGGTATTTAGTGATTTATCTTCTAGCCTCAATGGTTCTTAGCAAAGGTTGCCCAGAGCAAGGATAATTCCTACTACACACCCAGCTGACTGGAGTCTGCAGGCAGTCCTGCAATTTAATACAGTATTAAATTACTGGAATAAATGTTATTGCAACGAGTACCTGCACTAGTTTCATTCAGTCTTTCCAAAAGCTAGGCTAGTTAAGTGACATTTCACACCCAATTGGCAATACCAACTCACCCACTTTCCTTCTCTTTTTGACTACTTCCTTGCTCGTCGTCATCACTGAAGTTCAACTGCTCGGTGTAATCCACCTCACTCTGAGCACCTGATGCGCAAACAAATGTTCAATTAATCTTTCAGAAACATTCCATGTACAAATAGCAGACCATTCATCTGATGTTCTTACCTGCCCAACCTTCATCAGCCTCAGCATCCAGATTATCAAATTTATCAAGTTCTTTGAGTTCACTAGCGCTAAGAATGGATGGGCGTTCAATGGGTTCTGAACACCAGGAAGGTGGGCCTCTTCCCCTTGGGCCTCTAAAAAAGAGACAGAAACAAAGGCCACTATTTATCCACAAATGACTAGATAAAAGGTCAACCTGTATGACAGTTATTTGAAATATACAGCACTGTTCTCTCAAACACAGTATAAATGTGAACTCTCCTCTACATGTGTGACTACCACAATTCAAATTACTGCTACACCACCTCTTTGTGAAAGAGGAACACTGGATGCCACAGCCTTGCTTGCACACTTCACAAACAACTCAAACATCGGCTGACAGCAGAAAACAACACACCTTGTAGCTTTCACATAACACACTGCATAGATCTGGTATCCTTCTCAACACCCATTTATCCACCCTGGAGATATTTCTTTATATTTTCATGCTTTCCCACTGTCAAAGATTCTGTACCATCTTCCTACTCCTATACTCAAGTTCTCCCAGTCATCCCTCTCAACCCTCGTATCCTCCTCCTGGATCCCAATCATGGATCAACTGTCAGTTTGTATCCTACTGCCCGCCAGACCCCCTATTTCCTCATGCATGTGCACAGTCCTCCTCAACTATGGAAAAATGCACAAGAAGGAGGAAAACTAATTTTGTAACACATTAGATTTGAGAACCAGGAATTAACTCCTTTCACTGTAACAATGGAAGAGTCCTTTTACAGGCAAAATACTGGTTGAAATTTCAAACATAACCCCAAGTGACTCTTGCTCTTACAAATCAAAAACCCTGTAATGTGCAGAATTTCCTCAAGCTTTGCAGTTCAGTTGTCAGGCACAAATCCCTCCATGGCACTGCTCCACACAAGCCAAACTTGGGAGACTAACCAGGGGCAGTTCTTATGCAGTGTATAATCATCATTGAGACAGTGCAAATTTCTTTATTTTTTTTAAACTAAGTCCCTGAGTTCATACCCACACAACAAACATTTATAAGGTTTCTCACCTGCTAGGCTCAGAATTGGGGAATCTTGTTGGACCTTGCATGGAAGGAGGATATGCCATTCTAGGATACTGATTAAACATCTAAAAAAGTTTTAAAAATAGGAGTCATTCATTAAAAAAAAGTATAATTGCATTAAGCATACTGAGAGCATAAAAAGAATCACAATGGAAGTAAAGTATGACTTTTCACTCAAAAGACAGTTTGCTTAATATCAGAAGTGTGTGACATCAGGGCACCAACGTGATTACAAGTGTTAATCAAGTCCTGACAAGTTCAAACTTGGCACAGCAGGAGCAGCAACAGGTAGCCACATCCTCTAAGGTGCTGGTTTCAATCCCACCCTTCCAGCAGAACTGCTGAGTGTTCCAAGGAGGGAAGAGAAAGGGGCATAAGGAAATAACACCAGCCAATAATCAATTCCTGCTGCTTAAAACTGTTCATGCAGCCATCACTTACATAAGGTGGCATCATTGCTCTGTACTGAGATGAGAGGGGTGGCTGCTGCTGCCCATTCAGCTTGGGCTGAGGGACCTGTGGCAACCGCACATCCCTCTTGTCTCCTGCCTTCTGGCCATCGTTTTGTTCTGCTGGTGTAGCACTGCCATCTTCCTGTCCCAGAGCCTTAGCTTCTTGATCTGTTGGAGAATCAGGAGAGTTGTTCTCAGTACCCCCTTCTCTCCAACCAGTTGCATCTGCATGGGCAGAATCAGTACCAGAAAAACCCAGAGTAGACTTCATATTACAGATTTACAGGCAGGGATGATGAGAAACACACTGTTCCCATCCAGTTCTCAGTGGCACAGAGATCTGTGCAGACACACCTTCATACCATGACCACTTGAGGAAACAGAAGCTGCTCCTAATCCTCTTCAGCCCTACGTCCAGCTGTGCTCCTGAACGATCAGCTCTAAATTCATGGACTGCTCTAGTTGTCCTACCCTACCTTCCAAAACACAGTGCCATTTAGGAAGGATTCTGATTATAGCACAAGAGGGAAAACAGATTTAGCTGTGCTAAGTGGGCCACTGTTGACTCAGTGTGAAGATGCTGTCAAGGGAAAGATTAAGCTTCCTAAGCAGCAGAGGCCTACAGGAAACTCTCCAGCGGCTCAAAAAGAAAGATAACACACAGGTATATGCCAAAGTGAAACCAGATATCCAGAGTCTGGCTTGTATCTCTGCCTGATAAGAATGGAATAGAAGTGATTAGGGTTGTACTTCTGTGTGTGAATGTCTAGCAAAAAGTCCAGGAAAAGTAAGGGGTTTTAATGACCTATCATTTGTGCCAGGCAGCCCATTCTTTTAGGAATTTCTGCCTACAGACTACGGGGTCAGGACAAAAAAAAAAAACCCAAACAGAGCACTCAGCAGCAGTTCTCAGATCCATGAGAACCAAAAGAAATTCAGACACACACTGTAAACAGTATTCCTTTAGAGGCACAAACCCTTTAGGGAGTGATAAACTATGCTCCTAAGTATCCATTACAGTTCCTGCACTTATCTTTGCTGGGGAGCACAGCTGCTAAAGGGGCAGTACTAGCCAAGTCGTTTAGCTTTCTGCTGTCAGACACCAAGGAAGGGCTTAATATAGCATGTACAGTGCTGCCCAAAACTGTAACTGCCTGCAGGAGGCTGGGACTGACATGCAGAGCTGTTCTCCTCATTTGGTGTTGGACAGATCTCAAATTTCCTGACAATTTATTCTTTATACCAAAATCCAGTAAGGACCTGAACAGGCACACGGCCCCAGTCTGCAGGACCTGACAAACAAATGAAGGACAGCCAGGGCATGTAACATGGAAAGGAGTTAATGGTTCCCTGAGAGCCCAAACCCTTTAAAAGCAGTTCACCTTGTGCCTTGTACTGGTACAAGACAGTCCCGCCCACAGTGCAGGACAGGGCCCTCAATCCACCAAACCTCATCAAAAGCAAACTTCTGAGGGAGAAAGGAATCTTGTTTTCCACTGGTAACAAGCACAATCCCAAATGCCTCCCCACTACAAGGATCTGGGGAAGCAATACACGCTTCTTCCCTGAGAGCTGCAAACCCAACACCATTATGGGGTGTTTTCAGTACATCTAATGCCCCACAGCCTGAACAGATCCAGCTGGTCAGAGCACTGCAGCCATGAAACAAAGATGCCAATGCCTTTCAAAGCACACTCCACTCTTTGGGGATCTTGCAGATTAAGCTTTCATTTCAGGATTTTTCAGGCTCCTCTCTTGTGAGTATTAACCATTTGGGGACAACCCGAATGACAACTTATATAATTAGTTAATATTACAAGAGTTCTTTAAATACATATTTTAGCTGTTGTGACAACTAGCAGCTGGAAGTAAGGAAAATGTCAGTATTGTGCAACTAACAAGTGTTCCTCAGAGCACAGCTGGAGTACTGACTACACTGGGAAAATGGAAAGTGAAAGGATCAAACACACTACCTTCCACACCTCAGGAACACAGTAAAGCAGAGTAAAACCTGAAATATCCATTTCTTCAGTGCAGGAGTGTGTTGATTAAAACAATATGTTCATCAATTTTGTACAGGGCCCGATTAATCCTCTAATATGTTCCACACCCATCCATGCAGTCACACAAAAATTTGCAGCACACACTTACTTTGTGGTCGCAGGTTGGGTCCTGATCCATGGAGCTCTTCAGGTGCATCTTTATCTTTACCTGACTTTTCCTGATCCCCAGCTGCCGGCAGACTGGGAAATTCTTGCTGGAAATAACTATTTACAGGAAGAGGTGGACCTACAAAGCAAGATATTCACAAAGTCACAACTTTCTGTAGACAAAACAGTTCAGAGAGCAATAGAAGCCTGTTCATCCTTCAAAAGTGAATGTTAAAGCCACATTCATTTACTGGTAATGTAATTCACATAAGTAAAGAGCAATCCTTGTAAAGTGTTCACGTTTGCTATCAGAGTCGTTTAATTTATTAGACCAATTATCACAGCTGTTGGGGCTGAGAAAAATCCAGAAGCACCAGAGAGGAACAATGGGCAATGGAACAAGGAACACAGGGAGTACCTGAAGTTCCTCAGCTCTGTAAACACTTTCCCCCACTCCTTCCAAAGGTTTCCTCCTTTTCACTCTACAACTACAGTGCACCCAAGAATGGGCAACTATGTTACTGCAATGCCTTTAAGATTAATTACTGTTCTAATAATAAATCTTCAGGACTTTAAAAGGCCACAGCTTTTACCTTATGAGAAAAGTACCAGAACTGCAGCATTCTTGATTTCTAAAACCCCTTGATATTATAACTCAAGATTGGAATTTAAGACTTCTGTTGTACCTGGTATGGAAGTCAAATATACAGGTTGTCTTCCTCTGTAGAAGGTTTTGTTGGCATCTACTTTGCACCAACTTCTTCACCTCTCCATTCACATAATGGATAGACCTATATCAGCAGCACTGTAGTGCCCAATCACTGATTATCTTGCTGAGGGGAAATTTCTGTTCCAACAGCCTGAATAACACTCTGTTCCTATACCTGTCTTTACTACTGGCTGCTAAAAGAGACGTGGTGTTAGCCTACAGAGACTACTGGGCAAACTCACAAAAAGGGATCTGAACACATGCCATCCAAAAGCCCCCATTCCCCAAGCCATGCTTTTTTTAACAACTAGAAAAGCTTTTTCCCTCCACTCTGAAGGAATCATTCCTAACAAAAATGCAGGGATGCCAATGGACTTTGGTTGGGTTTTTTCCATGATTAGGAGTCAAGCACAGGATAAATTCCTTACTCTTTACTTTGTAAAGGCATGACAGTAAATGCTACTGTTTATCCTGGTGCCTACAAATTGCCTTGAAATCTTTCCATTTTCACTGAATTCACATACTACAGATCACATTAACTTGTCTTTTGTTAATGGACACTGACTGTTAATGTTCCCATGCAGCTGCATCCAAAGACTTGCTCTTAACAGGACTGAAAACCACTCACACTAACCAGATGACCTGCCAGGCAAGGGAGCCCCTTCCCAGATCCCAGGCCATGCAACATCCATGAGTTTTATAAATCTTCAAAAATGTTTTCTGCTCAAGTCTACACTGTGAACAGCAAGAATGTTTTAAAGGCAAAGTAACAGCATCAGTGATCTCCTTGATTATGTTTAAGCTCTTAATCTGAAATAGCCAGAATGTCAGCCAGTAGTTCAGACAGAACTTAAGGAATTCAAAGATATTTTGGCAGCATTTAACCCCAACTGTCAGCCAATGCCTGAGTTGAAAAATTCATGCTGCTGTTACATTTCAGAAGTCTTTCCTTTCTACATGGCCTTTCTACAGACAGGATCAGAAAAGGGTTTAGTCCTGCCTCACTCAAGTTTTACGAGAGCACGAGGCAGTGGCTGAGTGACTGCTGGAACACTCACAAGGCATCTGGAAACAGTACAGGTTCTAAGAGCCAACTGCAGCTCAGGAAGGCACGAGCACAACAGGTGTATCCTGAGTTTCAACCCAGAGGACAGCAAGCAGCTGATGCCAATTCACATGCAGTATTTCTTCTGGAAACAGCAAACCCGCTCCTGCATTAATTGAATGAAATGAGGGTGCCATCTGGGCTTGGCACACCAGCTGCCATGGTAACTATGAAATAATTAGCTAAACGCATTTTGAAGCCACTGAGCCGAATCACTATTTCCTGTGTCATGGAGATGATCTTATCAGCTTATGCAGAAAGGCTGGGGTGCAGATCGCTTTGCATCAGTGTGAATTCCTTTTTTTTATTCCACAGAAATCTTGTAAAAGCTTATAGGAGAAAAGTTCCTATATTTGACAATGAAAGAAACACTGAATATCAGAGAGGAGAGCACGAAATGAAGAATGTAGGACTTTCTAATACTTTGTGTAAGAAAACCCCAAATCATTAGATATGTGATGTTAACAAACTATATAATGTCTAAGAAGTGACCTCCACGCAATTTAGATTTTACTATTTTAAAATCTCTATTCAGAAGAGAATTCACTTCTTCAACTCGAAAGCCTAAACTCCATTTTATAGCCACAGAAAGTCTGCAATACTCAAATTTAAGGAACAAAACACATTGCAGGGTATTCTTCACCACGGAGACACAGGAATTCTAAGTAACCTCTCACTCTACAAGCATTTAAAAAATCTGCTGAAGATTCAGTTCTGATCTTACATCTGTAATGTAAGATTAAGTCAAGATTCACACCAATGGAAACAGTTCTCCTTCTTTTCATATAATTATGTCAAACAAACCTTTAACTTTTCCCCAGAAAAAAACTACTTTAGTATCACTTTGATACTAAAATAACCAAGGAATCTATAAAATAAAGGGAAAAGTATCGCTGTAGCACGTGTTTAAACAGAAACATGACGACACACCTTGCACAAAATGATCTAAAATTATGATCAAGATTATGACCACCAAGTGTTTATGGCTCTCCTTCCCATGCTAAAAACTGTAGCTGTTGCAGGAACTGCCTGTGATTCTCTCTCCTCACCACAGCGATTTCTGAGGTTTTACACTGCCACCACCATTTCCCCATCAGTTCAGAAGAACTGACTACCCCACAACCCTTTACAAAGCAGTCAGACCTGCTGACAAATCCTGCTGCAGCGACCAGGCACTGGCTCACCTTCCAGCCTGGAAAGGTGCTTCCACAACTTTCCCCAGTCCCAAGTGGCCAGGTCAGGACTCAAAGGACTGCTGGGTGTGAGGTCTCTCCCAGCAGCATTCCCAGCCTGCTGGGCCAGCCAAGAACCCTCCAACTGAGCAGCACTTACCGTCCTGTCCACCTGGCTTGGTGTTGGCCCAGGATTTGGCAACAGGAGCTGCTTCTGGAGGAGCAGGAACAGCAGGTTTTGGCTGTGTCTGCGGCACGTCTGGCTGTCTGGAATGAAGAGGAAAAGCACTTGTGAATACAAGAGGGTGAGCACAGAATAAGCTCGTCAGGACTGCAAACAAGTGAATGAAATGAGGGAGCTGTGCAGCTGAAGAACCAATAACTACTTTTCCGCAGAAAAAGCATTTTCTTATATAAAAGAAGTTGTTATAGTAACAGTTAAAAAAAAATTGAATTAATTAGCTAATTCTTTCAAGAGTCCACTTCCCCAAGTGGAGAGGAATGAATGAAAATGGCTGGGCAGAAAATACAGTCAGGTATGAACTGAATTATAACTTTTAAAGTAGTGTATTGGACAATCAAAAAATCATCAATCTACAACCATCAAAGGAAATTATTTGGAATAATGTCCCCTTGCCTCAGGAATTACTAGAGGAAACCACTTCAAAACCACCATGAACCAAGAGAAAGAAGGCAAATACATGTCAGAAACTAGGAAGTAAAAGGAACTGATAAGGAAAGCTAAAGACATCATGAAAAACTGAATGGGTACCAGGAACTGGAGCCGAGAAGTTGAAGCCTTAAGAAATGGTCTCAGTCTCACCACCCTAACAATGAAGAGGCATAAGCACTCTTTTTGTCCAATGTAAAAAAACCAGACACATAAAACCTTTCTAGTCTGCAGATGCAGTGATATTGTTTAACTTGGTTCGATAAAAGCTATTTCTGAAATCTGCATATTCAGATAACAGAAGACCCGCAGCATTTGTGTCTACAAGTCAAGACCTCCAGCTCATTAGCAGTGACTTTTGATAAAACAGGAACTATGGGGCAAATCCTGTAGTCTAAAATCACTTAATTATACCACTAAAGAGATAACTAGTGTAGTATCATGTCAAGTAACTCACAGGAAGCAATTATGTTTTAAGCAGATCCTACAGTAATCTTAAACTTCTGAGGGCTGAGAAGTCAGTTCCATTTGGGTTCTGCAGTGATCCACCCACGCCCTACACAGTAGTCTGAGAACTGACATAGAAGTAAACATCATTTAAAGATATCATTACTGGGGAGAAACACACAGGCTTCTCACAAGGACAACTGAATGCAATTTTCATTTGTTTCCAGAGATTACTGTGATTAAAAAAAAAAAAAAATCTCTTTTTTTTCCTGTTTCCACTTAGTTGCACTTTCTTACAGCTGCACATTTTCTAAGCAGATTTTGGAAGCTGTAACTTCCATGGCTATACTTTGTCACACACAAGGGAAAGAAGGAATAAAACGTTAAAGAAACTATTCCTTGCATTCCTACCCTGTTTCAAAGCCAAGCCACTTAGAATTTTATTTATCTAAGCACTGTCCTATAGGTGTGGGTATGGATGAGGGAAAGAACTCAGCTAAATTAATCAAATCGATACACAACAGGCTGCACTGTCCAGGAAGAAGGGACTGAGGGAATACCCACAGAACGAGTCACAGCTCAGAAAAGCAGTAAAAAACCTAAATTACAGGGAACACCTCACTCATGTGAACTCCAATGCAGTGATACAAGAGACTAAAGCAAACTCTTAGCAAGATGTTCCCTTTATCCACAAGGCTTGTGAGAGGAACAATAAAACACTCCACATGTAAACTGCAGCACTTCAAGCATGTTGAAATATCACAGAAATACAGGAGTAGTTACACAAATGGCCTGAAGACCTGAGCAAACACTTTAGATGGTCCAAATTAGGACAATCTACTCATGGCCTGGGCATACACACCTGTTCCTGGGAGCAAATCCCTCCCCCTCCTTGTTTTACTTGGATGGTGTCTTCAAGGCCTTTATCAGAACAGTACATATGCAAACACAAAGGCAAAACACTTCCAATTGCAGATAAAGGACAGCCACTTATTTTTAAACATAACATCAACTACTGGAAGATAACACGTGCAGGAGGCCATGGAAAAGCAAAGATGCAGAAAAAAAACGTGTTTTAGTCAAACAAGCTACAGATTTAACAGGATAAAGTGCAAGTGACCTTGCAGTACAGGAAGATGTTGTTAAAGCATCAAACAAAACACGGGGCAGAAAACTGTAAATTTGTAGTTTCAAAAGCTTAAAAGAAAAGACTGAACCCAACACCATATTCCTGAAGTCTAATAGCTTTTCAAATATATGGCAAAAATTGACATTTAAATGTAAGAAAGTACACAATTAAATAAAGGGATGGCAAGATGGGGAAGAAAAGCTTTAAACGTCATCTTTTGCTTTCACAAGTGCTAAAAACATACAGTCAGTGCCTCTAGCTTCAACTGTTTTTCAGAACAATCTGTATGATAAAGAATTAACATTTAAACCTTGCTTCTACTTATGTAGTGAGAATCATATCCTATTTTAAGCTTACGTGGCAAAATATCTGTTTTGTAATACTTTCCAAGTAGAAACTGAAAAGTTGTAGTTTCTATTTTCTTCAGCTGTACAAATGTGAAACAAATTTAGCAGATGAAACTGCACTGAGCATGGGAAAGTTATATTATACACAGCATAAAGTGCATCAACATTGCCATCACTTCTGTTTTGGTTTTACAACATACTGGAGGAGTTTGAAACAATAGTGTAGTTTAAGACACAAAATTTTTTAGGTCTGTAGAATTTATGGCATTCTAGCAAAAAATCCAGAAGTGCAAATATCAAGAACCATTAAAAAAATAAAGCAGAGATTCAAATAAATGTATATAAATCAAGAGTTTCTGCGTTTTCTGCGCCATAGCTCAGCACAATCACAATTAAACAAGATTTTTGCATACTTTCATGAACTTGCATATTATTATTTAACTCAGCTGCTGTGCATCTCAAGGTTCTTCCTACATTTTCAAGAGAATTTTATCAAAGGTGGTTACACTGATCTTACAAAAATATTTCCTTTAAGCAGACATCAAAACTTACATACAGGTAGCCAAACCACGTGGCTAAAGGAAATACTCTTCCCTCATATGGAATTTTTAGGTAGATCACTTCCATTTTAAGTGTGAGGGGTCTTTTTGTATGTGTTTTTTGTTTTGTTTTTTAGCTATCCCCCTTACAGCAAGAGTCTTCCTCACAAAAATTAGTAGTGATGCTATTTCCTCTCTGGCAGCTACCCTGAGGACTTTATCAAGTTCTGGGCCCCTCAGTTCAGGAAGGATGTCAAGGTGCTGGAGCAGGTCCAGAGAAAAGCAACAAGGCTGGTGAAGGGACTCGAGCACAAGTCCTGTGAGGAGAGGCTGAGGGAGCTGGGGTTGTTCAGCCTGGAGAAGAGGAGGCTCAGGGGAGACCTCATCACTCTCTACAACTCCTTGAAAGGAGTAGCCAGGTGGGAGTCGGTCTCTTCTCCCAGGTAACAATCAGTAAGACAAGAGGGCATGGTCTCAAGCTCTACCAGGGGAGGTTTAGGTTGGATATTAGGAAGAAATTCTTTACAGAGGAGGTAATCAGGCATTGAAATGGGTTGCCCAGGGAACTGGTGGATTCTCCATCCCTGGAGGTTTTTAAGATGAGACAGAATGTGGTACTCAGTGCCATGGTCTGGTAACCACAGGGGTAGTAGATCAAGGGTTGGACTTGATGATCTCAGAGGTCTTTTCCAACCCGGCTGATTCTATGATTCCAAGCCTAGCCAATTCCTCCCCAGGCCCTGCCCATCCCTAGTTTTGGGGAAACTGGAGAGAACTGGCACAGGAAATCAAGGCAGAGCTCATTGGTCGCTTACTTTTCCTCTTCGTGCTGTTCTTGTTTCGAAGCCCATCCTGTGCCATCTTTAGGCACAATGTTCACATTGGGGTCATTGCCTTTGTTCTCTGCTTTGAGACTGGGCAGGTTGGCTGGGGGAGGCATCCTCCTGGAAATAGCAACTTTTCCAAGGCTCTGCAATCCATGGCGTGCAGCAACTGCAGGGCAAAGCAGAAAGGGCAAGTTAATGGGGCTGTTTAGCAGACAGGGCTTATGCAAAGCTACACAGAAACGTTCTGTGAGGAAGTCAGAAAAGTTTCAGAGTACAAGAAACAGAAATTCAAAACGCTTCATAACTGAATTTTTTAAAAAGGCAATTGGAAATACTTGGTTTGGGAGAACTTGAGTACTTTTTGAACAGCCATTATTCCACATTAAAAAGGATATATGGCCCCACCTTTCTACACAACAGTGACAGAAAGCTAGAGAAGCCGCTTAAAATACGATGTCGATGTCTTAATATCCTTCAATATTTTGTCAAGTATAATTCTCTTGCTCCTTTTGGAACTTAGTGTACATTGATGAGTCCAGGAATACCCACATGGGTCCAGCCCAGTTCTTTTTTGCTGCCAATTTCAGTTGGCAGATGTTGCCCTCACAAAAGCATTCCTACAAAGTGCATTAACTCCAGACTACGAGCATAAAAAAGCAGCACAAAGCTAATGCACCACACAGGACACTCAACCTACCAAATAATCAACTCAGGTGAACAAGTACAAGTTACTGCCCTGGGCAAGCTGTGTCATCACAAACAACTCAGTTTCAAACTTTAAAAATAATATTGTGGCAAACTTTAACAAAGTTTGAATTTACTTTCCCTCTTTTACCCTCAACTTAAGCTACTATGTCAAACCAAATTCAAAACCTTCAGAATGTCATTCTCCCCTGGTTCTCAATCCCATCAGTCACAAAACAGCAGGCTCACAGTCACCTTATTTGAGGTGTCAGTGCAAGTTTCACCCAGCGTTTGTTCACAAAACAGACAAAGCACCCCATCTGAAAGTAAGCATTGCCTTCTCCTTAATCAAACACTTCCAGTACCTCAAACCTCACTGCAGTGAAAAGCACAGCTGGGGAATGGCATCTCATCTGCTGATAACAAATGGAGCCACGGCTATAAACCAGTTTTTATTTACCTACATTCTACTTCCTACTAGACTGCAAATGCTGTCTCTGAACTGACACTCTTGTTTACAGCTAACCCAAAACTATAATGAATGCTGCTTTCCACAACCCTTCACGTCACTGCTGGACCAAGCAGGTAAGAAAAAATCTTGCTGTGGTTAAGTGCTCATATACTTTGCACCCTTAATTAGCACTGCAGTGATGATGAAACCGAAAGAATGCACCACTGCAGACAGTTCACTCACCTGTGGTTTTCTGAGTTTCCAGTGACTTTCCCTTGTAAGTATTAAACAGACTGAGTGTTGCATACTTTGTTTTTCCATCCTTTGCTTTTGTACTCTGGCCTGACTTTTCCGACATTTCGCTGGAAACTCATCTAGTCTGGTACCTCCTGTTCACTCCTCAAAATTTGCCTGTAAAGAAAAACAACAGAAAAGTAAAACAGTTTGAATATAAGCCAGCACTTAAGTCAAAGCTCACAGGGCAGAAGTGGACAGCATATTTAACACCACTAATGCTGTTTCATGTCAGCATGCTGGAGATGCCAAAGAATGCATTAACTCCAGAAACCTCTATCCTTACGTAACACTGGGAATTCTGAAGTATTTCCATCTCTACAATTTGAACATCACAAAATCCCGAGTGTCAGCATTTAATTAACATCAAACACTGCAGAAGTGATAAATACCATCCATGATTTCACTACAAAACAAATAATTAAAACCCAATCCCAAGCCCCACAAACACGCAAAGTTTCCACCAGCAGCTATTTCTCCACGGGGGAAGCTCAATGACTTCACCCACTCCCACAGCCAAGTGCTGAGATACCATTAACTGCAGTACAGTATTTCTGGAATTTGCTTTTTTTCCAATTAAAATCATCACAAACACAGCAGCCAGAGAAACTAAATACACAGAGTAAGCCTTTTTTGTTTATCAAAACTAGGAACACGGTATGATCAGCCAGGGAGGGTGAGAATTCCTTAAACCAAGAGTTACACTGTTCTTCCTGCAGCAGTAAATTACAGGGCTGTTAGAGCAGGTCATCTCTTTCCTCCTTCCTTCCTCTGGAAGAGCAGGCCTTGAGAGAAAGAACCCAGTCATTAACACTGAGACTTCACTACAAGTTCTCAGAAGGAACTTGCCAGAGTTGCTGTTCATCACCAGGCAGGAACACAAGGAGCATTCACTTAACCAGAACATTACTATACAGTTGATTTAACACTCCAAAAATCCTGCTAGCCTCTTTACAATAGTAATTTTTTTATATATTTCCATCTGAATTCCAGAATAGCTATGTATGCTCAAACACCCCTGTGTTTTGTTCTAAAGCAGGCAGCAAGAAGCAAGACATCCTGCTCAAATCTCAAATCCTCTGGTGATCAACAAGCTCCAATGTCAAACTCAGCTGCAGAAAATCTTCAAAAGGAACTCGATTCACATTCAAGGTGCTCATGGATTAAGGAGAGTCTGCAAGGACAAGCAGTCTAAAGAACAAAGCCCTTACTCAGTCATGACAGACATTAAGTAATGTCAAAAGACCATGGAAATATTAAGCAATGTCAAAAGACCGTGGAAATTTTTTATATAGGAATGATAACATTCCCATCCTCCTCTGCCTTCTACTTCAATTTACAAGCCATGACTGAAAAGACCAGAAAATTAAGATGGCAAATAACCTTGGGGTGGTTCAGCTTCAGCATAACTTGGGCCAGATGCTTTTCTACTACAACCCATGCAGGCTGTTGCCAAGGGGACAGTCTTCAGCTTCCTGTGGGGCCACATACATGGCTAAGAAATATATTCTCCCCTCAAGAAAAGCCAGTAACTCCCAGATTTTTTTTCCAGATTAGTCAGCATTTGGCTATTTCAACAGCAAGTGTTACACCAACATTCTTCATGTCATCCAAACCCACGAAACACAGGATGGAAGCAGGGTGAACCCAGCCCACCAAGCAGATCACAGACCTCAATCTGGCTGTTGGGTCATCCCTCATCTATCCAAAAAAACTACACTAGGTGCAAGGAAGGGAAAACCCACCCAGCCTGACATATGAATTCAGACAAGTTTATCTTTGGAGTTATCAGTCCAACATATTTCAAGCAACCATTCACTCTGCAGGCTGCCTCAATACTTATTTGCAATTCAACAACATGTCGAGCTCTGCCCATCAGGATTATTCACGGCCACACAACTGCTTTCAGCCAGTCTGGAGACCTGAATCCAGGAAGACTAGTTTATCAAGCTGGAGTCTAGATCAGACATTAGGCTACTCTTCCATGAGGAAAATCAGTTTATCAGAAGGTCTTCAGTAAAATGTCTGTGAATGAAGCTGGCAGATTCATCCCTTCAATTCTCCTGTTACCCTCTGCTCCCACTTGTATTTATAATAAAGAGTCCACCACAATCATCCTGGAGCATCAGAGAAGGCACTGGGCAGATAATTACCAGGAACACAGGGTGGCAAACAAGCTTCCAGGTGAGCATATAACCTATGGAGTCCTACACTATAATCACTATGCTCACACATCCTTTCAAGTGCAAACAACTCATATACAGTTTTCATTTGCAGCAAAAGACTCATCCTAGTCAAGGATTTCGTACACATGAAGTAGCTTCACAACTGTGAATAATCTGGAAGCTGGCAAACAAAACAAACCAAGAAACCAAACTAAAACAAACAAAAAAAGGAAATAAAAAGACAAATCAGGTCATTTCTTACCCCTCAAACTTACAAAGCCCTAACAGATGCAGACAGAGCAGAAAGAAGTCTGAGAATGGTTTAAGATAATGTTTTGTCATATTTTCCAAAGCCTGCACCTCTGGTAGAGATGAAACATGGAAAATCTTAATCATAACTCTTCTTTACAGAGCAAGACACACTTCATAGTTGGGCAGACCTTAATTGTAACAACTGTTCTTTCTACATTTGAGAGCTTAAAGAACAGAGACAGTAACCACATTCCCCAATAACACCTTTTTATGTTAAATTTACAAAAATTAGTCTGTTCGTTACAGCTGAGATCTATGCCTTTGATATTACTAAAATTCACACTGTTTGACAAGTTTTTCCAAACTTATACTACAAAGAAAAATAAACTGAATATTTCATAATGATTAAATCATTTATAATGATTACACATTCCTCAGTAATGTGACTTGCAGAAACAAAATCAAGCACCACACACAGTGCTCTTTTCAATTAGGCAGGTCAATATATTCATATTTAACTAAATTTAGACCTGATACTGGTTGCCAAAGAAGATAATCTCGCAAAATTAGACTTCAGACCAGGTACTCAAGCCAGGGATGACAAATCCTCCCTCTGAAGAGCCCCTGTGTCCCTCTACAAACATTCCTGCCAAGTCACACATTAAACAAGCACCCAGTGCCATCCAACAACAGTTATAAAGAGATAATTGCATGGTTTTGAGCCACATAAAACTATCCAGCTCCAAGAGCTCTGCCTTTTCATCCAAACTTTAGTTGTACATGCTACATTCCCATGCCGGAGCACTGGAATCACTCCTGTAGAAGAACCTATGAGGTGTTTTAACACAGGACATATTTAATTTGTGCAGAGAATACATTGGCAAGTCCCAGGCTCACCAAGTGACTCTTAATTTGCCTTAACACTGACACATTCTATCAGTGAGGCAGCTGTTAGTCTGACTCTCTTAGTCCAATCCTTAAAGTGCTGCTGTACACTAGGTCTGGACTCGCTGTGCTGTGAGTAAGAACCCGAGGCAGCTGCACACACCTCTGAACAGCAGCGACACAGAAAAGATGTCAGAGCTACTTAGCAAAGTTAAATAACCCCCACGACAGGGAACAGAAGGACAGGGAACAGTACAAGCAATAATGGCAGTTGGCAGGGCTCACTGCACTATTAAGAAATCCAAGGCAAGTCAGCTGTTCACTTTGAATGACTACAGTTACTATTATGCATAATTACAGAAGGCACAATGCTCCCAAAATTCTATAGCAAAAATTACCTTTCAGCTGCTCTGCCACGTTATCAAATAAGTTAACTGACCTTCGCTGTGGCCTTAAGATTTTAAGGTTAAAATTGTTACTGTAATTTCTGTACCAGACTATTTTTTTCAGACTCCAACTGGCTGGCTTATTTAGATCCCACACTGAACTTGGAAGATTGTGTACAGAAAATAGCATATTAAGTAGCTGCCACAAATTCTAGATATCCTGGTCTCCACTGAGGGATATTTACTTGTACCCTCTTGGATACTGAGAGTTGGTACAGAGGAAACTGAATGTGGTACAATTCACACTGCACAATCATATTTTTAAAATACCATAAAACCCCATCAAACAAACCCCCCCCACATTTAACAGACCTTTTCCACTGGCTCTCCTGATCGCTTCAGAATTCCTCAAAATGACTTGTTTTTGAGGTCACTTTTGAGGACTGGAGTGATGAGAAGTTTAAAATATCTAACAATTTCACTCAGCAATTCTTGTCTGCTTTCAGTCCTTCTCTGCCACCACGCCCATTACAGTATTTTCAGTTGTATCTGAAACCAGTGTTACACACATGCAGAGGAGAACAGCGTTCTGTGTAAGCTACAGTATATTTTTCTTGGTGTAGTAGTACAGACAGACATGAAAAGGGGAAGAAAGCTGTGAAAAGGCTCAGGTAGAAAGTCTACTTCTTTATCCATGTTTTTTTTTTTGGCAGGGACAGATCAACTCTCACTATTGCCACGGGAAATAACTATATTCTCTTTGTTATAGTCTTCCAATTCATACATTTCTGCCTGTGTCTGAAACACAGCATCCACCATTCCTCCTCAACTTTGGGAAAAAGATTACTACATTCTGCATTTTTCAGATACCCCATCCTAGCTGGTGGGAGCACAGACAACCAGATGACAAACTCTCTCAATCCATATTTTATACACTGCATTTTTAAACCTCTAGACAAAAGAAGTCTGTATTTTTAACACAAGTGTAACATGTGAAAACACCTCCTCAGCAATATTACAGTGACTTTTAATGCAGTCCTGTCACCTTGAACCCCCCATCCCACACCTGTTGAGCCTACAAGGACACAATCAGTTAGGACAGGCAACCTGTACATGAGCTTTCCAGAATTTTAGTCTTAAAAACACTAAGCAAATACTGGAATAATTCCCACAATCCCTATGCAATCACAGGAGGATATCTAGTACCTGTCACCTCCACTCCAACGGTTGTATTTTGGCTAAATTTGGAGAAGGATGAGCCAGAATGACAAGGCAAAGAACACCATTCAAGACTCAAACCTGCTAAAGATTTCCTCGAACCTTCAACTCTCAGAGCCTCAAATGCCCATCTGTGAAGTGGGAAACATCATAAAAAACACTACATGAAAGTTTATTCATAACTGGGACACATTAGCACCTCTCTCAAAACAGAAACCAAGAAACAAATCCAGACAGACTCTATTTTAAGCACAGTAAAAGTGGCTAAGGGGCAAAAACCATCATATACAAATCTGTTATTTGCATCCAGCCATAACTTCACTTTCCTAAGAATAGCTTTGTTTCTGGGACACTGAAGAATGTGGTTCTGGTAAGTTCTGAAACTAAATACAACAACTAAAAAATAAAACAAAACAAAACAAAACTTTTTTACCACATATTCAATTGGTGTTAGAGATAGATGCTCCCAAGTCAGTGTTAGTAATATCAAAAAAACTTCATTGCACACAAAAATGTGGCACTAAAAATTTCAGCCAGAAAGGAAAGATTTCATTTCAACTCTAAGTCTGGCATATTTAGATTCTAGTAGTGAAGAAGTTGCCTCCTAACTGCAAAACCCAAGGATAATCTGCAGCTAGATATTGAATTTTGAAAACCAACTGTGGATGTTCAGAAAATTTAAATTAAATCAATTACAAAAACATAATGCCACGTTAAAACACAGAAAAACGGAAAACCGGATTCAACATACTTGGAACCCAAGGAAGCCTTCTTCATGCTTTTTGTAACCCATTATCAAGGAAGCCTATTATTTTAAATGAACACTCAAAAATACTGTGTAATTATTGAATACACTTTTTTTGTACATGGTTTTGTACAGAGAAGGCTGCACACAAATAACGAATGGAATTCCAATTAAACACAGTGACTTCACTTTTCTGATGTGGATGTTTATAAACTGTACACAACAACAATCTCTTATTGATGATCTTATAACTTTCTATTGCCCAAAGTATCACTCTGGGATCAAGATTTTCAGGTCAATTTTTTATTTAGGAACATAACAACAAAACAAATAAACAAAAAATTTGGCCATTTATCTCATTATTAAGAGTTCTTTAGAACTTCAGCACTGGTCAGCTTAATACAACACGAACACAGGCTTCAATAACCTCCAGTAACACTTCAGCAGCAAAAGTCTCTGTCAAACCAAAGTACTTAATAAAGCCTCCAACGTCAGGATTTCCCTCCCCCTCAACACTAATCTGCACCAAAGTTCATTGACAAGGAGATTTGCTGCTAAGCAGGCTGAAAATTGCAGTAAAACTTTGAGGACTCCTGAGCTTTTATTTCATGTACCTCAGACATGGCTCTATGACCTACAAGACTAGAAGCTCTGGGTAGATCTCACTACAACTCATTCTTGAACGAGAGCTACACTAAGTTTTAATTTCCTCAGGAAACCTTGCTAATACACTTTTCCACCTCCAGATTTTGGGCTGACTGGTTTTCAGCAGAGCTTGGAATAGGGTACACAATGCACAGATTGCGTTGGTTCCATACAATCTGCGAAGATACGTGGCCGAGTAGGAAAAGAAAACCTTTTAAATCACCATCTCTCCTGCACCCATCATCTCAGCAGGAAAACTGCAGCACAGGGTGCTCCCTGAGGCACCAGACAACCTACAGAGGAATACTGTTAATGGCCACTGAATGGAAAAATCAAAATTAATTTCTGCTCCTTAGAACCAAGACACTCCATCGTGAGACAAAGCTGCAGCAAAGCAGGCTTTGCTAGTTCAATTATTCTTCAAATTACTCCCCTTTAAAGCCTAAGAAACTCTTTCCAAAATACTATCAAAACTAAATATGTCAGGTGGAAAACGGATCATGATACAAGAGAGCCATTTTAGGGAATTATCCCACGGATGCATCTTATTAAAATGGAGTTTGTGGATGCCAGAAATGAGCATCCACAAATAGGTCTGCGTCACTTCTAACAGACATCCAGCAACGGCTTAAATAGAACTACTAAGCTAAGCAACGAAAAACAACCCAAATTAGCCACCCACAAAAAAGTCTACACAGAAACTAACTTCACCACAAAGCATATGTTAATCTGAATGAGCCATCTATGGAGCAAGGAAATCTGCTGCTGCCTTAGACCGGGAGGCAGCTTGTTGAACCAACTTTTTGGGAGAAAGACCAGTCACCTAAAATCTGGCCTTCCAGCAGGACAACCAGCAACAAACCACGACAGCTCAAGGAATTTCTGAGAGGAGTGTTTTAAGTCTAACACAGCACTAATAGTAGCAACACTTTTTAAATGAACTTTTAGGACACATATTGCAGAAAAAAAATGAGTTTCTATGAGTTCTACTTGTTTCTTTCCACTGCATTCTTGAACTAAAGAATAAATGATAAAACCCCACAGACCCGAGGACAGCAAACTTCTAATTTGCTTCTATCCACAGATTTTAATATATATTTAGCTATATGTGTGTGAATATTTCATTAACGTGCACAGAAATCACATTCCTGTGGAACAGCCCTGCCAAAAGCAGCTTCATCTGCAGCATCAATCACGATCAGCGTGACTTTTTAGATGTGCCCATACAGCAAGGGATTAAAAAGCCACAGACAGGATAAACTCACACTGGCAATAAAACTGTCAAAAAACGGACTAAATATTTTCATGTGTTACACAGCTGCTTCCTTTCAGCTAAGATCATTTCTGATATCTGTACTGTCTATGAAATAATCTCCTTCTGAAGTGACCTGAGGTAAATGAGAGATTATGGATCCCTCCCTCACTGGCAGAATGATGCCAGTGCAGCTATTCAAGAACTCAGGGGAGAGAAAGGACAATTTTCATTTCATCTAGTTTGAGTAAAATGGTTTTTCATTTTTATATTCAGAATATCAAATAAAACTGTCCAATTTTTTGACAAATACTATCTAAATATTACCTACAGCAATACAGTTACCCAGGCATTCAATGCTTTCAATGTTTATGCATGTCATTTTCTTCCATGTTTTACACCAGTGGCCCAATTTTGGTCTCCAGATTTCTACTGGATAAGGGAAGCTGTTCATCAACACAACTCTTGGATTTACTTTTGTCTTCTACAAGGAAAGAAGGAGACAATGCAGAAGGGCACTCAAGCATAAATACAGCCATTCTCATGAAGCAAATCCTGAAATCAGTAACTAGCTCCCCAAAAACTGTATTCACTTCTCAACTACTGCACATGCAGAGGATATAATACCTCTGTCTGCTTTAGCTTTATAATTATACTTTCAGTATTTTTCTTTGTATTTTAATGATAACTTTACAATTAAAATAGAAATAGATTTTTAAAGGTATCAATTATCAAAGTTGAGTATCAAACAAGTTCAAATTAAGAAACTCCCTTCAATGTATTTTGTGTCTGGTAATTCTTTGAATTCCCAGAGGTTATAATGAAAAATAGACAGTTTTAACAAAAACTCCTCTACTATTGCCTACAAGTTCCTGGTCTGGAATATCATGAGACATCACCTCCATGTTCCACCATTCGTGCAAAGCAAAGCCACACATAGTTTCCCCCTGAACACCCAAAGTACAGTTAATTAAAATTAAGAACTATACAGCTTGTGACTAAAATAAATACACCAGCTCCCTTGAAGTCATTCTGCTTGGAATATTTACATAACAAGTCTGAATTGAATATCCAACATCTGCCGTGCCCAGATTTCAGAAAACTGATCATTTTTTCAAACTGCTTTGCAACACAAGGGACAGTTCCTTAGGCTAACATGCTGGATTTGCATACAATCAAATACTGAAGAGAATGGACTCAAAGGGTGAAGCTCTACACCACAGCTGCAGGCACCACAGGCACCATAAAATGATGAGAACCACAAACCTACCGTGTGCCACTAAACCAAACACTCACTGAGTTCAGTATTTCCCCCTCCTGTAACAGTCCAGAATGATCTCAGTACAAACAGAGCAGCCTCAACACTGATCCAGCACATCTTATTCTGTCTTGGGTTTGGAAGGTTGCATTAGTCCCACCTAGCTTCCACTGCTGATGGCAGTGAACGTGGAGTCATGCTTGAAGAAATGCTTCTCCACACGTGTCTGCCTGCAAACTCACAGAGCAACAACTGACAGGCTGGTGGAATGAGCTCACAGTGCTCTCCAGAGCAATTCCCAGTTCAGGTTGAGGCACAACAAGGCAGCAATGCCAAACAGATCTTATTTCTCACTGATACATGAATAAAAAGCTTCTAGAAGCTGAAAAGACTACAATCTGCGTGACATGAGAACACCACAGTTACTACACTAAAACTTCACCAGTGGGGTAGAGAGACCAGGCAAATACACCACGGCCTCCCCTGGTATTGCAAGTGTCCAGTTCATTTATTCATTTGTTCTACATGAACCAAACCAGTGGAAAGAAACTTAATGCCACAACCACAGCTCAAGTGAAAACAACAAATATGAATAACCACCAATAACTGTACTAGGAGCTTTCCTTCAAGTACCAGCCCATTTTCAAGTTATCAAAGTAGAGGTTCTTTGCCAGAAAGGGTTTTTCAAGATATTCCAGTAGAGACTGGCAGTGTGTGTCACACCTGAGTCAGAACTAGCACACCACAAAGCTCGTGCACTAACCCAACACAGCTATTCTGGCCATGTGCTGATAATCCTCAAACATAAATCACAATTTAGATGTTTTGCTACAGTACTGAATATGTTTCAAAGAAAAATGTATCCTTTTCTGCAGACATAAGACCCAAAACTTCTTTGCAGGTCACTTTTAAGGCAGGCTATTTTCTTCCTTTGTAGCCTGACAATGTCTTTACAAGTAATTTTTTACTTCTTTGTCACTAAGCATTTAGCAGATGTTTTGCATGACAGATTTTTTATTTTCCAGTTTCATGCAGTTGATTAAGAAACTTTTTAAAATTGTAAATTTTTAATTGAGGCAGGAGTTTTGAAGTTCTGGAAGGAAGCCAGGGCCAAAAAAAAAAAAAGAACAGTTTCTATAGAATTAAAGAGAGCATCATAATGATATGCATTCTCATTACTTCTGGGAACAGAACAATGTAAGTGCTTTCATCCAATTAGCTTTTCAACTTGCAGATGCCAAATGAGACTTATTTTCAAGATTTGCAAAACCATTTATTAAAGAAACTTCCATTATTTGGAAGAATGAGAAAACTTCAAAGCTCACGAAGCTGAATTGCTGCCTATTTGAGCAAAAGATAAGGGAATAAATTAAGGCAAATTCTTGCAGAAACAAGCCATGTACCTGCTATCTAAGTATAGGATTCAAATAGTAGGTTGGCAGGCAGCACTTTTCTCTGAATATAGAAGACTAATGTGACCGGTCTTACCTATGAGAAGTCTTTTTTTAACTGAAAAAATTACAACTATCCACTAGGCTTCTTAAAAACTAATTTAGGTCAGTTTATTGAGACCACAGCAGCTCTCTGTAAAGGCATCTGTTAATGATTAAGATCACAAACAGTCCCTTAAAAAAATTACACACCTAGCATGCTGTGACAAGAACCACTTTGTTTCTTGCTCATCTGCACCACCCCATCCAGCAGAAGCCTGGAAAGGCAAAAGCATTAGCAAACCACTGTCCCTACACACAGCAAGTGAGGTGGGGAGTCTCCTCCTCATGGCATCCTGAGCAGGGGTTGCTGTGTCAGACTGAGCACAGGGGAGCAGAAGAGAAGTCCACAGCAGCTTCACATCTGATGACACATCTGACTCCAATGCAGGCTGGGCAGTGCTCGGAATCTGCTCCTCTGCTGCCTGGAATAAGTTACCAGAAACAACAGCTGAGGTGAACAAGAGCTGACTCCTCAAGTCGGTCTCAGTGTTAAGCCGGTGCAAAACACTTCATTTAAGGAAGCTGATGAAAGAAAATCAATGAGTACATGAAAGCAGACCAGATTCCCAACAGATGAGCAGCAGAAGTTGTAGTCACTTACAGTCAATGCCCATCTCTCCACTGTTCCATTTTCCCCTCTCACTTTAGCTCTCTTACAGTGAAAGCCCTTGCACTTCTCTACAAACTCTCAAACAATGCCATCTGGACTGGTGGACTATTTTCAACCCTCCCCACCCACCCCATGTTGACGTGGACAGTGAAGGAGGGCAGGACAGATTAAAGAGACAAACCTGAAATCATTCCTTGCTGTGAATAACTCGAGGAATCTCTTTCAAGGCTTCCATTTCCTGCTCCTTTACCACAGTTTCCAAGTCCCACTGAAATAATTAACATTTCTTGACAGAGGAAGTGACACCCTTTTTCAGTGTTTTTCCCAATGAATTTTGAGCAGTGGATTTCTCTCCACATCATACCTTCCTGAACCTTTAAAGTATCCCTGACCTCAGCTGCAAATAAATAGAACTTTTATACAGAACTTGTTCTTCCAAAGCCCCTATTCATAGGTTAGCACTTAAATAACATAAATAATTACATCTAAGTTTTTTACTTCAGAAATTTGTTTGAAGTTGCTTTGAAATAATGTTCAGGCAAGCTGCTCTGTTCATGAGCTCTTTCAGAATATTTTGGAAGTGCACAAGAACCACTCTAAGGCTACATCATTAAGAATTTTCATTCCTCTCTAGAACAGATGTGCCAAAATTAATTCCCTCTTCTCTAGCTTTTCTCTCCATTTTCTTCTGTTCATCTTCTCAGGATATTTTTGGTGTTGAAGGGTCCAACCTGATGGAAGTATTCATCAACAGCAGGAATCTACAGAATAAACAGTTTTATACAAAGTCTTGTACAGCCTTAACATGACAAAAAGAATGTTCCAAATACTTACTCTAATCATTTATGTAATAACTTCAGCTATTTGTCACCACTTTGCTCAAATCCTCTGTTGCCTGTAACTCCTGCCATATTCCTAACCAGACGCATGTACATCAAAAATAAACATAATTTCTTCTCTCTATTTCTCAGCATATTTTTAAGGCTTTTAAGACACTCCCACTGTGCCAGTGAAATCCATGGCTGCCAAATGTACCACTTTTAACATACCACTGACAGCATCAACTAAAAACTGCCACTCTGGGGCACACAGAGGTGGTGGAATCTGCTCCTTGGTCTGGTCCAGCCTGGAGAGCTCAGAGCTGCTCACAGCCTCTTCTACCTGCTGCCTGTTATCCTCTGGATCTCTGGCTACATGCTCTTCCCTGTGACTCACTAGTTTCTTGGAACAGTTTCTTGTTCATGAAGAATGCTCAGTATGTAAAAGATGCAGCTGCCAACACCACGCAGCCAACAGTTCTGAACAGCACTGGTTAATTACACTGAGGGTCAGCTTCTGCCCTCTGCTTTACACTGGATTCAACCGTGTCTTGTTGGAAAAAGAGAGTGAAAAAAAGATGAGAAGCTAAATTAGAAAAGCCTTATCAGCACACCCAGCTTTATGTATCTGCCTTTCAGCATCACAGAACCCATTTTCCATGGAAGTTAACTTGCATCTGCCAAATGGCTGCAGATGAAGTTTAACATCTTCACTTGCTCTTGGTTCTCTGTTTATTCTGCTTAGGGAAAAAAAACACACGTGTCCCTTGATACTTTGCTTTCAAGATGCAGTAAATAATTCAGGGTCAACACATTATTAAAATACTTACCAAGAAACTTCTCCTTATCCAAAGCTGTGTGTGCACTACAAAGCTCAGAGCTTCATCTGTGGCATGAAGAACATCTCCTAACTCTGGAGCCAGATATGCCCAGATATGCCACAGGTCAAAGGCAAATTTTTCTTACCAGATACATCTTTCCTACAGACTATTCACACCCATTGCAAAGAGAAAATCTTATTGCTCTTCATCATTGGAGGACTTCTGTTGTGCACCTGTACCTAGTATCTTGTGTGGGAAGCACACATTGCCCTAAACACTACTATAAAACAAGTCCTGTAAATATAATAATTTTTTTTTTTTTGTAAAATGAAAGCATCAATGTATTGATATTAAGCCCATGAGGTCCTTCCATGGTTATCTGAAACAGAAGAAATATTAAGTCCTAAAGCATAGCAAGTCTTCAACTGGGAGAAAATCACTGGCTTCTCAAATAAAATGAAGATGTTTCTGCACTTCCACCTTAGAAGATCCAAATCAGCTTAAGCATAACTTACACCCTTGCTCCTGCAAACACTCTTTTAAAATTGCGACTGCAGACTTAAACTGCAAGTAAAAATTTACAAACAATAAAACCTAGGAATGGTCATATGCCTACAAAATATTAATTTTAAACCAAGGTGTAGCAGTTCACATGATTTCAGGAGGACAGACTGAAAAGGGCTGCTCTTCTAAGCAGAGCAAGTTTGATTTGCCAGCTTAAGCAAGCACTGCAGCAAAAACCAGGCAGGTCAGTCATTCCTGGAACACAAGTTACAGCCCAACTAACCCAAAATTGAGTAAGGCTGCCATTTCACTTAGGAATGAGCTGTACATTGATTTAAATAGATATTTAATGACCCCTCTTCTCTCAGTTACCCAGCCCTGGGTGATGCCACAGTTCTTCAGCAGTACTTGTGCATTTGATGCACCTGAATGTAAAGTGCAGTAATTCCTGTCTCTGATGCTCTAAGCCCCTGTTATTTCAAGTACACATCAGTTAAAATTATCACCACCACACTTCAGATTGAAGACATGTAATGTTGAATCCGCACTATAATTTTACTGTTAATCAAGACAGTGTCAGATAATTTAAAACATGAACAATGTGAATGTTAAACAGCTTCCCCCTCCAGTATGTGTTTGCAATCTGTAACAGACTAGCTTGTTAGCATTTACTTAGAATGTTATGTAATGGCTGAGGTATTTGTAATAAAAACAGTCTATTTCTGTTAGCCTGCTCTTCATAGACATAAAAGCTGTCTTCATCTGATTTTTATTAGGACTTCATCTTCCTCTGCTCTTTATGCATTTTTTAAGACTCCTGTGCACTCCATTTTCATTTCATCAGTACTCACACAGCATTATTTTCTCCCACCTCCCCACATAAATTTCAGCCTTTATTTTTACATCTGCTTTCACCCATAAGCTTCTACCAGTTTGGGAAACCCAGACCCAAAAAAACAATGAGAGCATGAGGCTGAGCAAAGAAAAAATTTCCTGCAGATGAACTGGTTCTACCAGTAAAACACCACTGGCAGTCCCGTCATCACAAGCCCAACATCCATCCTCACTAGTGGAAAGGTGGTGCATTTTCAGGGCGGAGTTTTTTTCCCCTCAAACCCTCCACTACTGCAAAGTACCTCTGAAAGTGTCCACCTCCTTCTCCAGTGTAAGGAAGAAGAGTGTTTTTCCTTCACTCACATCCCCAGTCCACCACACAAGAGTTTATTCCTCTGCAAGAGCACACTGTGCAAGGGTTTAATTCTTCTGCAAGATTTTTATCTCCACATTTTATCCACAGCACCCTTATATGGTATTCAGTCTACACTTTCCACCCTCTCTCCACTTTCACATCGCTCCTGTTACTTAGCATGGAAAATAGCCTGGAACAAAGGGCTTGCCCTTCCAGCAAGGCAGGACACCTGGCTGCAGTCAACTCCATCCAGTGTAATTGCTGCTTTGACTCACATTCTTTCCCTTAACTGACACACAACATTCATTCAGACAGACCAAAGAGAGCTCCCTTCTGAATTGCATCATCCTTCCCTTGCTCATTGTGGCCTGTTTCACTTTCCCTATGGACTCCAGGATGTGGGGAAACAGGGCCTAAGGAAGACAAGTCCTGTAAATCTGTACCACTGAACAAAGAGCCCAAGTTAAAACTAGACACTGATGTAACTATTCTGCTCTACAGAAAAACAGGGTTCCCATCATGGAAAAGCTAAATGAGAGTAAAGAAATTACAAATTGCTACTAACTGGCCAAGACACAGAATATTTATATTAGCAAAGTTCACAGAAGCAACTGTATATTGATTTACACGTATTTCATAAGCTATTATTTACAGAAGGAAAGAACTTCACACAAGAAACATATACAGACACCAAGGCAGTGTTTTAGGTGACAGACACAGAGATCACAATCCTGGTCTCCACACACTGGGACTGACCTATGTGGGAACCAAATTCTCACTTCAGTTCAAAGTGAGCACACACCTCCACCAAACTGCCTTTCCACTGAACATTCACCAATTCAAACAACTCCCAAAACTTATTCTTTAGACTCAAGGAGACTGCTGCAGAGTTGCAACAGGACACCACAAAAATTCATGTAGGAGAAAAATTCTCTAGACTACATAATTCAAAGAAAACCGACAGCCATATCCAGCTCCTCATATTTAAGGGTAATCCTTTTGCTTCTCATCCATGGACATGGACATTCTCATCATGTCCTGTTTCCTCCCCCTCCAAAAGCAGTTTCTTGCCTGAGCAGAGCTCTTTAAGACTAGACACTGGGTAGGCCTGGTGCCTCACTGCAGAAGAGGCAGAGCTATTAAAAATTAGAGCCCTGTTCCTTCTTTGGAAATAAAGCTAATTTCCACTAATGTACACATCTGACTCCAGTAAGCAGATCAATGAGGTCCTTCACTGATGATAGAGTTCAAGACCTCTCACAGGAGAGTAAATTTACAAAACACACGTGTGAGACACAAAAAGGGTAGAAAACCCACAATGTTCCATTCAACACACGGCACCGCGTTCTCATGCACGCTCCCCTTCCCCATAAAGAGGTCGTGAACTGGAAACTATCTGGGCCATTTTTAGCCCCAAAATGTTCAACCCCTGCATCCCTCGGTGATGGCTCCCACCACCCACTGCATTATGGCCACTGCAGACCAGCTGCCTGAATTTCAGCCGTGTCATCTCTTCACGCTCTCACCATCCCTTAAGCTCTACCAGTAAGAACACCTCCGACTCTGACCATCCCATCCCTACAAATCCTGCCCCTGGGAGCACAAACAATACCTGCCCCGAGCGCCGCTCCGCTCAGCCCTACATCAAACACCCCAGGAACCGCCTTTTACTGGGGGCGAGCAGTGAAAGAAGCGTGGATGCGTATTTCCGAGTGGGAAAACCCAAGCGCCGCGCCATGCATGTGCCTCCAGCGCCCTGCGAGAAAGGGCTGCTCTGCCCCGCGGTCCTGCAGGAGGAATCACGGCCACAGAGTGAGCGTGGACGCACGGAGGGGCCGGCGCCTTCCTCGAGGAACGCCCGGAGGGGGAGAAAGAAAGAGAGGGAAAGAGAGAGATGGGGAGGGAGGGAGACCTGGAGCCGTTAAAAAAAGGGGGGCGCAGGAGGCGGGAGAAGGCAGCGGCACCCCCGCGGGAGCGGCCCCACCGCAGCCGCCCCTCCCGGGCGCGGCCCGGGCTGTGTCCGGCGGGGCGCGGCCGCCCCGGGCGCCGATGCGGGGCTGCCCAGCGACCCCCGGCCCGGCCGCCCTCCCCGCTCCGCCC